>NC_073309.1:17587823-17909555 GCF_027595985.1 Sorex araneus
CCGTTGTTCATTGATTTACTCGAGTGGGCACCAGTAATGTCTCTATTCCTCCCATTTCTGATATGTTAGCAGCCTCTCCTTACTTGTCTTCCCCAACGATTGGAGGCTGTTTCAGGGTCAGGGGAATGAGACCTATCATTACTGTTTTTGGCATATTGATTAAGCCACATGTAGCTTGTCAGACTCTGCCCATGGGGGTAGGATACTCTCAGTAGCTTGCTGGGCTCTCAAAGAGGAATGTATATATGCACACACACATATATATATATATACATATATATTACTCTCTATGATTTGTTGCCTACTAATTTTCTCATCAGTCAACATAATACATCATATTGATAAAAGAAAAAAATAAAAACCATATGATAATATCAATAGATGCAGAGAAAACTTTTGACAAGATCCAGCACCTATTCATGGTAAAAATTCTCCACAAAATGGGAGTTGAAGGAACTTTCCTCAACATAGTCAAAGCCATCTACCACATGCCCACATCAAGCATTATGTTCAGTGGGGAAAAACTAAAAGCTTCCTCTGTATGGTCAGGAACAAGACTAGGTTGCCCACTCTCATCACTACTATTCAATACAATACTGGAAGTACTTGCCATAGTAGTCAGGGAAGAAAAAGATATTAAAGGTATCCAGATAGGAAAGGAAGAAGTCAAACTTTCACTATTTGCAGATGACATGATACTATACTTAGAGAATCCCTAAAGTCTCTAACAAAAAGCTCCCAGAAACAATAGATTTCTATAGTAAGTGGCAGGTTACCAAATCAATAATCAAAATCCCATTTGTGCATTATTTGCTTTCTTATTGCAAATAATGAAAGGGAATAAAGTGATATTTAAAAATAAAACCATTAAAAATTGTGACTCAGAAAATTAAGTACTTGAAAACTAAGGAGGCAAAGGACCTTTACACAGAAAATTACAAAACCCTACTCAAGAAATAAAAGAGGACATGAGCAAGTGGAAACACATCCCATTCTCATGGATTGAGAGAATTAGCATTGTCAAAATGGCAATACTCCCCAGAACATTATACAGATTCAGTGTCAATCCTATAAGGATACCCATGACATTTTTCAAAAAAACTGATCAGGCACTCTTGAAATTCATATGAAACAATAACCCCCAACAAATAGCTAGAGTATCACCTTCACCAACTTCAATCTGTACTACAAAGCCATAGTAATTCAAACATCATGGTATTGAGACAAAGACAGACCCTTAGACCAATGGATTAGAGTTGAATATCCTGACACACACCCTCAAATATATGATCATATAATCTTTGATAATGAAGTAAAAAATATGAAGTGGAGCAAGGAAAGCCTTTTTAACAAGTGGTGCTGAGAAAACTGGACAGTTACATAATGAACTCAGGCCTCTACCTAATACTGCACAAATCCATGTCAAGATGGATTAAAGACCTCAGCATCAAACCTGACTCCATAAGGTAGGTGGAAGAAAACTTAGGCAAAAACCTCCATGACATTGAAACTAAATGCATGTTCAAAGATGACATACCACTGATCAAGCAAGTGGAAGTAAAGATCAACAAATGGGACTACATTAAACTAACAAGTTTTTTTCATTCTTTTTTTAAATGAATCATCATGTGGAAAATTACAAAGCTTTCAGACTTAAGTCTCAGTAAATACAATGCTGAAACAACCATCTCTTCACCAGTGCACATATTCCACCACCAAAATAACCCCAGTATACCTCTCATCCCTCCCCATGCACCCCCACCTGTGTAACTGATAAATTTCACTTTATCAATGAAATATCATTCAATATTTCAACAAAAAACTCACTATTATTGTTTGGAGTTCCCCCACTAGAATCAGACCTGCTGTGAAGAGATATGATGTCATCACGGCCGCGCTGTTTTGGATTTCTGTATTTTAGCAACTAAGTCCAGGGAAATTTCTTCCAGAAATTGGATCATTGCAAACTTGTACCTCTCATTAGTAGTCCTCATAATATGGTGGTCACCACTCCCTTTCCCCCTCTCCCGCCCTGTCCCCAGCAAGGAAAAGGTGCGAGAGAAAAATCTTTCCCCTCCTGAACAGGCATGAGGCCGAGGCTAAGTTCGAAACCTAGAGACATTTCTGCAAGAAGCTTCCTGTACTAAAAGTAGTTTAGCTGGCCTCTTTAATCATGTTGAATAATGCTTGTGCAGCTGCGGAGAGGACGCACACGTGTGGCCGCTGGGATCACATCTCCGCGGAGAGCAGGGCCAGTACCATAAACTAACAAGTTTCTTAACCTCAAGAGAAACAGTGACTGAGATACAAAGACAGTCCTTGGAATGAGAAAAAAATTTTACACCAATATCCATGGAATAAGGGGTTAATGTCAAAGTTATACAAAGCACTGGTAAAACTCTACTAGGAAAAAACACCCAAACCCATCAATAAAGTGATGATAAGAAATGGACAGAAACTTCCTCAAAGAAGAAATTGAAATGGCCAAAAGATATACGAAAAAATAATCTTTATCACTAGTGTCAGGGAGATGCAAATCAAAATAATAATGAAATATCGTTTCACACACAGAGATTGGCACATATCAAAAAGAACAAGAACAACTAGTGCTAGTGTGGATGCAGGGAGAAAGGAACTCTCATTCATTGCTAGTGGGAATGACAACTGTTTCAACCTCTTTGAAAAACAATGTGTCAATTCCTTGAAAAACTAGAAATTGAGCTTCCATGTGATCCAACCATACCACTACTGGGAATGTACCCTGGGGAACCCAACACACACAGCAGCAACACCATCTACAATCCTATGTCCATCACAGTACTATTCACAATAGCCAGAATCTGGAAACAACTTGAGTGCTGGGGCACAGCAGCAACACCGTCTACAATCCTATGTCCATCACAGTACTATTCACAATAGCCAGAATCTGGAAACAACTTGAGTGCTGGGGAACAGACAACTCTATCACTGTATCACTATTGCTCATGGATTTGCTTGAGCGGGCGAAAGTAACATCTCTATCTGTCCCTGTCACATTCAGGGTCAGGGGAATGAGGCCCATTGTTGTTACTGTTTTGGGCATATAGAATATGCCACGGGTAGTTTGCCAGGCTCTGCCATGAGAGACTCTGCATTGCTCTTTTCCGGGGGCTTTTTTTTATTATTATTTTAATTTTTTTATTAAATCACCATGAAAAAAGTTACAAAGCTTTCAGGTTTAAGTCTCAGTCATACAATGATCAAACCCCCACCCCTTCACCAGTGCACATGTTCTACCACCAAGAACCCCCGTATATCCCCTCCCACCCACCCCACCTGTGTGGCTAATGATCTTCACTTTATTCTCTCTATACTTTGAATACATTCAATATTTCAACAGAAAACTCACTATTATTACTTGAAGTTTTCCCCCCCCCAACAATCAAATCTGCTGAAAAGGTATCATTTGATAGTTTTTTTTTCCATTGCTGAGAATAAAGAATACATAAGCTTGCACGGCTGCAATAGCGGCCACGTGGTTTTGGATTTCTGATATTTTAGTAATTAAGTCCAGAGATATTTCATCCAGAAATTGCTAAAAGAAAAGCCTGAGAGAGAAAAACTGTTCCCCTCCCTGGGTGGCATGGGGCTGTAGCTCAGTTCACAGTCTAGATGCATTTCTGTAAGAAGCCGCTGGGTGCCAAAAGTGGTTTGTAGGCCTCTGGGATCATAGTCTTTTAGGACCAGAGTAGCCATTTCATGTGCGGCCGCTCCGAATCTCATCTGGGCGGAGAGTCTGGGAGCTTTGTTTTACAGTCTCTGAATCTTGGCCGCTGATGAGATTACATCAGACAACTGGATAAAAAAAAAGAAAGAAAGAAACAAAACAACTATGGCACATCTACAAAATTAAATACTAAGCAGGTGTTAAGAAAACTGAAGTCATAAAATTTGCCTATAAATGGATGGACGTGGAGAGTTCCATGCTGAGTGAAATTAGAAAGAGACGGACAGATATAGAATGACTGCATCTATTCATGGTATCTTAAAATACAAATAATATGAGACTAATATCCATAGCCAAGGGAAACAGGAGCCAGGAGGCCTGACTAGTGGTTGGAATTACCACAAGTATGTGGGAGGTAAAAAATATGTAAGATAGATAGAGAAGGGTCCAGTAAGACAATAGTACAATAATAGTTGGAAATGATTATGCTGGACAAGAACTAAGTGTTTAAAGTAGGTAAAGAAATGTACATGATAATCTTTCAGTATCTGTATTACAAAACACAATGCCTAAAATCTGGGTGTGTGTGTGTGTGTGTGTGAGAGAGAGAGAGAGAGAGAGAGAGAGAGAGAGAGAGAGAGAGAAGAGAAGTGCTTGCCATAGATGTAGGCTCTGGAGGGAGTTTGCAGAGGTGGGAGAGAATCTGGGGACAGTGGTGCTTGGAAATATATACCCTGGTGGAGGGATAGGTGTTGGAACATGATATGACTGAAACCGAACATGATCAGCTTTGTAATGGTCTATCTCACAGTGATTCAATTAAAAAATTTAAAAGGAAATAACTGATCATCACAAAAAGTTTTCATTAAAAATTGCTATGATATTTTTGGCAGAGCCTGGCAAGTTTCCATGGTGTATTCGATATGCAAAAAACAGTAACAATAGGTCTCATTCCCCTGACCCAGTAAGAGCCTCCAATCATTGGGAAAGATGAGTAGGACAGGCTGCACAAATCTTAGGGCTGAGTGTAATAGAGACGTTACTGGTGCCCGCTCGAGTAAATCGATGAACAATGGGATGACAGTGACAGTGATACAGTGATTTATCTTTTTAAAAAGAGAAAGGAGTGGTGAATACGAAAAGTTTCCCTTTTTTCTACCCTTCTATCCTGATAATTAATTTATATCCCGCCAATATTACCAGTTCTCCATCAGAACTTTTCTTTGCAACTCTGCAATGAACTTTGTCCAACAGAAAATAATTGTTTTCTTGATCTTGGCAACATTATTATATTAAACGTGTTGATTTTAGAACAGTATTTAATTTATATACGGGAATAAGAGCACTTCATGTAAAGAAATGTTTAAGTCCACGGTCTCTAGGAAGACTGAACCAACTGACATTTAGGGAAATATATAAATTCCATAGAACAACTAATAGACAAGTATATGATGGGTCAGTTGGTGAAAAGTTGCAGGCTACATATTTGTGGGAAGTCTGTGAGCATATGAAATATACTTCTAAACTTTTTTGTTTAGAACAGTCATTCTCAAAGTCTGCCATGCTGAGCTCCAGAGTGAGAATTTTGCGTTCAGTGCCATGGAGCTAGTTATGTGGCTGAGTGCATCTTTTGCATGCTGGAGGCCCGATTTGGATCCCCAGAAAATAGGTGGTCCCTGCAGCACTGCAAAAGCTGCTCCTGAGCAGGAAGATAGGTGTAGATCCTGAAAAATAAAAAATAAAACACCATGGATTCAGCTGATCTGTTGTTGGGCTTAAAAACTGTGTGTTTCTAAAAAGTTCCCAGATGCTGTTAAAGCTGCTCTCATCTAGGCACCCTGCATTGTAACCTACTATTCTGGGACAGAAAATGGTTATCTTGAGAAGGTAGCATGCATCACATGAGTCATCACGCCGTCACTTCATAGAGCCTATATCCATGCAATTTGTAGTCTCTAGTTAGTTTTTAGAAAATGGATGGATAACTTTAAAATTCCATATCAGATACCCAAGTTTAGGTTATTTGTTCACTCTATTCTGACCCTCTGTCCCCAGATGGATGGGAAGATCCTTAAGTTTATTGTATTCCAGGTCCATTAGTAAAGGTAATCTACATCTGTCTCATTGAATGTACAGTACAACCATATGGAGTCAGAAAATAATTTTCTTCACTTTTCTAATGAGGGATGGCTTTCTATTGGGAATAATTTGGTCCATATCTTAGAACGTGTAAGTGACGCAAGTCAGTCAGCTAAATTCAACCGCCCATATTCTTGACCTCCTCCTGTGCAGAGACTGTGTCTGAGGCCCACACGATATCCAGCACAGTGGTTGGTAGACCATCATGTCTCAATGCATCTTTGGCTTTCTCTAATAGAGAAAAAACAATTATGTTTTTATTCACTCATCAGACATACTCGAACATTGAATTAGGCATTTTACAAGGGAGATTATTCTTTTAATAGCATATTAAGCCCTATTTTAGGATGTACAGCAGCTCGTGACTAGCATTTGTCTTGAGGAGGAGGGAGCGTGAACAACTCTGGGAAATTACTATTACAAGAGAATTTTTAATAATGCTTAATAACATCACTGTGGGAATATACACAGCTCTGTTGCGGGAGGGTGTAGGGTCTGGACTTGTTTCAGAGCAAAGGCGATGCAGAAATGGATTCTGAGCAGGCTTGACAGAGGAGAATGGGGCTGGTGGACACAGCAGCATTCTTAGGCGTTCAGGTGGGGCAGGGGCCACGTAGAGCACAAAACATTAGGAGGCATTATGTAACTGCACTATGTAAATTGTTTAAAAATCTTCCTTGCTAAACATGTACTTTAGGATTCCTGAATTTCTGAAAAGGAGATAAATGCTTTATTCATGTACTAATCACCTGGATCTGAGAAGAGGAATCGCTGGAGAGAGGCTTAAAAATCCTCAAAAAGCTGCTCTAGATCTTGTAACAGACGGTGCTGAATATGTAGGAGGCCTGACATTTTTTTTTTCTCTTTTTACTAGGTGAGCAATTTAAAACTGTGATTTTTGAGGTAGGATTGTCTCAAAGGAAGGGAGCTGGAGGCCTTTTGATGAGTCAACATGAAATGTGTCTTAATTTCAGGAAACCACATGGAAAGTTATTGGGAAGGTGAACATTATATTCTAAAATAATTGCCCTGAAGTGCTCAATTACATACTACTTGGTAACAACATCTGTTAGTAGGAAAATAAAGATCAAGTTCCCAGCTTCTCTAATGTAGTCTAAAATGAGGAATAAACAGATTAAGGCATTTTATAAAGTACGTATTACATATGGTGATGACAGTGTGCTGTATAAGACTAATCCAACAAGACAGAAACAAAGAAATGAGCCTTTGGATTTCTACTGTTTTGTGCTATTTTCTAAACTTCTACAGATGTTTGATACAGAGTCAGAGGAAGTATGTGAGTTGATGAGTGATCTATATTCTGCGTCTGTTTTCTCAGTGAGAAAGCAAAATTAATTTTTTTTAAAAAGCTCTCACATAGGTTTTCAGAGGGTTAAATGACTTAGTTTATGAAAACATCTATCTCAAACTCTCTTGGGTAGTAATGGTTTCACAAATACTCATTTTCTGCCTTCTGTTATTGATCTGTTTTCAAGGTAAGTAAAACTTAACTCTCACCATAAATGTAAATTACTCAGCCATACCCAGTAGCCACTCAATATATATTTGATGCCTCATTAAATCAATTGTAGGTTATTTTTCCCCCCTTCTTGTCAGAAGCGCTTATGTTTTGGAAAGAAATCTTTGCCTAATTGGTCTCTGGAAAATTCTGGCTAGGACATGGGGAAGTGCTGATATTTTGAGTCTGCCCATAAGAGCGTGGGGAAAAGTTTATGATGAAAACAAGACCCCAGTGCAGCAGGCATCCTGCGAGACCATCGAATACTAATCAATAGAAAAGAAGAATTCACTGCTGACTTGTGAATGGAAGAGAAAGGAGGTATAAAGAGCCCCCAAGGGAGAAGGTAGTGTCCAGGCTGCTTTGAAAACCAGCACTTTTAGCCAGATGTATTTTTATTTTCTTAAATGGGAAACAAAACATCTTCCTGGATCAAAATTCACAAAGCAAAATAGGTTTTGTTAGGGAGGCAGGGGGAATTTCTTCTATTTCTGTACTCCTGATAACCAGTTTCCCTCTCTGGAGGTGACCAGTGATCGATTTCTTGAGTATTGAGTATTTCCTTCAGAGAAAATTAAACACCTACGAGCAAGCAAACATAATCTTTCCTTTATTTGTTTATCTTATTGCAATTGGTAGTATATCATGCATACTTTTCCCTGTCCTTAAATTTTAGCTGAAAATTACAATTCAGGGATCAATTTATATTGACAGAGAAGAAATTTCTGTCCAGTTTGTGACTGAGGAAGGACACAGAACCCAAACATGTAATAGCCCATGGGCACTTCTTGCTTTCTCAGATGGCATAATTGAATCCTTCTAGGTTTTACCAAAACAGAGTCATAAACATGTGCTTATCCATTAGGGATTTTATTCATCAGTGTGGTCAACTCCAGGAAAAAATCGGTTTTTTGTTTGTTTGTTTTTTAAAGAGGAAGCAGAAACCATTGCAAGGGTGCAAAATCAATATCCTTTTTTTCACTTTTGTGGATCCATGAAGAAACTTCTATATTTAAACTGCCCAACATGCCTAAAGAATTATGCCCCTGATAAAATGTGCTCAAGTATTTCTAGAAGTTTTGTGATTGCTGTGTTTTTATTCAGCCACTGAGTCGGTAAGGAACAAGAAAACTCCATCACAGACACAAAACACTGCCAGATGTTGATTGCTTCTACCATTCACAGGGTCATGGAGAAGTCAAGTCCTGCTTGTTTGCATTCTTGGGATAGAAGAAATCCCAGGTGGAATCATGGCCAAGCAACGTTGTCATGGAGAGTCTGAGTTCTGCAGCTGTCGCAGCTTGCAAATCCTGGAAGGGGAGCTTCAGAAATGTTATCAAATGTTTAAGGAATAATTCTTCCAAGTGGAATAATGCGTACAAGTAGATATCAAAAATATACAGAGAGAAGAAAGAAGCATATGTGAGCACTGATGTATGCTTACCATAAAATTCAATCTACAAATCATATCATTCATTGAGTAGCTGTTTGGCACCTGTGTCATCTTCTGGGAATATACCACCAAATAAAATGTATTATTGAGTAAATAAAATAGCAGAATGTGATAAATAATCTAGTCTCAGTCTCTGTATTAGGTTGAACAAGATTAACTTCCCTAGAAATCAGCCAAAGGCTACATCACAATAGTATCATTGTAAGGCTGGTTCTTAATGATGAATGCAAGCTTTCAGCAGAGTCAAATTAAGAATTGAGATTTTTGTTTTTATTTTTAAATCAGTACTTAAGGATAACAAAAAGAGTGGAAAGGTTTGTAAAAATTAAAAAAACTAGGTACTAACTCATCTTGAAAAATAAAGCAGATACAGGTGATTACTATACTATGACCTCCATTAAAAGGTAAATGTTTAGCATTTAGATTAAAGTGCCTTCTACCAAAAGACATGAAAAAAATCCTCTATGTCCCTAAACATCACTAATTACCAAGGAGTTGCAAATCCGAACACTGAGATATCATCTCACACCACAGAGAGTGGCACGCAACAAAAAGAACAAGAATAGCAAGTGCTGGCACAGATGCAGAGAGAAAGGGACTCTCCCTCATTGTTGGTGGGAATGCCAGCTGGTTCAGCTATTTTGAAAACAATATGGGCATTCCTCAAAAAGCTAGAAATTGAGCTTCCAGTCAACCCATGATTACCACTTCTGGGAATATGTTCTGGGGCCTAAAAACACACAGCAGACATACTAACCACTTCTAAGTCCTTTGCAGCACTATTCACAATAGTCAGAATCTGGAAACAACCTGGCGCCTGAGAATGGATGCCTTGTTAAAGAAACTATGGTCTGTATACACAATGGAATACTACACAACTGTTTGGAAAAATTAAGCCATGAAATTCTCTTGTGAATGGATAGACCTGGAGAGTATCATGTTGAGTGAAATGAGTCAGATGGACAGACATAAAATGATTGCACTTGAGACTCACAAATAAATCTGGGAAGAGAGTAATATGCCACAGAGATGCCTCCACACCCTGCACCAGGCTGAGTTCATCAGGGCACCCTAGAGGCGGGTGAGTGAGCCCACCACCTGCCCCAACAGAGCCCCTGAGGCAGAACCCAATCGCCATCATGTTCATGGCCGATCTCCACAAACTCAGGATGAGCTCCCCATGCATAAGAATGAATCTGCTGAAAAACTTAGGTATGTGGGTTTTGTGATCCAAATCTCCAAGCTTGTAAAGTGTCAGAAATGGACCACCTTTCCCATCTCCCTGTTCTTCCGGGGAGCCTGACCATCATACCCACAGACTGCTACTGAGCACCACATAAGCTCATTCATGGCCGTGATCCAGAAATTCATAAATAAATATTGGAATAGAGCAACATGGTGCAGAGATGCATTTAACTCCAGCTGTATCACCCTATTTAAAGATAATTTTAATGGATTACTCTTAACAAGCAATACAAAAGAAATTATTTAGGATCTACTTTGGGAGCAGGCTTGGGTGGTGATGGGAAAATTTGAAATAATGGTATAATGGTATAATGAAATAATGATAAGGTATAATGGTGATGGGGTTGGTGTTAGAACATTGAATGTGATAAATTATGAACAATCATAAAAATTAAAAAATAATGATTGCACTCTTTTGTGGGATATTTAAAAAGCATAATATGAGACTAATACCCGAGGACAGAAGAAACAAGGGCCAGGAAGATTGGTCCACAGTTGGAAATCTGTCTCAAGTGCTGGGGGAGAAGACAGTTTGATAGAGAAGGGACAAGTATGACAAAGGCAGCTGGGAATGATCACTCTGAATAAGAAATGCATATAGAACATAGACAAAGAAACAAACATGATAACCTCTCAGTATCTGTATTATAAACCATAATGCCCAAAAGGGGAGAGGAAGTGGGAGGGAGAGTGGGAGGGAAGGAGGAAGAGATGGGGGAGTGCCTACCACAGAAGGTGGAAGAAAACTGAGGACATTGGTGATGGGAAATGTACACTGGTGGAAGGATGGGTGTTGAACCATTTTATGACTGAAACAGGATCACAAACAGTTTGTAACTGCATATATCAGAGTGATTCAATAAATAAAGAATTTTTTTAAAGAAGGAAATTGCAATAACACTTAGAAAAAACAGAAAATTGGGGGGGCTGGAGCGATAGCATAGCGGGTAGGGCGTTTGCCTTGCACGTGGCCGACCTGGGTTCTAATCCCAGCGTCCCATATGGTCCCCTGAGCACCGCCAAGGTAATTCCTGAGTGAAGAGCCAGAAGTAACCCCTGTGCATCACCGGGTGTGACCCAAAAAACCAAATAAAAAGTAAAAAAAAAAAAGAAAAACTAGAAAATTGGGGCTGAAGCCATAGCACAGTGGGGAGGGCGTTTGCCTTGCACGCGGTTTACCCGGGTTCGATTCCCAGCATCTCATATGGTCCCCTGAGCACCTCCAGGAATAATTCCTGAGTGCAGAGCCAGGAGTAACCCCTGTGCGTCACCAGATGTGGCCCAAAAAGCAAAAAAATAAATAAATAAAATGAGAAAATAAAGTGCCTTCTAATGTAAAATGCAACAATCAGTTCTTCAGATGTATGAAAGGATGTTACATTTTAGGATAATTTCAAGGAGACTTTTTAATGTTTAAGACTGACGTTGAGCAGCATCAAGAAAAAGAGTAGAGACAAGGAAGTGAGTTGGTGGTGAGTAATGGTTGCACGACGGTTGGAATCTTGTTAATGCTAGGAAACTATATGACTTGGTTAAACTGTAAAATTCATGTTGCAGATATTTTATCAATGAAGCTCTCTAGCTCTCTCTATTTCTCTCCAGAGAGGATTTCCTAGTTGAGATCAGCATCAACTTCCCCTATAATTTTTAAATACAGAATCCTAAGGGGCTGGAGCAATAGTACAGCGTGTAGGGTGTTTGCCTTGCACGCGGCCAACCCGGGTTTGATTCCCACCATCCCATATGGTCCCTTGACCATTGCCAGGGGTGAATCCTGAGTGCAGAGCCAGGAGTAACCCCTGTGCATCGCTAGGTGTGACCCAAAAGAAAAAAAGAAAAAAAATACAATATACTTTCCTAACTTGTATTTCATCCTTTCCCAGGGACAATGTTGATCTTCTCTATAGCCTTCCACTTTTAGTATATATACTGCTGAAGTGAGCATTAAACTGCTTTCAAAATCAGGGTTGAAAAAATAGTATAGTGGATAAGATGCCTGTCTTGCACGTGGCAGATCTAGGTTTGATCCCTTGCACCCTATATTTGATCTTCTGAGACTCACAAGGAATGATCCCTGAGAACAGAATCAGGAGTAAGCACTGAGCACCAGTGGTGCTCCACCCCCTCAAAATCAAATTTTATTGGCCTACTGATGGTTTATAGTACTATAGAATTTGGGGGATTTGGCTCCATATCAAAATCATTACTATTGTGGCCGGTTCCTACCTGGAGACTATATCTCCTGTCTTGCCCACTTTTTTTCCACTGTCAAATTTAGCAGACCACAATTCTTTAAACTTGTAAATGTGATTTTTAATTCGCTCATAAATCCCTCTGGGTGCTCAGGTAAATCTGAGGCAGTAGTCTTGTATGGTTGACAGGGCCATTTAGGAAATTTCCTAACCCCTGAAGACTGATATATTGAAGTTGTTCAAATATAAAGACAAATTCTTGAATATACTATTTATTATGATTTTGCTTCTAGGCTACTAACTGCTATTTCCCCTTTGGGGACCACTTCTTCCATCTCTATCTCTCTACTTTGAGGACAGGGGCTATATCTGATTTGTTTTTGTTAGTAATTACAGTGTCCTAGTGATCCAAAGGCAATAGGACATATAAAAATGGAGATGGAAAGAGCTATATAGTACAGAGAAACATATCTATGCACACATATTTGAATAATGATTAAAATTATCTTTAAAATTGGTCTAAAGGGTAAATTCACTTAACAAAAAGGTATTAATTGCAGGTAAAATAAAATGTTTTTTCAAGTCTAGGGGACACTTAAAAAGAAATAAAACATACTGAGATGCTAGTGGTTCTTAGTATATATCTAGCTTTAGAATCATATCTAGCTTTAAAATCACTTATTATTTGATAAGCATTTATTCTTTGCCACCAGAATTTTGAATGCATCAAAGGTGTGGATTTTTTTCTACCCTATGTGCCACTTTATCTTTATTGTTTCTGTAAATACCAGGTCCTTTTTCTCAATGTGCTTAATAAATTTTATGGATAATGCAGGCATTGATAAACAGAGAAACTGCTAGATATTATAGGAAGACATAAAAATAAGTATTAGTTTACATCCTCCCTGAGCTTTTTGTTTGAGAAACACACCCAGTGGTGCTGGGACTACTTCTGGCAATGCTCTGGAGACCATGCAGTGCTTTGGATAAAACCTAGGACTCAAAGATGCAAAGCATTCTGTCTTATCCTGTGTGCCATCTCTATGTTCCCTTACTGAGTTTTGGATTTACAGTATATATGATATATATTTTTTTATTTTTAGGTTTGCTTTCTGGAGAGATAGCACAGGGGGTAGGGCATTTGCCTTGCATGCAGCCGACCTGGGTTGGATTTCTCCGTCCCTCTCAGAGAGCCCAGCAAGCTACTGAGAGTATCCTGCCCGCACGGCAGAGCCTGGCAAGCTACCCCTGGCATATTTGATATGCCAAAAACAGTAACAAGTCTCACAATGGAGATGTTACTGGTGCACGCTTGAGCCAATTGATGAACAATGGGACAACAGTGCTACAGTGCCACAGGTTTGCTTTCTATATTGTAAAGCAAACAAAAATATCAATTATGAAAAAAAATTAGTCTACTAGAACTCTAACACAGAGCAATTATTGTTTTCCTATCTGTCAATTGTAAGAATAAATCCCATCAAATGATTGTGAAATAAAGAAATGTCCTAAGAAAATCTAGGGTCTAACTCAGTGGTAGAATACTTGCCTTATAGGTAGGAAGCTGTGAATTCACCCTGACATAACCCCACATGTAGGGTGTGATTCCTGGGGGCTAATATTTGGGATCCCCAAAGGCACAACAGAGTATGTGGTCTCTGGTGCACCTCAACAAAATAATGTGTTAGCACCACAACTAAAGTATATGACCCCAAGCAAGCACCACAGCTGAGTGTGTGAACAGCACAAATAAGCATGTGCAATTTGCAGTCATTGCAACAAAAGCAGTAATAACAAAAGTAAGGAAAAGGGGGAAAGTGAAGTGTAGTGGATAGATATAAAGAAAATTGGGGAAAATGGCATTCTTTGAAAAGAAAATACAAGTTTGATGGAATTAGTTGAAACGATCTATATGTTTTTTTTTTCCCTGAAAGGCTGAAGCTTGAATAAGCCACAGATTGCTTACAACGAACTTCAAAGTAAAATGTAGTCCTGGAAGTCAGACTTTGCCCATTGCTCCCAGACTATCACAGTTCACTCTTCCCCATGGCTGGTGTGCGTGTTTCAGCTCATTTCTTACCATTATAAATAATTCATTAGACACTATATGCAATTCTCATCTTCCCCGAAGATTGGAAGTCACAGGCATGCCCATGCATTATGGTTCCAGCTATTTGTGAATGTTGATTTTAAGTGCCAAGGATATGGTTCAGTAAATTATTAGAAGCATATTAATTAGCTGTTTTTCATTAGGCAGTATTGCAAGAAAGATCAGCAACAAAATGTTAACTGGTGGAAGATCTGATTTATTGCATATCTTATAAAACAAAACCAAACAAAATTTGGTACAAGTTCATAATCTTAGTTGCATTAATTAATTCCAGTATTCGCTAATGAACTCTAATATTAATAAATTAACTTATGCATAACGAATATTGGATCATGAAATGAAATTATATTTATATATTTAATTGTTTGTCCTGTCCCTAAAATTTAAAACTGGAGCAAACACTTCCTGTCATCTTGTCCAATATGTTCATTTAGGAATGACATAGTCAGAGCCCAAGGATGAGATAAAACTTACCCAGAGCTACATTTCTAAATATTTGAAAGGAAAGTTCCACAAAACAAAGAAATCATGAATTTTGATTTTTTGAATGATTTGTGTCTGTAATTTGATAATTGTATGGAACAAAATTAAGAAATGCAAATGCTTAAAATATATTAGAATCTCAGATACTTTCCCTCTAGATGCTTTCTGAAGACTAAGCATATATGGATTGTCTGAAGTGCATACTGAAGTGGTGATAACTGACTCCCATAAAAGACTGAGAATACCCATGATTACCACCTTGGAAATTGCATGTTCATTAAGTTCCCAAAGTGATATATATGCACCACTCATGTATGCACTGGTAGCAACAAATAAGCATTCCCAACATTTTATACTGTCCCCCAGGTCATATTCTCCCTCCTTAATTTCATAATATCTGGGATTTAGTCTAGCTCACTGCTTAATTCGAAATACTCAAATGTACTATCCAAGAACTGACACCAAGCAAGTATGAAATATGTATAAAAATAAATTATTAAATGTCTGAAAAAATAAGCGAGACGTTAAAGTATGTTAAAGTGACCATTGTCAAAATTTAATTTTCCAGTCGCAAAAAACACGATTATGCAAGTATGGAATGAATACAACTCAAATATTCTAATCAACACCAGAATTAATGAAAAGACCAATAAAATGGTAAAGATAGTGTTCACAGAACTTAAGTAAAATGTGTTTATGTAGGTACTTGGCAGAAAAAAAGTTTAAGGAAAACCAAAGTGGATCTGGAAATATAGGATAGAGTTTTAGGGTCATGCCTAACATTCACTTAACCCTGGTTCGATTCCTGGAATCACAGTATCCCCCAAATGTCTCAGGCACTGCAGGGCCCGAGGAGTGCCATATCCTAGGAACCTTTCATCAAACTGATGTCTTGTTGGCCAAGAATTGTTGAGATAATTCTCTGGGCCTCCTAAGCATCTCTTAGGGGACTCATTGCCTTATACATAATAAAAAAAATAAAAACAAAAACAAAAAAGGAAGAACAAAACATAATATTTGAATTTGTTTTCTACGATGAAAATAAAGTCTATAAGTTAACATATAACTTCATAGCATCTAGACTCTAACCAAATCACAAACAGCAAAGTTAAATAAAGGCAATGTTTGGAATCAAACACTCCTTCCTGGGAAGGATTTTTAAATAACACCCTCCTGACTGTGAGAGAACATGGAATCCACCACTTATTTTCAAAGTTTTAGTATTTTTTTTTTCAAGATCAAATTAGGCCCCATGCAAAGAAGATTATAGTTAAATAGTCTTTAGGTTATATATGGAAAGAAATAAAGTATTATCAGGTAAATTCCCCAAAGGGAATGGCTAAAACTTATGATCAACACTAGGGAGAAAATCAGAATGGGGGAGTTGGGTTATGGGGGTGCTGAATGGGGAGATGGCTTGTGGGAGAGGGTAGGTTATCATTTTCACCTCCACAAGCTTCTTTCAACACAATGGAGGGTTGGAGGGCAATTGGGAGAGAATATATGACTCCTTAATTTTGGAAAATGATCCCAGTTCTCTTAAAATATAATGCTACTAGGGACTCAAGAACTGAAGAAACCACAAATCATGGCAAATTATGGCAGTGTGGCCCTGGACTAAATAGAACTTGCATCAAATCAAGATATTTCCAGCTGCATGTCCTCTTACTAATTTTTGCCAGTGTACTGCTGGAGAGAAGGGTGGAAATAACAGTACGTATCTGGAAATTAGTTGCAAGCTGTGAGCAAAGGCATGCAAAATTCCAAGCAAAATTTGTGATCAGTTTATGCTTCTGTCATTGTGATTATTCTGAAAACTGAATGAGTTGAGACTCAAAGAAGAAGCAAGGCATTTGAATCCTTCCAGACACTCTGTTTGGTTACCAGAATAGTCAAAGACGCTGTCTATCAAACCAGATGGTGGAGACAGAAGGCCAGACTCTTGCCATAATGGGAGCGTGCTGAGTAGTGTGCTCCTGGCCAAAGAACCACAGACAGTCACTTAGGCATTAGTTCTTGTTGTGGAAACAAACCCTGAAGCCCAGACTGACAGTAATATTTGCAGAGTCTAAATCAAGGAGAGCATGTGAGACAGAGCATCTTGGCATAAATAGAACCTGGATACAGAGGCAAAACCTGCTCACTAGCAAGGCGTCCATCAACTGAATCTAAGTCATAGAGCAACAGCTTGATGTTTGCTTTTTCTTCTGCCATGACTGATTATTAACTTTCTTGTCCCTCTGATTTTTTTTAATCTATCAGTTATTCCCCAAGGTACTACCTTAAAAATTTTGTGGTATGTAATATTTTGATATTTATGATTTGTGTAATCAATAGTGGTGAAAGGAAGTATCTTGACCTTCTGTCAAGTTTTATCCCATTACCACAGAGTATCAAATATTTCTTTCTTCCCAGATTATAAGATTAAATAGTTAATATCTATTCTACAATGAGCACCACTTATGCATGCCTTCAATTTTTTTTTCTTCTTCGGTCACACCCAGCAATGCTCAGGAGTTACTCTTGGCTCTGCACTAAGGAACTACTCCTAGTGGTGCTTGGGGGACAATATGGGACACTGTGGGTTGAACTCGGGTCAGCTGTGTGCAAGGCAAATGCCCTACCAACTGTACTATCGATTTGGCCCACATGACTTCAATTCTTGACTTCAGCTTTCTATTTTGCCAGCTGCTAGGGTCTCTGACCCTCCTCATGCAGATATCTTCTGGATCCTGAATGTCTCATGGCTGTAATTTGAATTGGTCACAGAGCCTCCTTGGCATATCTGTGTGTACTGTCGGGGTGCAAAGAAAATAATTCCACACCTCAGTGAATTCTTCAGACGTTGGTCAACTAATCAAACAAGTACTAGATTGATATAGGGAAAAAGAAGGGAATTATCAACACTTCACCTCCTAGACAGATTCTGTGGAAACCCAGAAAATCTGAGCGTTAAGCCACTTGGTTTCAGGCTTAAAAACTCTAAAGATTGCAGAAAAGAGGGCAAATCAAATGGGGGTATCTGAGAAATTAAAAATATGCAGATTTAAGTTTTACCTTCTCCATTTAAATGATATGATGTGGTTTCTTCTATCACCAACCCCCTTCAGGATGATGCTAAAATAAACTGATGTGTCCAAGGCAGTTCATTGCATTTTCTTTTCTTTCTGGTCTGTCTGACTATACTCTCCAGCAACTATTCACATAGAAAGCTTTGCCTCAAGTTTCTCTTCCCTGTGGCCTGGGAACCCTAACTAAGTGTAAGGCATTGCTGAAGTCAGCGAGAATTGAAATCATTTTCCCTAGTGGAAATACCAATCCATACCGTTATGGATTTCCTTTGTAATGGATATGTGCTTGGTCATTAGAGCTGCAGAACTCTTGAATCTAGGAAAGAGAACCACAGCAATATTATGAAAAGTCACCTCCTCACTTATCCGAAGAAATAACTGACATGTTATTTACTCACTTCCTATAACTACTGAGGGATAAAAGAAAATGAGGGAAGGAAAGAAAACCTTTTAAAAATATCTTTTTAGGATCAAGAAAAATGCCATGTAAAGCACTTATTTATGAACTATAAATAGGCAAAAGAAACAAAGCATGAATACGCACGTTAGGCCCTAAAATCAGAATGGTGGTAACCAGAGGGGAAGAGGGTCTTAGGATAGAGGTACAATAGACAAATGGGGTGGATCAAAAAGTGAGGGATTCTGACTAGAATTCTATGGATAAATGCAGCATATGCTGTTAAGGTATGAGGTGATATATATATAAAGCCTATATAATATTTAAGATCAGGTCTCTAGATCAAAAACATCTGTTGTGTTATTTAGTGTGCTTTATTGTTGTTCATTCAACACTCACAACTGTGTTTCAAACATACTGAAAGTTACAGATGAGAAACATATTACAGAGTAACTTCTTTAAACATATGTACACATGCACATACCTGTAAAAAGCACACTCGTGACATGAATGTGGACTAATGGCTACAAAGGCTCTATTTTAATTTACCCCAATTTTACCAGAATTAGAAGCAAAGGGCTGGGTCTTGGGACCTTCCAACTTGTGGTGACTTTTTCTTCTTAAATGTATGGCAAGCAATTTCTTTCTTATTTTTATTTTACTTTTTGTAGGAGGAGTGATAGCACAGCAGTTAGGGCATTTGCCTTACACGTAGCTGACCTGGGTTTGATTCCTCCATCCCTCTTGGAGAGCCCAGCAAGCTACCGAGAGCATCTCACCCGAATGGCAGAGCCTGGCAAGCTACCCATGGCGTATTCAATATGCCATAAAGAGTAACAACAAGTCTCACAATGGAGACATAACTGGTGCCCACTTGAGCAAATCAATGAGCAATAAGATGACGAAAGCAAAATGTTTTGTTGTTTCTTTAATGTGGTTATTGACTGGGAGTTTATTAATAAGGAAAAGCAGGGTATATCAGGGATATTGGTGGTGGGGAATGCTCACTGGTGGAGGGATGGGTGTTTGATCATTGTGTAATTGTAACCCAAACATGAAAGCTTGTAACTATCTTGCAGTGAGTCAATAAAATTTTTAAAAATTAAAAAAAAATATGTGTCTGGGGGAGAGAAAGGGTAGGAATGAGAGGAAGGAAGATGATAAAACATTAATACTTTTAGAAGGGAATGATGCTATTTTAAATGAAAGACATTAAAATATAGTTGTGACTTTTAAAGAAAATACTATATAGGGGGCTGGAGAAAGAGTGCAGAAGGTAAGGTGCCAGCTTCCTTTGCATGTGGCTAACACAGGTTCAGTCTCTGCCCGCCGTGTGACTCCCTGAGCCTACTAGGAGTGATCTCTGAGCACAGAGCCAGGAGTAAGCACTGAGCACTGCCAGGTCTACCTCTCAAAACAAAAACAAAATACCTTGTAGAATTTTGCTTTTGTTTTAGCTGTTTAAACTTCCATATGTTAAGAAAATGGCAAGTTTAACAGAATAAACTTCCCTAGTTTGTTTTAATGAATAATATTACTTTTACTGTTTATTAAAGATATTTTTATATAGTTGTAGCAAAATAATAACAGACTAAAGACTGATTTTTAAGGGTATAGGTTTATAAAAACTGGAGATAGCACAACGGGTAGAGCGTTTGTCCTGCACACGGCCGACCAGGGTTTGATTCCTCCATCCCTCTCGGAGAGCGCGGCAAGCTACTGAGAGTATCCCGCCTGCACGGCAGAGCCTCGCAAGCTACCCGGGGCGTATTCGATATGCCAAAAAAAGTAACAACAGGTTTCACAATGGAGACATTACTGGTGCTCGCTTGAGCAAATCGATGAACAACAGGACGACAGTGCTATGGTGCTATAGATTTATAAAGGCCAAAAAGAAAAATCAAATGCATTATGCTGTTATGAATACTGTAGATATCTCTGAGGTTAGCACAAATCTTTGTTTTGTTTTCTCTGCTCAGAACATTGGCCAAAGTTAGTGGACTTAAATTTAAATTTTTATTACTCTTCAATCTATTTTTAGAAGTGTCATATCACTTAATTATCTTTAATGTCTTGTAATGGCTACATAGTTTTTACCATAGTAACAGCTAATTTTAAACAAGATCAAACTCTTATATATCATAGAAGCAATAGCTTGAATAATCTTACAGATTTTTAATGTTAGAATTTAATACAGCTTTTATATATACGATATTAATATATCCAGAATACCATTGTGGATATTTTTAATTCAGCGCCTTTCCACTAGGGTAGGATTTTTGCTCATTCTCTTTCCCCAGATGACATATAGTAATGCCTGAAAATATTTTTGGTTGACAGAACTTCTTAGAATAATGAAAGAACAGCCCCCATGCAATGCCATTATAAAGATTTATCTGGCCCCAAAGTTCTATACTGTCAAAGTTGAGAAATTCTGCTCTAATCTCTCCTTTAAATGACTAAATTAACTACCAGAGAACAAAGTTAATTGCCTAAGGTCATGTAACTGGTCACTGTGCCTTGTTACGTATTTTTTTTCCTTTCTCTCTTAAGACTGAAAGTCTTAAATATTTCCACCCATTTAAATGCCATTTTTACAATAAAAGTGATCTGGTCTTATGTGGGTGCTGGAATACTCTAGATATATTATATGAATGGAAAATTTTTGTTTGAATTTACAGAGTCAGTGCAAGGTGTTTCCAGGATGCAGTTTCACTGTGATTTCAGCATGGCCCATGGTTTGCTCTACAAGCTGTCCCGGCAGGGAGACACAGAAATTCCAGGTAAAAATGAAAACAGGAAAGAAAGTTTAATGATCAAAATAAAACTGAGTTAAATGAAGAGAAGAAGAAGAAGAAGAAGATGCTTCTCTCCTATGGGAAATGTCAGAAATGATCCATGGGTGCCTTGTATGGAGGAATAAAGTTCTGCCTATAACAATTTTTTGATCAATTCAGGTGCTGTGTGGACTTTAAGTAATGATGCTGGCAGGGGCCCTTATGGGTATATTAAAAGCTACTTCAGTGATCTTAATCTCAGATGGGATTGAGACAGTAGAGGTTGCATACAAACAGGAACCTTCTGACCCTTGCCAGAAATTCCAAGTCATTAGCTCTGGGTTAGGGCCTCAGAAATTGCCCGTTAGTACACTACCCTTATTGATTCTTATTCTGAGGTCAATAAGTCAATCACTGAAGATGGACAAATTTGAAACTCTCAGAGGGCATACCTGTCACCCTCGCCTTGAAAAGTTTTGAAATGCTGGTCATTATAGTTTGGTGTCCTAACCTCAATGCTCTCCAACTCCTTTTATGAATATAGCAAAAAACACTCAGCTGGATAAAAAAATATTGTTTTATTAATTTTAGTGAGCTAGCAACAATTTCTTTCTAAAGGTGTCTCTCTGTCAGGAAGCATTTAAGAGTCCATTCTAGGTAAAGAATGTCAATTCAGGGTTTCCTTAGAAGGTCTTGTTTTATTCACTCCCATAACTTAGAGTAACTGACTCTGTTCCATGGGTTTGAGATAGAAAGTGGAGATCACCCAGGTAAATCAGAGCACGCTGTCTAGTGTATTAGCTTTAGAGACTCATAAACATTATTATTATTATTATTATTATTATTATTATTATTATTATTATTTGCTTTTTTGGTCACACCTAGTGATGCTCAGGGGTTACTCTTGGCTTTGCACTCAGGAATTACTCCTGGCGGTGCTTGGAGGACCATATGGGATGCCAGGGATCGAACCCGGGTCGGCTGTGTGCAAGGCAAATGCCCTACCCGCTGTGCTATCGCTCCGGCCCCCACTCATAAACATTATTGATTTGGGTTCTTAGTGAGTTACCATGTCCAGTTCTGGCCCCTGACACAGCTCTATTCAGTCCACCTGGACACAGGGTTTATGTAGGGTAGTCAGCTCTCTTTCATCCCTCAAACTGCATCAGCCACCCATTCTGGTGAGTTTTCCTCCCCAAGTCTTCTCCACAAATTCACTTACACTGTACTTTTCCAGGTATTTATTATTTGATTAGACTATTATAGATTTCTAATGACTTCTGTCTCTAGACATGAAGATTCTGAAAGTGTCTATTTAAAGTCCAACACCTAGATACACACCAATTATAGACCAATTATAGAATGGAATCCTAAAACACAAGTGTTTGGGTATTGCCAGTGAATTTTTCATCTCCTTGACACTGGTCTATAGCCTACTTCATCTTTCAAACTCTCACAAAGCTGAATTCCTAATAGAACCAGGCTCAGTGCATCAACAGATGCTCTTTCCTCTCTTGTGAATACTCTCCGTAACTTTATTTACCTGGACAAACTAAGTACATGCTTGAAAATGTAGTCTCTAACTCACAGAGTATGATCCTCCTTCTCTCAAGGTCCCTAGAGAACTTGTATTCATTTTATCATAACACTCATCATTTTGAATAGGAAAAATGCAATGGGGCCTCCCAGCTGACAGTCCTGAAAGCTACTCATAGCTCAAGTCTCTGGAGATCAGTGTTGGTGCTTCTCAGGGGGAACAAATGGTACCAGGGATGCAACCTGAGCCTCCCGTGTTCAAAGCGTGCTCTCAGTTCCTTCAGCTTAATCTCTCTGGCTCTTGAATGGAAAGTTTAGAATCTATGTAAAAAGCGTCGGTTGTGGTGGAATTATGTCATGCTCATTTTTACTGGTAATCAGTCTCAAGCAAAATGCTTGGGGACCAACCATAGAACAGTCACTCAGTATCTATTTGATAGTGTGGAGGAAGCTCAGAACTGAAGCACTCAGAACTGAACATGTTCTGATGATCTGATTTGGCATGATTTTATGGATCTGTCGGCTGAGCAATTTGAGCTGCTGCTGACTTGCCTCCATTTCTTCATTGTAACAGAAGATAAATTTGGCAAAGGAAGCCCAGAACAAGTAAGCACCCATGTATCTATCTTGCCTTCTTGTGTCTGTTCTGCTTCTATAGGGTGACTTTTCCACTAGTCCACACAAAAGCAATCACTGACAATCATGGATTTCATACAGTCATTCTGCTTTTTGATTTGGTGTTTTTTATTTTGGGGTGGGGAGAGAGATCACACACCCAGTGATGCTCAGGGCTTTCTCCTGATGATATCCAGAGAACAATATGCTGTGCTGGTGATTAAATTGGAATTGGCTCTGTGCAAAGCAAGTGTCTTACCCTGTGTACAAACCCCTTTACTCTCCTTTTAAGCTTGCATATATACCTTAAGTTTTCTCACCCTGAATAGTTTTTCCTTTTGTTTTAGAATCCTTAACCACCAATGTCCTACACTTTTCTTCCTCAGTACCTCAGTGCTGGACTTCCTTTATTGCTTTAACCATTTATTTTCTAACAATCCACATTTAAATGTTTAAAAAACAAAATTAAAACTTCTAGAATCTTCCCCCTTACACCTTACTCCCAAAAAAGTGGTTCATTTATCAATGCTTTTACTATAGTTGAAATGACCCCAATGATTTAAAATGTCTCTCCAACCTTTTAGCTTAAAAAAAAAAAGAAAAGAAAAAGAAATCTGCCTCATGTCCATTCCAGAGTCTTTTATGAAGGTGAATATCCATTAACCCAAAAAAAAGGAGAATGACAGAATGGTTAGAAAAATCACATATTTGACCCAGCTGTCTCTCTAGAAAATTGCTGGACTATATCAGACAATGTGAGAATCCATTCCTAAAACCTTAACTTGTCCTTTCTCTGACATATTTGCTTAAGACACTTGAGCAATCTTGTGAAAACTATCTTCAACCGTTTCCTAAAGTGTTGACTGCTAGAAGAATCTGAAGCTGATTTCAGCCTTTTCACACCTTGCATGTCAATTGCTATTCCCTAGCTCCTGGTCTCTATCAAGTCACACTTGGTTCTGTCCAAAGCAGGTGCCCACCTCAACTCTCAGGAGTATAAATTCGCTATTCTATACAGGTATTTAAAAATTAGGTTTTCATTCACTTTACTGCCTAAATTAAAAGTTGAACCGCCAAGGCCAGGTAGATAATGCAGCTGGAAATAGTGCTTGCCTTGCAAGGGGCCAACTCGGGTTTGATCCCTGTCACCACACATGGTCACCGGAGCACTTTCAGGGACCATCCCTGAATGCAGAGCCAGGAGTAAAATCTGAGCTCAGGCAGAGGTGACCTCCCCCTCCTTCCCAACCACGAAGAAATTAAATGTTGACCTGCCTATGGAGTATCCATTCTCTAATGAGTGAGCTCTGTGAAACAAAAATGCACACTATAAACTATGAATTAGATTTTCTGGAGGAATAGGCCACATCTGGTGGTGTTCAGTACATATTCTAGGCTCTGTGCTCAGGGGTCACTCGTGATAGTACTACCGTGACCATATTTAGTGTCTGGGACCAAACTGGGGTCAACTGAATGCAAGATAATTACCTTAATTTTATTGATAAAACAATAATTCCTCCAATATTAAAAAAAAGCAAGGTCTATGTTATTTTATGTGAACTAATGACGAAGGGAAAATGTGGCACCTACTATGATAGTTCTGTTTTTAAATAAATGATTGAAAAGTAATAGTTTGGCAAGCCTAACAAACCAGGAAAGATGAATTTATAGAGAGGACACAGGATTTCTAAGGCAATGCCTGAAATGTGAAGAGAAAGTGGCGTGATTTTGGCTAATGTGCTGATTCTATTGGGTGCCCATTTACATTTACTCCTGTGTAAGATTTGCATCCTGAGGTTTATCAAGGCTGCAGGAATTTGCTTTTATTCCCCCACATGTAATCTGCATGACCATTTCTCTCCTTAACCATCTGATTGGAGTGCCTGCTTCCTGTTATCCTCATCTCACATGGAGAAAAATATTTATTTTTGTGGAAGCACTTAGTCAATTATCAATCTTGCATGAAGGTTTTTCTAATTATGCATATTCTTCCTTGATAAAAACACTTTCCACATCTCTTTTGATGTATCAGTTATGCTGTGCTAATTGGTTTGCATGGAGTTTAATCACTTTAGACTGTGCAAAAGGTCCATCCTGGAAACTTTTTATCCCTTACACCCTAATGCTCAGGATGACATCCAGTGCAAAATAAGTGTTCAGCTTTTGATTCTCTTTGGCCAAAGTGAAGACAATTCTTAAATTTATTATGCACACTACACTACAAACTATCTCTGCCTTTCCTCTTTTCTGCTGAGCCAATCCTGAGTAGTCTTCACTACCAGCCTATTTTGTGTGCAACCCAAAGGCATTTAGTATAAAGCTGCACCACATACCTTATATTTTTCTTGATTGAATCTTTGTGACTGTCCTTTAACAGAGTTATGTAATACATTATGTGCATACACATGAGCAAACTAGAAATGTAAAGGCATTCATGATCTAACAACTAGAGTTAACCAGTATCAGTGGATACACCTTGTGTCCTTTAATCCTCCAACCGCAAAGCTCTGATACAGAGTTCATCAGTCTTCCCACAGTGCTTGGGCAAGTTGAAAAGTGCTAGTAAGTTACCACAGAGGGCTTGCATCCTTCTTTATTTCTGCCTCACCCATCAGTTTTATTCCCCAAATATGGTATCTGAACTCAAACCCTTGATTGGTCTCTTCCTTTGATTATGTGGAAAAACATCATGCATACAAAACATCTGACATTGTCAAGGAAAAGTGAATCTAGTCAATTATATCGTTAAAATTTTGCCCCCCCCAACGTAAAACAAGCAATTTTCAAGGCCCACATGCAACCCCTGTTAAAGTTTTGCTAGTTGTGGTAGATTTTGCTTTTCCAAATTATTTCTAGACCTCCTACTATGTCCTGACAAAGCCTAGTCACTTCCTCTTCTACAATTGGGCTCTGTATCTTCTCCTCATGAATCTGGTTGAACTTTTATAACTCCTCAGAATATGCAGGAAGTAATGCGAGGATGGTGTTGAGGTTAGATTAGAAGAGACGTTCCTGGGGCCGGAGCGATTGTACAGTGGGTAGGGCATTTGCCTTGAATGTGGCCAACCCAATTTCAATCCCTGACATCCCGTATGGTCTGCCCAGTACTGCCAGAAGTAGTTCCTGGATGCAGAGCCAGGAATAACCCCTGAGCATAGCTGGGTGTGACCCCAAAAGCAAAATTAGTTAATTAATTAATATAAATAAGAAGAGACATCCCTTCCCTTCTCTTTCTCCTGGGACATTGATCTTTGGATCCCTGAATATTTATGTCCAATATCTCTGTGTAAGAAACCCTAAGGCTGCCATCTTTAGGACGTTTTGTAAAGATACTACAGAGAAAAGAGAGGTGCTGGGGGAGTACCCGCTGTGCCAGTCCCTACTATTTAAATTTCCCAGCCTAAATTTCAGACATATATATTTTTTAAGTGTTTTTAAATAATTTCAGCCCCAGTTTCATTTTATTTTTTTTATTTTTTTTTTATTTATTTTTAATTAGAGAATCACCGTGAGGGTACAGTTACAGATTTATACACTTTTGTGCTTATACTTCCCTCATACAAAGTTCGGGAACCCATCCCTTCACCAGTGCCCATTCTCCACCACCCGTAAACCCGGCGTCCCTCCCACCCTCCCCACTCCCATCTCCCCCCCACCCCACCCTGCCACTGTGGCAGGGCATTCCCTTCTGTTCTCTCTCTCTAATTAGCTGTTGTGGTTTGCAATAAAGGTGTTGAGTGGCCGCTGTGCTCAGTCTCTAGCCCTCATTCAGCCCGCAACTCCCTTCCCCCACACGGCCTTCAACTACAATGTAGTTGGTGATCGCTTCTCTGAGTTGCCCTTTCCCCGGAACGTGAGGCCAGCCGCGAAGCCATGGGGTCAACCTCCTGGTACTTATTTCTACGGTTCTTGGGTATTAGTCTCCCACTCTGATATTCTATATACCATAGATGAGTGCAGTCTTTCTATGTCTGTCTCTCTCTTTCTGACTCATTTCACTCAGCATGAAACTTTTCATGCCCATCCACTTAACTACAAAATTCTTGACTTCCTTTTTTCTAACAGCTGCATAGTATTCCATTGTATAGATGTACCAAAGTTTCCTCAACCAGTCATCCGTTTTGGGGCATTCGGGTTTTTTCCAGATTCTGGCTATTGTAAACAGTGCTGCGATGAACAGACATGTGCAGATGTTGTTTCGATTGTACTTTTTTGCCTCTCTGGGATATATTCCCAGCAGTGGTATTGCTGGGTCAAATGGGAGCTCAACCTCTAGTTTTCTGAGAGTCGTCCATACTGTTTTCCAAAAGGGTTGAACTAGCCGGCATTCCCACCAGCAGTGTGGGATCCCCACATCCTCTCCAACAGTGGTTGCTTTTGTTCTTTTGGATGTGTGCCAGTCTCTGTGGTGTGAGGTGGTATCTCATGGTTGTTTTGATCTGCATCTCTCTGATGATTAGTGATGCAGAGCACTTTTTCATGTGCCTTTTGGCCATTTGTATTTCTTCCTTGGTAAAGTTTCTGTTCATTTCTTCGCCCCATTTTTTGATGGGGTTGGATGTTTTCTTCTTGTAGAGTTCAACCAGTGCTTTATATACCATTGATATCAACCCCTTATCTGATGGGTATTGTGTAAATATCCTTTCCCATTCTGTGGATAGTCTTTGGATTCTGGTCACTGTATCTCTTGCGGTGCAGAAGCTTTTTAGTTTAATGTAGTCCCATTTGTTGATCTCTGTTTTTACTAGATTGCTTAGTTCCGTGTCACCTTTGAAGATACCTTTATCTTCAATATCGTGGAGGGTTTCGCCGACCTTGTCTTCAATGTACCTTATGGTTTGTGGTCTAATGTTGAGGTCTTTAATCCATTTTGATCTGACTTTTGTGCATGGTGTCAGGTCAAGGTCTAAACCCATTTTTTTGCATGTGGTTGTCCAGTTGTGCCAGCAGCATTTGTTAAAGAGGCTTTCCTTGCTCCACTTCACATCTCTTGCTCCCTTATCAAAGATTAGATGATCATACATTTGGGGTTGTGTGTAGGGATATTCCACCCTGTTCCATTGGTCTACGGCTCTGCCTTTGTTCCAGTACCATGCTGTTTTAATTGTTACTGCTTTGTAGTAAAGATTGAGGTTGGGGAGGGTGATGCCTCCCATCATCTTTTTCCCAAGAATTGTTTTAGCTATCCTTGGACGTTTGTTATTCCATATGAATTTTAGGATTGCTTGATCCATTTCTTTGAAGAATGTCATGGGTATACTTATAGGGATCGCATTGAATCTGTATAATGCTTTAGGGAGTATTGCCATTTTGACAACATTGATTCTCCCTATCCACGAGCAGGGTATATGTTTCAATTTCCTCATGTCCTCTTTGATTTCATGGAGTAGCGTTTTGTAGTTTTCTTTGTAAAGGTCTTTTACTTCCTTGGTTAAGCTGATTCCAAGGTACTTGATTTTCTGGGGCACGATTGTGAATGGGATTGCTTTTTTCATGTCCCTTTCCTCTGCCTCATTGTTTGCATATATGAAGGCCATGGATTTTTGGGTATTGATTTTGTAGCCTGCAACTTTACTGTATAAGTCTATTGTTTCTAAGAGTTTCTTAGTAGAGGTTTTAGGCTTCTCTAGATATAGTATCATTTTAAACATAAACTTGTCAAACACTCTTCAGTAGAAACTTGCACTTCAGTCATTTCTAAATCCCAACTCACAGAAACAGTGAAATAGAAATCCCAATGCAGAATTGGTAAGAGAGAATAAATGATTTTTGTTTTAAGCTGCTAGGCCTTGCTGTGATTTTTAAAATACAAAACAGATGACTTGAGCACTAGGTGATTTTTTTTTCTTACTTTGACAATTTTCTAACACGATCTTCTTTCTCTGAATAGCATAAACTGATGAAAATAGTAGGTTTTTTTTTAATGATTTCAAACTAAGAAAATAAAATACTCGATATTAGCCAGAAAGTACAGTGAGTAAGTCACTTGACTTGCATACAGTCGCTTCAGATTTCATCCCTGACACCCATATGATCCCCTAAATTCTGGCATACATGATACCTGAGTTCAGAGTCAAGAGTAAGCCCTGAGCACGACCAGGTGAGTCCCCAACTCCAAGGGGGAAAAAATAGATAAAAATCCCCCTGTACCTTCCTCCTAAGTTTCTCCACATAATGCCAAAGCTGTCGACCATGGTGGTGGAAATATATCAGACCATAAAATTATTTTGTCACATAGAGCAATAAAAAAATTAATCCAACTAATTTGACATAATTAGCTGCTTATTTTCAATTTATGCAACAGAGATTTGACAGAATCAGCTATGATTTGTCTTTAACCTTGATAACCTTGCTGCTACAAAGACCAAACCTTTAAATGTGTGGAGAAACAAGTCACTGTTTTAAAATATACAAAAGTCACAGGGAAATCACCATTTAAATATGCTACAGTTAATCAGCAACATTCTTACATGCGGTCGGAAAGCTGACGTGTATGAAAAAGATGCCCCTGCAATGCTTTCCATCAGGTCCTTCTCTGTTTATCCAGCCTTTGAATTTTGACTTGGTGATATGACTGGCATGTGCCAGTTGGCATAAGTGAACATGATGCAGACAGAATAAGACATTTGTGTGCTACATTGGAGTTTGCCAGCTCTTGAGGCTGGGAACCTTACACCAATCAGATGAGCCACTTGCCAGTCGTGCTCAAGATGAGAAGGTAAGTGGAGAGAGGCCCGTCCTCACTTACCCATCCCCACTGTCCCGGCTGAAATGCCAGAATTTAAGCACAGCTAACCTCAACTACTCCCCCCCACCCCACTGAGTAAGCTAGCCCAGATAAGGAGACATTTCCAGAGAATTCACAGAATTTTGAATGAATAATTAATATCTCTGGTGCTAACCTATTGCATTTAGTTTGGCTTTCTTGTAAAAAGAACTTACTGGTATGAATAGAAAATGTTTTTATTACATAATCACATGAAAATATATGCCTCATCTTCACCTTGCCAGCCCTCCTGGACTGAAGTATATTATTGCCAGGGAAAGTCTGTTTCTTTTTCAATGTTCGTTCCTGGAAATCACTTTCATGCTGTAATTACAGGCATGATGGCAATGCTTGATTCTCAAGTGAGCCAAGCCGCTGAACCTAAATTCACTTGACCAGCTGGGTCAGTGAAAATAAATGGTTTTCTTTGACCAGACTTGGCTTGGCTCCCTTAATAGTATCATTTTATATCCCTGGTTCAAGGACACAATTTTGTTCGGGCAGGGGCACATTACTGATAAACATGCCACAAAGAAATAGTTGGCTTGTGCAGTGGATGCAATTTTTTTCCCACACCTGAGACTCCAAAAGTTTTCCTCTTCTGGGTTTTGGCCTGAAGGTCGAACCTCATTAAAGGTTAAAATAATGGTTTGGCTAAGTTTGGCTAGAATGGACACTGCTTGAATTCTACTTTTCAGAAATGGTGATTTGGAGCAGGATACCTTATTCATATTGGTTATGATCACTTCTGTTTTCAAGGACAGTAATTCCTTTCTCCCATTCTCAAACTACACGAGGAAGCTAGGTATATGTCTCATTCTAACTGTATACTAGAGAATACGTGGGGGTTTTTTGGTATGTATTTTCAGATACTGTCAGTATGGCTACAGAATAGTGTCAAAACATCAAGCACCTTCAAAGTTTTCAGGTTTCCCATTTTATCAAACACCCCATAATAGATTGTCTACACGCACACAGGCATGACACAGTTAACACACACTTCAGGCTGAATAATCTGACAACTTTTCATTTAAAAATAATAAAGGGCTCACAAGGTATATTTTCCCACACATGTTTTATTTCATAGCGTTTCCACAGTTCCAGTTTGGATTATTCTCTCTCTGACATTTTGCGTGTCATATGGTGAGTTTCCTCAGGGAAAGTAAATCAGATTTCTGCCTGGAGTGCAAACTGACTAATAATAATCATCACCATAAAGGAGTCTGTTGTGTTAGGGACCAAAAGTGCTATGTGGTTGTTATGGCAACCAGGATGTGAAAAGGAATGCCTGGTCGTGAGGGGCAGGCACCAGCATCCCCAAACCAATTCTTCATCCAAGTTTCTCCCAACAGAATCATTTTCAGTCCTTCCTAAAATGAGTGCAGAATGACGGATTGTCAGCCCATGTGAACTAATCTCAGTAGAGGGACCACATTTTCATCATAGAATGTGACGTTTTTCTTTTGTACTCAACATTTGTCAAGCGTTGACAAAAGGTAAAAGACTAAGTGCATGAACTTAGTGCTAATCCACAGTGCTAAGTGATGTTGCCTAGAATATATGAATCCAATAGGAAAAACACATACCCTTTAAAAAGGTACTTCATGCTTCAAGTAGAAATCATGACTTTCTCATGTGAACAGCATCTGTCTTTCATAACTAACTATACCAGACCTACTGGTATAGAGTACTTCAGTTGCACTCAACAAACTATCTCAGCCAGTTAGTCATGTATTTATCACCTTTATGGACCAAGAAGTTTTCAGCAACAGGTTCTGATTTATTTCCTTTTGTCCACGCTTTGGAGCATGTCACAAAACCCATACTTTTTAAAATGTAACACACCAAATCACATAATCATCTCCTGTGACAATACCAAATAATGAGCTTGATATTTTATGTATATGTATATTGTGTGGTTTAAAGAGATTACAGTACAATGTGAAGAGTAAATCAGTGGCAAATGGATTTGATTTGTAGTTTGGAACTGAATTTGAAACAAAACTTATTCATGCATATATGTAACCTTGTTAAAGCTAATCAGTGAGTCCCTCTGAAATTCAGTGTTCTTACATGAAAAATGAGACTTCAGAACACTCTGGATATTGTTTGAAGATGATAGAAAATAATGTAATTAGTGAGAGTGATGTTGGTGATATCTCTTAAAATAATCTCTCAACTTGTATTTAATATTTAGTGATATTTTATCACTTTAACTCAATGTGACAAAGTTTAGATCATTTCTCCTTGAGCATATGATGTATCATCCTATTGATAGCAATGAATGATTATTACTGGATTGTTACTGCATGCAAATGATGTAGTGTAGACATAAAATTCAGTCTTTTGTAGGTATATACCACTCCTCTCCCTTAACTAGAACAACATGCCCCTATACCTAAAATTTATCTTAAAACATGAAAAAATGCATTAATTGTTTTTCTTCCTTTCCCTTAGCACTGTGATGTGCAGGGGTCACACACGTGGTTGCATTGCCCATATACTTTTTCTACAGTGCTTTCTTGGGGTCACTTTGTGTTGCTTACACGCACCTGGTTGTGGTGAGCCACAGATCACACTCACATTTATGTTGTAGCACCAGGGATCCCACTGGCAGGGAAAACAGACCATGTAGATAGCGCTGGAGGTAGAACTCCTGGCCTCATTCCTCAGTGGACAGTCTCCCACTGAGCCACATCCCTGCCTACCCCATCTCTCCAAAATATGATATTTCAGAAGAAAGATGAAAACTGGAGCTTGGAGGATAGCTTAAAGGGCTGAATGCATATTTTGCATGCTGGAGGCCCAGGTTTGATTTCCAGCTCTGTCGGGACCTCTAAGTCCCAAAGGGAGCAAGCACCAAGCATCCAGCCTGGAGTAGCCCCTAAGCAGCACCAGGTTCGGCCCCAAATTCCCAATATCCAGAGAGAGAAAGGCTGACAGCTATTCCTTTTCATGAAGTTAAATGATATCAATACCATATCAGTAATAGGAGCATAGTATATGATAACAGCATGCAAGAAATCTTTTCGAGAACAAATTGAATTATTCTGCCTAGAAATTCAGACAGATTTATTGTTGATGAAAGTCAGAATGGCTTTCATTGTTTCTCCTTTACTGTTTAATTTTATTTAACATATTCTCTGTGTTGTATATGTTTTTAATTTTCTATATATTTTATAGTCTAGAACTTTTTATATATTCTTTATAATGGGGGCCTCATTTTATGCTCCCTTCCAGGAGAAGCAGCCATGAGTTCTGGAGGGTGGCTGATGAGGAGTTTATCTGGTGCCTATAGGAGGTGGTTTATGGGTGTCACCCCCTGGGTCGCTGGAGGCTGGGGGAAGCAGGCAGAGGATCTCTGCTCCTGGGTCCATTTGAGCCCAGAGTCCAAGATCACAAAGTTCCTCATTACTTGGGTTCTGTGGGACTTTGCTTATGCATGAGGCTTGGCTCAAGCATGTGGAAAGCCGCCTGGAACATGGTGGTGTTTGGGTAGTGGAGGTTGGCTGCCAGGGCTGGGTCCCTTGGGGCAGGGAGGGCTCTCACCTGCCCATAACCATGCCACTGAACTCTGCACCAGGCTGTTTTCACTCGGGGAGCCTCAAAGGGGGTGGGTGAGAGCCCTCCATGCCCTAAAGGGCCCGGCCCGGGCAGCCGACCTCCAATACCCAACCACCACCAGGCTCCAGGCCGCTTTCCACATGCTCAGGCTGAGCCTCACACATGAGTGAACATATTCCTGGACTGCATGGCAGTGTGGCACATCATCATAGAGAAAAATAAGTAGATATGCCTCTCGGAGAGCCCAGCAAGCTACCGAGAGTATCCCGCTCACATGGCAGAGCCTGGCAAGTTCCCCGTGGTGTATTCATTATGCCAAAAACAGTAAAAATAACAGCCTCAATCCCCTGACCTGGAAAGAGCCTCCAATTGTCGGGAAAGACGAGTAAGGAGAGGCTGCTAAAATCTCAGGGCTGGGACGAATGGAGACATTACTGGTGCCCACTCGAGTGGATGACAGTGATCCAGTGACAGTGATTCTATATAACACCTCCAATGAACCTTCCTACTAATGAGATATTATCCTCCCTAGACTACTTCTTAGAGGTAGGAAAGAATTTCTCCAGTTAGTATTGATGTGCAAACAACAGATACAGATCCCTCCCTCCTTTTTCTGATTCTTACATTCTGGGAAGCAATATTCCTCAGCCTTCATCTTCCTAGGGCCAGATACCCGGCACAAGGGACCAGTCACTGGAACCCAAAGCCCACTAAAATCATTCTATTTCAAGGAGCCCATTCTAAAATATTTCCTCTGCACTCCCTTTTCTAATATCAGGTGTAAAGTGTTTCCCCTCTTTCCTATTACCTGCTTTTTGACTTAACCAATAATTGTCTGTATGGCCGTGTAAGATTTTTGACTTAACCAATAATTGTCTGTATTTCTCTAGGTCAAACTCTCTCCTTCCTCCCACCCACACCTGTCTGAACATCTCCTATAAGAATAGAATATCCTTATCCTCTTAGAAAAAGTACTGTGATGACTTACCATTGTAAGGGAGATGTTCACCTCCTCCAAACACTTTTTTTGGCAAAAGCCAAATTTCACAGGAAAGACTTCCTGGATGTTGTCTTTGAAAAAGATATTTACAATTTAAGTGCTTTATATGGGTGTGGTCCTCACTGTACTAAAAAGACCTAATACTCTTTTCACTGGAGAAGGTGGAACTTAAATCTGCATACTGAATTCTTTTTTTTTTTTTTTTTTTTTTGCTTTTTGGGTCACACCCGTGATGCACAGGGGTTATTCCTGGCTCTGCACTCAGGAATTACACCTGGTGGTATGAGTACCACCTGGTGTACCTGGAGACCATATGGGATGCTGGGAATCGAACCTGGGTTGGCCTCCTGCAAGGCAAACGCCCTACCGACTGTGCTATTGCTCCAGCCCCAAGCATACTGCATTCTTTATTAGCTATGCCTTCACTGATAAACTCACTAATTGATTTTCCCTTTATTTTTCCAAATTGCTCTCTGTAGCTGAGCTCTTTAAAGATGGCAATGTAAAACATGTGATTTAGTTACACCTATTCTTCTTACATCTCTTTCATGGACATCAGAAGTGTGTATGTAATTAACAAATCTCTCTGATGCCTTTTGGATTTCTCCAGTCTCTGGAGAACTCAGAAAGAATACAATATTATTTTCTTTGTGCACTCACCCCACCATCTCTAATATTCAGTCTACAACCTAAGATGTACACTTAGCCACTTTTTACCATGGCACCTTTAAAGCTCGTCTTGAATTCATTACTCTATTTTTTTTTTTTTTTGCCTTCAGACTTCAATCCCTCTGCTTTAAGTACAGTGCCTGATTTCTGTGGAGATTCCCATCCACAAGCATGCGCTGAGTAGAGTGCCTACAACATAGCAAGGCACTGTGCAGGAGATGACAGGAGATGAAATATTAGCCCTGCCCTGTAGGAACCAGTTTTAGTGGCCAAGACCAAGTTCCAAAGATAATTCTAATAAGAGTCAGAGATACCCCGAGGAATCCTGGAAGACAGCACTAAAATAGGGTCCCACAAAGATATGCTAGGGCTATTGGAAATGTTTATCACTTTATGTAATCTCTCTCTCTTTGTGTCTCTGTCTCTGTCTCTGTCTCTCCCTCCTCTCCCTCTCCTCCCTTTCTCTCTCTCTCTCTCTCTTCTCTCTCTCTCTTTCTCTCTCTCTCTTTCTCTTTCTCTCTCTCTCTCATTTTGACCCTGGAAGTGCTCAGGGCTTATTCCTGGTTCTATGCTCTGAGGTCAACCCTAACAGTGTTTAGGGGATGATATGTGGTTCTGGGGAGGGTTGTGTTGCCCATGGGCAAAACAAGCACCTTATATGTGTACTATCTCTCTGGCCTTCATAATCTCCTTTACAAAAAATTGTAAGTGCCTTTCACGTGTCTCTTATAAATACAACACCTCCCTTACCCCTCCTTCTTTCTGTTGCATCTTCTTATGTAGGGGGATTCTCGGCCAACCACGCTGTTTTTTTCTTACTTCCACTAAGTTAACTCACCTTACACCTTCCTGAACACCTTCCTAATGGCTCCTCAGCCTACAGGCCCTTATTGGAAGCCATGCCATGTGGAAGAGAAAGGAGATTATTCTTCAAAGCATGTTTTCTTTATCAATATCACATGATTTCCTGAAATTTGAAGTGTGGAAAATCACATTATTATTAGCTTCTATTAACTAATTTATTAGCCATCCACTGTCTGCTGTCAGTCACATACAGCCGACTTTCAGTGTTGTCTCAGTCAAAGTATTTGTATGAATATTATTAATGACTGAAACAGGAGAGGGTACGTCCCCAGTCAACATTGTTTGAGTACCTGCATTTGTTATGTGGCATTTTGTTTAAAGTTGCAGTTTCCAAGGACATGTTGATTACATTTATGGACTTGTTATGCATGCATGCACACACACAGAGTATTTACAGTATACATTTTACTTTATATCATTAAGTATTGTTTTGTGTGGATCCTTAGACTGAATCTATCACAATTTGTAGGTCTAGGAAGAAATTTCTGTAGAAAATCATTTCTGTAGAAAGTCAGAAATCTTAAGGATTTCCTATATGATTTCTTGATAAAGTGACCTTGGACTGAATTTTGTCCTTGTGATTTTTTTTCTGTTGTTGTAGAGTCCAATATTTATCTCCGTTTTAAAATCATTCAATGAATTCTAGCAAACCCAACCTGTTTCAGAATGCGTGGAGCCAAATTGCCCAAGAGGAAAACATTAATCACCAGGATCCTTATGCTTAGCTATGTATTCTCCACCAATTTAAACACTTAGCAGCAAAACCATAACAGTCCAGTCATTTCAATAAGGTACCATTCTTAGAAATCCTGGCTGCAAGGGAAAAAGGAATCAGCATGTTCTAATAAGACCTATAAACATACCTTTCCTTGTGTAGCCCCCACACTGTTTCTTTTGCCCCAAACAAGCTCTAATAATACCTTCCCCTTTTTCAGTGTTTACTAAGGGGCCACTTCATGTGGTTCTTTGGAGGTGCCAATTGCCAGTGCCTTTAAATCACTGCTGCATCCCGACTTCCAGGGCTTTCAAAGCAATATTGTAACCTACCCCATTTGAAAATATATTGCCAACTTCCTACACCTGCAACGGTTTGCAGAACTGGGGGGATTATTCATTCACAGCTGCATCTTGAAATTAAAGTCCATTTCATTTACTTGACCCTGGAGCCTTGTCCATACAAGCTCACTTGAGCTTTACCCAGATGGTGGCCATTTATTCCTTCTTCATTCATTCCTCTTCCTTTAAGTCATGGCCCTGAGCCAGCTGGCACACCAGCATAGCTCTTTAATGGAAAGATTGCACATCTTCCTATCAAATTTGGTAAGTACAAAAAAGTGGTCGTGAAAGCTGTAACAATATCTATGCTGCCTTGATTTTTATACATGATTCTGTAATGGACATCTCTGATGTGCATTTAATCAACTGAGTCAGCTGTGCTAATAGGGGGGAAATGGCACCCGTGAACAATAATAAAAAATGATATGTAGATTTAATTATTTTATTAATTGGCTTTTAAAATAATAGAGCTGCATAACAAACTACCCCACACCCCATGGCTTATAAAAACATGCATTTGCATTCCATTTGATAATATTCAGATCAATGACGTTTGGCTTTCTATAAGAGGGACTCAGCTGGGCAATGTGGCTGTAGCCTACAGGTTGGGTTAAGTGACATTTTTTTTTCCTTGAGCCTGGTTGAAAGAACAGCAATATCCTGAGACATTCTCTGTTTATGGTCACAGAATAGCCAATGACAAATTGAACTGTATTAGCACATGATGATCTGTAATTGAGTAATGTGTAGTAGTCAAACCAAAGCATTGATCTATGCTTGAAAATAATGGCCTAAGGTAGTATATTTTATCGCCGTAGAATGGAAAAAGGAACATATGCCTGATGAACATCAATGCAACTCATCAATATTTTAAACAAATTCAGAGGCATATAGTAATTGGGGAGGCGGGACTTGGACCACATCCAGCAATGTCAGGGCTTACTCATGGTTCTGGACTCAGGGATCACTCCTGACAGTGCTCAGGAGACTATGTGGGGTGCCAGGGATCTTACCCTGGTCAGCCCCGTGGAAGGCAAGTGCCCGACCTGCTGTACTGTTGCTCTGGCCCTGACATAATAACTACTGAAAAATGTTGTAATATTTCTAACACCTAATTTTTAATGCTTTTTTTAATTGTGGAAGACTATTGATGTATGAGAGTTTTAAAAATCCACCATCCCTGTTGTGAACTGTGGTTCAGCTGTATTTTCTGTTTCTAAAAGAAAAAAAAAACTTTTTTTTTCCTGGGGTACTTCATGTGATAAAGTCATCATCAGAGCTAATAGCCAGGATTATGTTTAAGTCAGACCACTAGGAATGCGTCAGTTATTGATGGTGATTATATCCACAGCATTATATGTGTTCCATTCTGATTGCTTCAGTGGCCATGAGCAGCCAACAATATTTAACAATATTTTATGTTTCATATGCTCCTCTAAAGCCTTGCCACTTACCCATCCAGAGGTAGAGTCTACTCACCTCCTCTTGAGTTTAGGGCAGCCTTGTGAACCCTTTGTAACAGAACAATATGGGCATGTGACCTTTTTGACTTGGAAGTCTATTCACTGCTTGTTCTAGAGGCCACCATGCTGTGAAGAGGCCCAGGCAGGTGCAGTGACTCCTGCGCCTTGCTGTTCCAGCTCCAGTCCATCTGTCTTTACTTTTTAAGATAATTTAACTAAAAGCTTCCGATCAAACTATTTCCAGACTCCTCACTCAGAAACCCTGAAAAATAAGAATGAGTCTTAATATATTAAGATTCTAAGGCATCTATTTTACACTGTTGTAGCCTCAAGGATTATTTGCAAATATTTCTGGGAAAATTATGTTATTTTCTTCCATGTGGGATGAAATTTAAAAATAATTCTCAAGAACCACATAAATCTTTATCCCCTTTGATCTATTAGTGTCTTTTCATAGATTCGAGCCTATGTTTTACTTGAAATGAACATATGTCTATTTAGATTTATTTAAAATAATGAATAGCAACTTCAAAATACAGGCGACTATGGGTTAAGTAAATTTAATCACATCTTCTAAATTATGTATAAATTCTAAAATAAGAATTGTTTGAATACATAACTCAGAAATATTTGAGTGAAAAACACATGATAGATGATTATAAGTGCATTTTAGCTCTAACAGAAAACTTGCAGTATGAAGGAAGTAAAAATAACAATATTTAGAGTTATTAACATGTTATCACTTAAGTTTTTAAGGACTAAACTTTCTACTGAAACCTGTTTACATTTGAAAACAATTACAAAATGTTTTGTCTTATGCCTATTTAAATCGTAAGATCTGGGGGTTGGAGACAGAGTACAGAGAGTAAGGCATCATTTCATGTGGTCTACCCAGTTTGATTCCTGACACTTCCAGAAGTGACCCCTGATTACAGAGCAGGAAATAGCCTCAGGGTACCACAAGGACTGGCCCCCAAATAGACACACACATAACATGAACATTTACTTATTAGAAGTGGAGGAGAGACTAAATTATTTTTTAAATTTTATTTTACTTTAATAAAGTTGTTCAAAATAATTCATAGTATTTAATATTTAATTACCAATCCCATCCCCATGCACCTTCTTGCCCATCATAAGACGAAAGTGTGGAAAGATTGTTGAATTTCATCCCGGAGCCATTTAAGCCCCTGTATAAGAGATTATAAGCATATATGTGAAACCTAAACACACGTGTGCTACTTTTGGTACATCAGTGAGCTAGAGTATGAGATATCGCTCGGTTGCGAATGTGGCCCTGCACTCCAGGAATTCTGGATTTTAGAATATGATTATAGAGCAGATTCACTCATGCATAAGGTGAGTTGCTCTCTTCTTGGCCGTTAATGAGAATATATGGTGCCGGAGGAAGTTTGTGGGTGTGATTGCTAAGCTACTGGAAAACTGGGGAGCTGGGGGAAGGAGGCCCAGTCCTACTCTAAGCGAGCTTAGGGATCTGCCACAGACCTCTTGTAACTGGGTTTTTCTGCAAGTTTTTTCTTGGGGGAGGCTCATCCCAACCCTTGGAGTCAGAATGTTCTATGTTGCTCTCTTCTAAGAGACTAGAATATTGAGTATTGCTTAGAATGTTTTTACCATACATCTGTCACATCATGTCATTATTTTGATGTCTGTACTATAAGAATTAAAATACAGGGAATCACAAATCAGTTGACATCGAATTATTTTCATCATCCTATAGCTGTGTCACTGGTAATGGATGCCCAGGGTGGTCAGGACTGGAAAAGTCTGTATGTATTCCTGCATGGCAAAGGAATTAAGGTCTTGCCAGCTCCACTAAGGCAGCTGCCAAGCCGCATCAGAGTTTTATTTGATCTACTTGGCTTGGGAACTAATCCATTCTACATGTATTTCAGGGAACTGTGTTCTTCAGGCAGGGGTGAGGTTACGCTCTTTTTGGGGAAAATAAATAGTCCTAACTACAACTTCTTAGGTTCAATTATTTCAAAACAGAAAATAAATACATGGTATTTATTGATATGATGTTTATTATGGCAAAAGGAAGTTTTATTGAAGACTTAGTACATGCTGGAGGGAAGATAGCTCCTGGGAATACTTGAAGAGCTGCTCCAAGGGGATGGATATTATAAAGGACTTCTCTAAGTATTGGGGTGGATATTCAAGAGAAAGAATGATCTTTTGCAAGAAAAATGGGAAGTTTCATCCACATTTGGACCACCCTCACTTTTGACTCCTTGTCTAGTATTTTCAGCACTGTAGTGATATCAAATGCATGATTAGAGATGGAGTTTATAGTAAGTGTATTGAAATCATATTACAGTGAAGTAAAAAGTCTGGTGTGGTAAGTTCTCTGCCATTATTGTCTCTTCCTGCTTACTCACCTAATTTTTGTTATTAGGTTTATTTGTTGTTTGTTTGTTTTGCAGCCAGAGAGAAATGTAATGAGCACTGGGCAAAGGGTGGTGTCAGAGGATCCAAGGAAAAAATTCCTCACTTTTCTAGATTACCTCAACTCTAAGGCACACATTTGAAAACATAGAAATACTAAGGTTCATTTCTATCCAGGGCATATTTTTTGTTTTTCCGTAATTTAGCTATAAAGTATATTTTCACCAAACGTTGCTTTTCCAAACCTTTGCAATTATGCCTTTCTCAAAATTTTGCCACTTTGATGTGATAAAGGCCTCAATGTGGTATAAAGACTTACAGGCTGAAACTCTTAAAATGGAATGACTTAAATGTCTTTAAATCAGTCATTCATATGTTGTCTGTGCCCAAAGCAGATTTATATATTGTAACTTACTGTAAGTCTTTATGCAAATCCCAGATAGACTTAAAATATACTTCCAAGGCATGTGAGCAACTGCTTATTACAGCATAATGTCTTGAGAGGCCATCACCATCTATTTTGCTCCCTGAGCAAATTTTTGTCATGATTTGACATGTGGTTTCTGCAAGAAGAAAACATGAAGATATTTATCCTGTTTCACAAATGAGAAATCTGAGTCCCAGAAAAGACAATCAACTTTCTAAGGTCACAAGAGTAGTTATTGTTCCATGTCCATTTGCCTTCAGACTAATAATTCTAGCTTACTGACTTGTCATAGGAAGACAAATAATGATACGTTTATTCCTCCTATTTAATCAAACGCTTCAGCCATGTACCAATAGCTTGTATATTAATATTCCCCTCAACCTTTTGTCTTCTATGTAGTCATTTTCTACCTGGAACCTATTTAAAGACAGGTGGCAGGGTTTGGGCTACTCTCAGCAGTACTGAGGTTGAGTACTGCTAACTCTATGTTCAGAAATGACCCCCATTGACATTCAAGAAACTGTGTGCAGTGCTGAAGATCAAAGCTAGTGCCATACCTCCTGTACAGTCACTCCAGACCAACTGAATCACTTTATTCTATTTATTTATTTATTTATTTTAGGAATTTCTTAGGAAATTTCTTAATTTTTTAGGAAAAGGTTGGATTTCCAGCAACCTTTATTAGCATGACAGCATATGGACTTCTCTGTCATCCAATAAGTCAATCATGGCTTTTTTTAGATTTTTAAATTTTTAATGAATCACTGTGACATAGTTACAGACTTACAAACTTCTGAGATTATGTTTCTGTCATACAATGATTGAGTATCCATCCCTCGATCAGCATCCATTCTCCACCATCAATGTTCCCAGTAACCATCCTGCCACACCCATCCTGTCCTTCCGACCTCTGCCTCTGTGGCAGGCACAGTCCCTTTTATTCTCTCTCCTTTTGGGTGTTATGGTTTGCAATACAGGTAATAAGTGGTCATCATGTTCGATCCATAGTCTACTTTCAGCATGCATCTCCTATCTTAAGCGAATTCTTACAAGCATCATTCACTTAGTGTTCATTTCTCCATCCCAGCTGCCTTTACACCCAGCATGTGAGGCCAGCTGCCAAGCCACGGAGTGATCCTCCTGGCCCTTCTTTCTATTATCTTGGTTGTTACCACTTTACTTTTAAAACTAGATGATAACTTTTATTTTTTTAAGGTGGTGTATTCATTTATGTGGAATATATATATATATATAGTTGTGTGTATCTATACATATACATGTATATATGTGTATATATTTATATTTATATTTATAGAGTTGGGGGCCACTCCTGGCAATGCTCAGGCTTTACTCCTCTCTCTGCACTCAGCAATCACCCCTGCTGATGCTTCTCTGGGCCATATATGATGCCAAAGATCAAATCCAGGTAGGCCAGGTGCAAGGAAATCACCGTCCCTGCTATACTATATCACTCTGTTCCCCCACACCAGTTATTTGTAATGAAAGTCCTGCATCAAACATTCAATGGTCTTAAGTCTTTTAATCATATGTCCCTGTTAACTAGAGTAAGCTCATGGACAAACTGCAGAGCTGACTGCAGTACGTCTGGTCAAAAATTCATTTACTAGTCAGTGAATCCTTTTGTACATTTTCACATGGAAAAGTTTATTGAACTTTGGGTAGAAAAATCTTAATGATGAGTCAACATAGAGCATTCTTTATACTTATAATTTTAAACAAATAATTTATGATGAGAAAATGCATTGACAGAATGCAATCTAATGGCACAACTAGAATTAATTTACAAAGCATATATTTCAGGGCATTTTATTTTATTTTGCTAGTGAAAAGGAAAATAAAACAAGCCCTGCTTTGTTTAACAAACATAAGGTATTCCCTCTATCATTTCCTAACAACTACTCAACTGTAAATAATGGAAATTATTACATGATGATTGCACCAAACTGCCTGTCAAGGTTGTAATTGTTGTTATAATTTAGATGGTAAATATATGTTGTTGTGCAACTGCAGATACCAATTCATATCAACATCTGGAGCCAGAGACTCATTTACATAGAATCACAATTATGAAAGGAAATTTGTAAGGTCTAGCAAGCTCTAATTCCCATGTATATATAAAATATAAGTAGAAGGAAGAAAACGGGTTGAACAGAAATGGTATTTACACTTTTCGTTTATTTAGTGATATAGGCATTACATTCTATGATAGTTTGTTCTTATATTACATAAATATTATCAGAATTATTATAAGAATTAGTATTGTCTTTGTGCAAAAGGCATATAGAAACTTGTTTCAGTCTGAACTCCAGCACCATAGTTTTGGGCTAGAATTTTCTAAATATACTTTATTACCTTAACTAGAAGCATATACTAAATGGGAGGGAAAGCATGTTTTTAACAAGAACTTCTTATTTAAAATATTTGGAAGAAAACAAATGACATCCAAAATCTATTGTGTTAAGTCCAGATCATTTATCTCACTTAAGATCGATTTTTACAAAATTTGCTATTGTATAAAACTAAGACTCCTTTCTCACAACATCAAGCCTCTAATTTTCTCCCCAGGAATTTTCTCCTTTTATGCTTACATTTTTTTCCTTTTGCTATTCAAAATATAGAAGTGGATCACATCACACTAGAGTTTTTGCACTCTATGTGTATTATTAATGTATATATGTATTATATTTGAGAATTACTATTTAGTGTTCCTTTATACCATCATTAACCTCTTTCAGAACTTTGCGGGGATTTTATTAGCTCTATTTTTTCCTAATTTATTTGCCTCTCTTTTTTTCTCATCTAGCTTTGAGAGAGGGCTATTTTGAAGAAGAATCCAATAACAAATCTAGCTCAAAACTAGCACTATAGACCTATTGTCCCATTGTTAATCGATTTGCTCAAGCAGGCACCAATAACATCTCCATTGTGAGGCTTGCTGTTACTGCTTTTGGCATATCCAATGTGCCACGGGTAGCTTGCCAGGCTCTGCCCTGAGGGTGAGATACTCTTGATAGCTTGCCGGGCTCTCTGAGAGAGATGGAGGAATCGAACCCATCTCTCTACCTGCTGTGCTATCACTCCAGTACTGTAGCTTCAAAAATAGAACAAATAAAGAAAGAACAAATGGATAGGGCTGAGGCACCAGAACTTAAAAAAAAATCTCACTTGATAGTCCTAAAGTATGTACGTTTTCAAAAACCAAAATTCATTTCCACTTGGTTGGAATTTGGGGAAAGGGGTGGGGTTCACACCAGTGTAGCTGAGGGCTTACCTCTGACTTTCTGTTCGGGGTTAACTCCTAGCAGTCCTCAGGGGATGATATGTGGTATTGAAGCAGGGTCTGCTGTCTGCAATGCAAGTATATTTGCCCATGAATTATCTCTCTCCCCATCACCATTCCGGTTTTTGACCCTGTAACTGCATCATTCAGGCAAATCTTAAATCCCATATCAATATAAGTAACTTTTCTTCCTACATGCTCACAAAGCTGAACTGATGGTTAGGACAAAATAATTTTTATTAATCATTTTTCTTTAAATTTTCTGCAATCCACATGTGACTTTATAATAAAAATCAATATGCATATAAATCATTAGCATGCCACCGTTTTATGGATTTTTTGCCTATAATTTTTTCTTTCAACCGTAACACAAAAGGTTTTGAAGTACTACTCACAGACAATCCTGCTAATTTTAAGGAATTCATAATTATATATTTGGTGACCTCAATCATTAAAAATAAAATTCCAGACAGAGTGCAATCAGGGTTGAGAGGAAATGCCTCAAAAGCTAAGTAGTTATAATAAAGAATTAGCGGTTGTATTTACTGTTTTAAAACTCTGATCATTTTCTTTTACTATGTACTGAGTTCCAACACACTTGTCAACCTAAAGTTATTCCTATTAAGTGTCTCCCAGTTTCTGAAGCTCAGACAGTGACCTTACCTTGCTGTTGTAGCTCAGGTTTTCAAAAGCTTGGGCAAGGAAAGCCTGACTGTAACATTTCTCTCTGAGTCTTGGGAACTCCTTTCAGTTTCATGACTTTCTGCCAGGACTCAGTTCTGTTGTAGTCATAGAGTCTCTTTTTCCCCTCCTGGGCAGTCCAGGACCACTGTCTACTCCTATTCCCAATTCATCAACACTGCCTACTCACCACAGGGCCCCTTCTTCAGTCAGCTCAACAATCTTCTAGTACAAGCTTAACTCTTCTCTTGATAGACCTTCACTTGAGTGCCAGGTCCATACCGAACAGTTCACCTTTTGAAAAACTCAAAACCACCCATATCTACACTTATTATCTTAATCACAGCTGCAGAATCCACTCACCTTGACTTACAAAATAACAATATCACATGATTGATATTCCATCATATGCATAGATCCTGACCACATTCAGTGGTGGGGATTACATGGGGTGCAATAGCCCAGAAACAAGACTTGGAAGCCAAGCTTAAACTCTGTCTACCAGGGCGTGGATAGAGCACAGTGATTAGAGCAGCATATGCCTTACAGACTCCAGACTCCACATGGCCCTCCAAACATCACTGCACATGACTCTCCAGGCCCTGGCACCAGTGGTTGGTCTCCATGCCATAGGACTCAAACAGTGCATGTTCATCCCTGCCACAAAGGTGGCCCTAGGCCTCCTGAGCAGCACTTGAAAAACTTAAGAAAACAATTATGAACCAGAGAAATAGCAATAGTACAACAGGTATGGCATTTGCCTTGTATATGACTGATCTGGGTTCAATCCCTGACATCCCATCTAGTCCCCTGAACCTCCTAGGAGTGATCCCTGAGAGCAGAACCAGGAATAAGCCATGAGAAGTCCTGGGTGTTAGGAAGGAAGGAAGGAAGGAAGGAAGGAAGGAAGGAAGGAAGGAAGGAAGGAAGGAAGGAAGGAAGGAAGGAAGGAAGGAAGGAAGGAAGGAAGAAAGGAAGGAAGGAAGGGAGGGAGGGAGGGAGGGAGGAAGGGAGGGGGAGGGAGGGAGGGTGGAAGGAGGGAGGGAGGGAAGGAAGGAGGGAGGAAGGGAGTAAGGGAGGGAGGAAGGAAGTAATTCAGCCTACCACAGTAGCATTTAGTGTGCTAGATATTTCTACTGTGAGTTCTATGAAATTTTAAACATTAAATGAAGCAAATTTAATTATTTGCAAATATGAAATACATAACTTTTGATAATATACACATATACATAATTAATATGATTTGAAAGTGTCAGATGTTTTTGGAAAAAACACTATGTTTTTGTACATGTATGTAGTTTTTCAGGAGTTTATTTCAAGTATTATTAGTTTAAGTTCTGCTGCAATGGCAATGAAGTTGCCACATGCATGTCCATTGTCATAGTAACAACCCCAATGGAGCTATTACTATTTTTTGCAAGTACTGGGACTGTTATGATGTCAATGAAATGTCTCCTATACTTCCATAAACATAGTAACAACCTCACAGGAACCATTATTGTGTCAAAGTGGGGAGCTGAGATACTATGGTGTCAATAGAAATGCTATTTTAATGTCACTGGAATGGCCTCAACACAAGTTTTGCTGCCATCAAAATAAAAGAAATAGAACCCCCCCAAATCAGGTTGTTATCTGGTAAAGACTCTAAAGCAAGCTCCAGAGAGCTTAGCAAGGCTCGTGACTGACTCACAGCATGTATTCAATCATTCTTCACTTGATCTTCCTCAAATGTGGTTAAAAACGGTAGTTTTCAGTTCGGGAATCCCAAACATGGTTACTTTAATACAATTGCAAGGGACTGAATAGATATTATAGCAGGGGGCGCATGCCTTGTAGGCAACTGACCTGGGTTCATTCTCCGTGCCCCACCTCAAGTGATCCCTGAGCACAAGTCAGGAGTAAGCCCTGGGCACAACCAGGTGTCACTCAAGAAAGCAAGGGAGCCCAAAAGAAAATAAACAATTGCAAGACTTACTAGGCATTCTTAGTTGTGTGGGGGGGAGGGGAGGCAAAAAAAAGCCTTTCTCACCAACAATCCTATCAGATATCAGAGTTCCTTCAACCCCTGCCCCAAATTCTTCTTCTTTCATACTACTATGCTACTTTCCACCACCAATGTCCCCAGTATCCCTCCCACGCTCCCATCCCTGCCTTCTCCCACCTCCATGGCAGACAGTTTCTCTCTTATTCTCTCTCACTTATGGACATTATGGTTTGCAATACAGATAATGAGAGGCCATCAGGTTTGGTCCCTTATCTACTTTCAGTACAGATCACCCATCGTGAGCGATCCCTCCAACCATCATTGACTTAGTAATCCTTTCTCTATCCCAGCTGCCTTCCCCCTGAGCTCATAAGGGAGGCTTCCAACAGTATATCACATTTTCTTAATCCATGAATCTGCCATGAGGCACTTGGAGTTGTTTCCTAACTTAGTTATAGTACATATCACAGCAGTGAAGAGAGAAAAGGGTGTTATGTAGCAGTCATGTAAGTGAGAGCTGGCATAGTCTGGGAGACAACATAAAGTGAAATAAACCTTTTCTTCTAGACTTCAAACATACTCATGACCATTACTTTCCCAATATATAAGTATAAAATTTCAAGGTTATCCAAAGAGCATAAAGTTTAGGGTTGTTGGACAGGACAAATATGATGAATGGAATAACTCCTTAGTTAATATCTGATTAAAGATCTAAAATTCTTCTGGTATGATAAAAAATTTCTATTTTTTGCAATAATTCTTTTGAATTCAGAAAAATTCAGAATTCAATGATTCTTTTGAATTCAGAATGTAACAAACTCAGATGTTGCAGTATTAATGTTACCCTTGATAAAGTTTGCAAAATAGGTCACCCGTTTACAAAATTCTTTGTATTGTAATTTAGAAATGATTTATCCCTGGAGTTTTCTTTAAATTTTCTTTAGCAATATTTATGCACCAAATCTTTAGATGTAATGACATTTTTTGCTTGACTTAATTTGTGGCTTTAATTAATTGTTATATCAGGTCTCTAATTGCCAAAGTACTTAGTGTGCTATGCATCAAACATTTACAAATTATTGACTAACCAGCTGGGTTGCACCTGCAATTAGGCATTTACAGATATAACTAATTGCCAAAATTTCACCCCTAGAGAAGCCACCATTTGGTTCTCTGCTTTCCATGATAATGGTGGCCGATGGGTCACAATGCCACCGAAACAAAATTTCCATTTATAAGATATTAACCTTTATCATATTTAAGCTTACATGTAATCACTTGATAAATATGAACACACTGTAGTTGTTTTGTAAATATTATACATTGATAATAGTATTATTTCTGGGTAATAGACTCTTCTGTGTATTGCCAAATTCAAATGGCTAAAGCACACCCCTGCCTCATGCTTTTAGAAATAGTGAAGATGAAATAAAACAGCAGGACGAAGAAGTTTAAATCTTCAAACTTTCTGAAAAGTGCCTGGCAGCAGTATACCGACTCTCAAACCGCTGAAACCATATAAAGAAGAAATTGACAAGTGGGGCAAAAATGTCACATAGAGGCCATTTTTAGAACATTTAAGACCAACCAAGAACTTAACTTTGGGGACATATTTAGGTTTATACAGCTTTTATTATAAATTACTTTTTTCAGGTAAAAAAAGAAAGAAAAGTGCATTTAATAGAACATAGTCTATGTTTCAACATGCTCAGCATTTCTGCTTGCGTTTAGCAGGTAATTTTTTTCCCTCTAAGCTGACCAATTCTTCTTGTACATTGAAGAAAAAGGGAAAAAATATATATAATATTAAAAATTAAATTTACACACTTATAGACACACAGCAAGTTATGTACATCGTGTTTGATTTTTTTAAAAAAAAATAAGAATGCATCAGTGAAAAAGATCCATAAATCACAAACTCTGAAGATTCCTTCCCAGTTTGTGGTCAACCACCTGATATTGTAAAATTAACTACTCCCATTATTTGTTATCATTTTCTCAGAATTGATTGTTTCAGTAGAAACAAATAGATAATATTTTGGCAACTGAAAATTTACGAAACATATTCTTAGTCTACGCTTCTCATTACATGAGAAAATATACAAAGCATTTCAATACTATGCAAGGGCTAGGGAGATTGCTTAGTGTTAGAAACAAAAAAAACACTAGGCCAACTAAAATCCCTGGTATTATGTGTCCTGGCCCCAGCATCATAAGCTATAGGTCTGAAGAGCCCTCATACACTGCAGGGTGCCTGTACTGGTCCCCAACACTGCAGGACACAAGCTTATTTCCAGCCTTAGACCCTAGCATTGAACTACCAAACCCTGTCTCACTACATTAGTATCCCAGGCGCCCTCTGAGTGCTATGATGGAGTCACACACACACAAACCGCCCCCAAAACTGTTCAAAATTGGTTAAGATAGTCTAAAAATATTAGTTCATCAGCAATATAAATGGTAGGAGTCAATAAAATCTAGATTCAATTGAAATCCATTTTTCATTGAATAAGTTTTGAATGAGTGCTGTCATATTGAAAAACAACCATTGAGTGGGGAAAGAAGATTCCACACAATGTATAATGAAAGTTTTAAGAAAATGAGTCAGAAAGAGAGAGACAGACATAGAAAGATTGCACTCATCTAGGGTATATAGAATAACAGAGTGGGAGACTAACACCCAAGAATTGTAGAAATAAGTGCTAGGAGGTTGACTCCATGGCTTGGAGGCTGGCCTCACATTCTGGGGAAAGGGCAACTCAGAGAAGGGATCACCAACTATAATGTAGTCGAAGGCCATGTGGGGGAAGGGAGTTGCGGGCTGAATGAGGGCTAGAGACTGAGCACAGTGGCCACTCAACACCTTTATTGCAAACCACAACAGCTAATTAGAGAGAGAGAACAGAAGGGAATGCCCTGCCACAGTGGCAGGGCTGGGTGGGGGGAGATGGGATCGGGGAGGGTGGGAGGGATGCTGGGTTTACTGGTGGTGGAGAATGGGCACTGGTGAAGGGATGGGTTCCCGAACTTTGTATGAGGGAAGCATAAGCACAAAAGTGTATAAATCTGTAAATGTGCCCTCACGGTGATTCACTAATTAAAAATAAATAAATTAATTTTAAAAAAACAGAACTTTAATTGACTCAGAGATACCTACTTCTTGAAATTTACCCAATAAAAAAACTAACTCAAAAAAAAAGAAATACATTAATCTATAAGAAAATTCAGCTATAAGAAGAAGTCCTATCTTTTGCTACATTGTGTCAAGAGCTGTAGACACTCATTCTAAGCAAAAGAAATCAGAATAAAATAGACAAATGTGCATTGATTTCACTCAAGTGTAGGATATAGAGAAATAAAGCAAAAAACAAATAGAGCAAGCAAAAACTTTTGTGTTACATACTTAGAAAAAATGGAATAAGCATTATTGAGCGCTTACTTTTCCATAAATACTATTTAAAACACAGTTTCACTTGATAATTTAAAAATTCTATGAAGGAAATATATAACACCTATTTAGTATAGAAGAACTGAGATGCTCATGTATTACAATGATCTCAAGATCACTTGCTTATTTTCATTTTATTTATTGATGTGACATTGGTTTACAAAGGTGTAAATGATATAATTAGGGATTCAATGTTGCTGTACCACAGTTCCCACGACAGTAAGGCCACACATTTAATATATATTAAAATAAGGGGTTTGATTTGAATTCATATAGACTGACACTAAAAGTAAGCTATTCAAATTCTAGTACTCTACAGCAGTCTATTCCATGGATTTTTACATCCTTTATTTTTAATGTTGATATCTGATAGTCAGACAATTATCTCTTTGTATTTTTAAGATAATAAATAACATTCCTAGATAAAATATCTGATAATCTACTAGAACCCAAAGAGATAATTTTTAGTGGAATGTAAGTTGTAACATGCTGGAACGGAGAATAGGCCTCATACAGAATTGAGGTTACCGGTGGGATGGAAGCGGTGGATGGGAATGTAAGCAGGAAGGTTCTAGTGGACTACGGTGGAGAGACATAGGCATCTTAGTGTTGTTCAGGTTCTGGTTACATTGTACCTCTAAAATATATAAGCTCTTAAAATCTTGTACAGCAAGTTAAAATAAATTTTTAAAAGATAATAAGTCTTTTTTTTTTTCTTTTCGGGTCACACCCGGCGATGCACGGGGGTTACTCCTGGCTCTGGGCTCAGGAATCACTCCTAGTGGTGCTCAGGGGACCATATGAGATGCTGGGAATCGAACCTGGGTCAGCCATATGCAAGGCAAATGCCCTACCCACTGTGCTATTGCTCCAGCCTGATAATAGGTCTTTTAAAATCATACCTAAAGATTAAAATTCTGATTGTATGAATATCTTGATCTGTAACTTGGATTTGTTTGATCAACTTTATTTTCCTTGCAAGATAGATATAACTTATTTATTCAACATTTATTAAGCATCTTTTCTGTTATCTAACATTGTCTTAGGTGCATATGATACTTAACTGATGGAAGCTCAGAAAAAAAATCCTTTTAGTTTTTCCTGTATAGTTTTATCTGCAAATGAAACAAGCCAAAAGAAGAAAGAAATAATTTACTTTGTTAGAAAGGGAAAAGTGACATGGGAAAAATAATTCTAATTTAACACATTGTGGGAATGATATTAGATTAATTATACAGTATATCTAGAGTAAAGCTAAATGCACAGTGATCATCCATTCATATGTGTTTAGATTATTTTCTTCTACTCAGTACACCCAGGGTCTCTTTCTATTTGCTACAGTCTTTCCCTCAAGGCAAGATATGAGGTAAATACTCATCAGAAACACTCCTTTCATGACTGCAAATCCCTAAATCCTCAAGAACTGCAATTAGTTTTCCTCCTCAACTGTAAGTTGTCATGAAAAAATAATTGAGGAATTGGAGCAATGGCTCCAAGGGCTGAGTGCAAGCTTTGCCTGTGTGATGCCCAGGTTTACTCCTTAATAGTTCCTGGTCCCCCAGCTCTGCATGGCCCCTGAGCATAGAGCAATAAATGACTCTTGAGTATCGGTGGCTCAATCCCAAAACCAAGAAAGCAAAGCAAAGAAAAAACAATCATTGAGTCAAGCATCTCAATTTTAGTTCTTCGGATGTGATTAATTAAAGAAAGAAGCAAAATAATTGAAATCTAAGCAGAAGTCCCTGTTAAAGTTTTCTCTCTATCTGGCAGAACAAAGCTCTGAGAGAGAAGAAGGTCAATAAAGGAAATTCTTAATTGCACCAGTGTGGGATTATATACCATATGCCCTCCTATGACTGATCACTGTAAGGTACTGCCTAAATGGCTTTCCTAATGCAGTCTGTTAGGTCCAAGTAAAGAAATGAAAGCCATATGGTATGATGGAAGCCTCCTCAGGAATTTTTGGGTTTTTCTTCTGCTCTGTCACATTATTTCACTATTATTTTTGACTTGGATAATGGCTTGCAAAATGGCTCTGCAGTAACTATCAAGACCTTGTTCCATTTGCCTTGGGAGAAGGCTACAAGGTCTTCATTTGGACTGCAGGCTCGGGAGTCCGAAAGTGTGGTGCATGCAAAAGGTGACTGTTTAAACTACTGTGTAGCAAGGACCTTAAACACTACACAAAGGCAACCAGCAAAAAGCAAATCAAAGCAAATGCAATTTCAGGTCTTCAATCAGAGCCCCTTTGCACTTTGGCTTATGAAGTGTCCTTAAGTCACAGCATGATTCAGACTAGTTTGAGGATGTAGTCACGTATGTGTGCCTTCATCCAACATACATCAGCAAAGTAACTGCTCTGTGTCTCAGAGAGTTGGAATCAAAAATATGCATCTAGGTGATGTCTCTCACCGGAGTTTCATATGCTAAAAGTATGATGAGAAGCACAGATATGTTCAAAGGTAGTGTCATGCTAATTAAACTATGTTTGCAGGCAAATTGGGATAAGTGCTGTGGAAACATAATAAAAACACTAATGACGCACAGGTCTGAGTGGAACTGAAATGTTTCAAATCAGAGAGACAGAACATACAGTGCCAACAAATAGAGATCTATTGTATAAGAAATAAGTAGAATGCCATTCAAAGTAGATGAAATGAAACGTCGCGGTGAAGATAGACTCATGGAGGTGTATTCTGTGGTAAATCCTTGGGGCAAATGACTTAGTTCCTCAGCAATTAGAAGATGATGTAAAATTGTGAAAGCTGTTAAGTTTTGTCTATTATTTTATACAACAATTCAGATGTTGTGAGAGCCATATTGAAAAGTTTAGCACTGATCTAGAGGAGATGTCAAGCTACTAGGTATTTTGCAAATAGGGGAAGCACTTGTTGAAGACAGATCCGTAAAGATATATCATTGCTGAGGAAATCTCTCCCTTAGCTTCAGTGAACCACTGTTCTTTTCACTCACTGAACTGAGCACCCTCATTTTCTCATTGAGAGAGAAATTCATGTTTGTTATCAGTAAATGACAGTTGAGGATGACTAATCTTTAATGATCTGAAAATTTAGCAGTTTTACCTAGTAAGTGAAAGGAATGTGTGGAGTAGGATCTACCCAGAACATTTTTGTGAAAGACTAAGGATTGTAACTGATGAGATAGAAATAATTGCAGTCCACATTCTACCTCCAAAAGGTCAGAGGGGGTTGAGAGGGTTATGAAGTCATATTTGAGCAAAACCTAAAAATACTGTCTTCAAGTGTAGATATTAGGATTAAAATTTTGAGGAGACTTTTTTTTCTACCCAGACTACAGATTTTGTCTACAGGAGAGAAAGGCACTAGGCACTCATCAACACTCACACACATAATTCTAAGCTGTACCCACTCTAGAAATGTTCCTCTTCTTTCTGTACTTTAAAAATATAATTTAAAAAATAAGGACATTTGAAGTGCCTTATATATACATAGATATATGTGTGTATATATATACATATATATCACTTTGAATGTCCCAATTGGGACTCAAAGGGAGGTTTTATTAAGAAATTTGATTTTCGGGGCTGGAGTGATAGCACAGTGGGTAGGGCATTTGCCTTGCACACAGCTGACCCAGGTTCGATTCCAAGCATCCCATATGGTCCCCCAAGCACTGCCAGGAGTGATTCCTGAGTGCAGAGCCAGGAGTAACCCCTAAGCATCACCAGGTGTGACCCAAAAGAAAGCAAAAAAAAAAAGAAAGAAATTGAATCTTTTTGCTCATTGTTTCCCTCAAGGCCATAATTTCTGTCTTCTCACCTATTTCAAATCCTACATGAGAAAATCTTTTACTTTAAAATAAAAGAACATCACCTGTATTGAATTTAGGATGAATCAGTTAATAAAATATTTTCAGAGGAAGTGTGGTCTGCAAGACCTCTCTAATTAATTTTCAGGTTAGTGTTGTTCCAAGTCAGAGTAAAAGAATTAAGATAAGAACCTGAGAGGTGGTGGAAATCAATGAGTAGAATTCTTGGTGATTTTTATTCTTTTGCTTTTGGGGAGTCACACCATTCCAGTGATCCTCAGGGCTTAGTCCTGGATCTGCACTCAGGAAACAGTTCTGGAGGGACTCAAAGGGGTCATATGTGGTTCTGGGGACCAAACCCGGGTCTGCTGTGTGCAAGGCAAGTGCCCTACCTGATGTGCTATTGCTCTTGTCCCATTAAATAAAATTCTTTGGAGAGTAATCAGAGCATTGAAGGAAAGTTCGCAATTCTTGATGTTATAACAGTCAGCTAGAAATTCATCTTTAAAGAGTGCTAAATGGAGCCTTAGAAAGAATAGTTAATTGTTGAATAGTGAGGACTGATGCCAATGGCAGTGTGGCTTTCCAGAATCATACTGTTACACAGTTTTAGAGATATGGCTTCTGAATTGTTAAATTGGAACAATATTTCTCAAAGCTTAATATGTGTGTGTGTTTTGTGTGTGTGGGGCGGGAGTGCGAACAATGCTACCCCATCCCAGAGGGACTGGAATGATTCCCTAGGAAGTCATGGTAGATTTAGGTGCATTTTAGGGAGGGGGAGGGGGATTTGTTTTATTTATTTACGTATTTCTTATTTTATAAGGCAAATGGGGGCGGGGGAGGTGCAGCACAGAGTCATTTCTGTAGAGGAGACAGTAGGCCAAACAGGAATCTGAGATCTCCCTCCCCAGCAAAGTGAAGATTTGTTTGTGCAAATGGCTGGGAACTAGACAGAAAAAGGAGATGGAGGATGAGCAGTTAATGGGACTTTTCAATCCAGAATGCTGGTGCTGGAGGTGGAAAGCTGACCGCTGGTGGGGTTCCTGTATCTGTTCCATCTCTGTTCCCTCCCTTGGAAGAACTTCCTATTGTGAAAGCTGTCTACAAAGATGATGGTTGTAGGGGCTAGAGCAATAGCACAGCGTTTTGGTAGGGCGTTTGCCTTGCACGCGGTCAACCCGGGTTCGATTCCCAGCATCCCATATGGTCCCCTGAGCACCGCCAGGGGTAATTCCTGAGTGCAGAGCCAGGAGTAACCCCTGTGCATCGCCGGGTGTGACCCAAAAAGAAAAAAAAAAAGATGATGGTTGCAATAAATAAGGTCCTCAGATATGTAAAAGTCTAAGATAGCATTTGAACAAAGAATGCTGTTTTCTTTTCTTTTTTTTTTGAGATGACTTGCTTTAAGCAATAAAGCAATGTACGAGGAGGAGTTTTCGGGCTCCCAGTCCCCAAGGCTGGGAGCCCCTTGACCCCATGCTTTTCTCGCTTATTCCTATCTCTTTTCTTAATCCTTGTAAAATCCCCAAGTCAGGTCTGTTCACCCAGGGCCAGTATCCAGCAACCATCCTGAGAAAGTATTTTTTATTTTTCACCTATAAGCACCTGAGTTCACATGCGACTCTCAAAAAATAAAATCGGTGGCTTCTACATGATTACCTTCCACCATGCTTTGACTTTCTGTCATCAAAACAGAGCCTGAACATTTTAATGGCCTTTATAAGTGCAAGAGGACATGCTTCAGAAGAAATGCTGTTTGTGTCCCCAGCCCCAGCCCATGTCAGACCCAAATGTAGCTATTATCTCTGCCCGTTTCCAACAGATCTGCCATCTACAGAATCATTCTGTTCCTGCCTCACTAATTCATTTCACCTTGCAACGATCATAAACATTTTCTTTGTCTTGATCCTATAAAAATAAAGAATAGAAAGAAAAAGAGTTGATACTAATTTACTTATCAGTCATGATACTCACTGGTTCTAAATACACAGGATTTTTTCATCAAGAATTCTCTAAACAACCTTGTAAAGAAAGAACGATTACCACTACCCCCCATTTTATTAACAAATTAATTCAGATTTTTGGAGATGTAGCATTTTGCACAGAAACAAATGCACCTGACACTGAGGCAGGGGGTAGGGGAGAGGGGTGGGGGTGGTAGGAGGGATATTGGGAATATTGGTGATGGAGAATGGGCACTGGTGAAGGGATGGGTACTCCTGGATCATTGTATAACTAAAATGTAAGCACAAAGGTTGTAAGTCTGTAACTGTACCTCACAGTGATTCACTGAAAAATTAAAATATATTAAAAAATTAAAAAGAACAATCAGCTAGCAGTAATGGAATGTGAGAATAAGTCTAAAAGATAAGAAGTCATTTTTTTTTTCTCATTGTGTCCTACAAAATATTCAATGGTAAGGAAACAAAAAGACTGGATTGCACTCAAGATCTCTGTACCATTTTGTCAGCCTTGAAACCTGACTTCCAGCTAACTACAATGGGGACGGGGCTGGAATGCTGTGGAAGATAGCTCGCACAGCTGTTCCACTGGATGTGATGTAGGTTTTGTTGTAGAAATTTTACCTATGAAATTCTTTCATCTCTGAATGCCCAAGCACTTTCCCTCAAGCACTAAAGGAATTTGAATTATGCAAGGAAATGTAAGAAGTTCAAAGAAGGGCTGCTATTTTCATTCAGGCAAGGTTTTTTTTTTTTTTTAACAAGTTAATGTAATTGCAAGTGTACTCTTTTTCTAGAGGACTTTAGTGCAAATTCACGTTAAGTTCCCTTTCATCTTGTGCTTTGTCACCATCACCGTCCCATCATCCTGATATGTATTGTTATTGTAGTTCTCCTTTCTACTTGCATAGAGACTGCTGATGGCATTGCGTTAGTAAGTTATCCATTGGAATCACCTAGTCATCTTGTAAAATGAAGATTCTACAATACTACCACAGGCATCATAAACTAGACTCTTTAGTGGAGAAAACCTGGAATGTGAATTTCAGGAGCATGTGCTGGCATCTGGAATTCAGAAGTCTATTCAGAAGTTCATACCGAATCTCAACAACAGCTGTTTATGGGAAGAAATAGTTAAAATTTTAGACAGATGAGTGGGAAGCCAATGGACTAAGCCCTCAGAATACCTCTATATGGGTACAAATCCCTTTTCTTTCTTTGGCCAATGCAATTCTTTGCTGGGAGATTCAGAGAAATAATTATGGTGGTAGGTGAGATTTATCTACATGAATAGTGGAGGTTAGGTTTGTGTTTTATAGAAAACTGGACTGAGGAACATTGTGAGATATATCTGGGTTGAAAAAAAGTAGAAAATGTTGTCACAGTATTCACGGTATGTACATGGAACCCTTGAATAATGGCTCTTAGTTTAATTTCATCCCCTGAAACAGACTCCTTTCACTTTTCTTTCAACTGGTCAACTTCTTCCCCATCTAATTCTGAGTCTATTATTGTAAGCAAACTCTCCATCAAAAGCTTAATTATCTCATGCTGGTGTCCTTTTATAGTAACGTCAGAGACTAAAGCAGTTTACTCCATAACTACATCTGGCATCTCCACTAATATTGGAGAAAATCAGATCAACATAGAGTATGACTCCACGTGAAATTTATGGGATGTGTCCTGAAGAATAAATAACTTCCTTTCTTACCCAAACAAATCAAGCAGAAATATCTCATAATTTATGTAGAGTGTGGAAATGATTAATTATAGATTTTTTTCTTCCACAACAGTGTGATTGTAATATTCATTCAAAATATACTTAACTTCAAAATACAGTTCCTTCAACTGAACCAAGTTTACATATGATTCATGTTTGTACTCATACTAAGAATTCAGAATTACACCTATTTATTCTCTAAAGGAACATACTCGTTCATGTAAGCATAAAGTTCCATATACAGACTTCGCCGCGCCCGCAGCCCCAGTATGACTGAGGAAGACAAGGGAGCTGCTTTGGACACCAGCAGCCCGCCAGCAACCTGCAGTATGTGATTTGAGTGTTTCCGCCAGGCCCCCCGTGCTGGGGGCCCGGTATTTCTCTAGGTTTTCCCATCTATGAGCACCATAAAAGGGTAAAAGATTGTAGTGATAGAATTTCAGGCAGAATTTTCCCTGGACTTTATACAGAAACCCAAAACCGCGCGGCCACTGCCGCGGCCACACGACCTAATGTCATCTAATCATCCCCAATTCTTTTAACCTCTCTCTCTCTCTCAATCCCTTCCTCCCGAGCACAGTGCAGGGTCCTCAGCTTTCTGAGTGCAAAATGGAGACGCCGAGCCAGCTGAAACAGGATGCCCGCGCCGGAGACCCCAGGAGGGCGGGGGCAGTGACCTCCGCCCACCACAGATAGATACTTAAACCCACCTCCCCCACTGTGCGTTCCTTTGGGCCGTGCTGTGGATCGAGCACGATGGAAGAACCCAAAAGTGCGCCCTTGGACTCCAAGCAGCCCACTGAACTAATTCCGGCACGGGATCGGAGACCCCACGGCGGATTGCGAGAGTGGAAACCGGGAATTCCCCAATTCTTTTAACCTCTCTCTCTCAATCCCTTCCTCCCAAGCACAGCGCAGGGTCCACGGCTTTCTGAGTGCAAAATGGAGACGCCGAATCTCTTTCTAGGTTTCTCCATCGTATGAGCACCATAAAAGGGTAAAAGTTTATAGTGATGTTATTTCTGGTTGTACTTTCCCTGGACTTTATACAGAAACCCAAAACTGCGCGGCCACGGCAGCGGCCGCGCGACCTAATGTCATCTTAGTAACAGCAATATGTAATGGTTCCTTCTTAATGGGTCGGACTTTTGTGGGAGATCCTAACAAGAATAGTAACTCTTTTGCTGAAATATTGAAGGCAATCAAAGTGGTAGCCATCTCTCTAGACTGAACTAAGCTATATCCCCACGCTGGCTGAGAAGAAATATTCTTCTTTCTGGGGAAGAAACACGGCGTGGTGTCAAACATAGTGTGATGTCCATTAAGCAAACAGACCTGGTGGCGTGGGAATGGGATATAAGGGGAAAAATTATGTACATGGAACAGTGGGATGCTGGTGGAATCTCAAGCCGGAGCCGATACCAGCGCAAGACCTTTGGTTCCAGAAACTGCTTCCAGACACTCTACTAGACTATCAACTAAGCCAGAGCCCCACGCCTGCTGATGACGGGAAATAACCATCCTCTTCGTTTTTTTTTTTCCCTTTGTCAGACAGTGTGGCGATTACTAAACAGGCATGAACTCGGTGGCTCGGGGCAAGGGGGGAAAAGAAAAGTTATGTAACAAACAGCGGGACTTAATATCTCTATATTCTTAGCAATGGAGAACTATCAAATGCTTCCTTGGCAATAGGACTGTCTTTTTCTTTTGGGGGTGAAACCCCAGCAATGGTAGTGAGTTGTGTGTTGAAACATGGAATGTAATCGAGATAAAGTGTAAACGAAGTGAAACTTATCACGTACAAGGGTGGGGACTGGGGAGGTGGGAGGGGGCGGCAGATATACTGGGGGGGTTGGTGATGGAAGATGGGCACTGGTGAAGGGAAGGATGTTTGAGTATTGTATAACTGACATAATCCTGAGAACTATGTAACCCCCCACTTGGTGATTCAATAAAAAAAATTTAAAAAAAAAGATCCATATACAAATATATATTAAAAATAATAGTAGTACTTGTCCTTCTACCTCTCTTTGCATCTTTGTGAGATAGAAATATTTCATCTGGGAAAAATTTTGTGTGGATAGATGTATGATTTTATGTTATTTTTTATATTTTTTATAAGTTGATAATTTTGTTTTCAGATTTTACAATAGCACTGTAGCACTGTCATCCCATTGTTCATCAATTTGCTCGAGCATGCACCAGTAATGTCTCCATTGTGAGACTTGTTACTGATTTTGGCACATCGAATATGCTACGGGTAGCTTGCCAGGCTCTGCCCTGTGGGTGGGATACTCTCAGTAGCTTTCTGGGCTCTTTGAGAGGGACAGAGGAATCAAACCTGGGTCAGCTGTGAGCAAGGCAAATGCCCTACCCACTGTGATATCACTCCAGTCAATATTTTACGATACAAATTAAAATAGCTATTTTAATCCAACTTATTATCCCCACCAAAACCTGTTCTCTCTTTTGTGAGGAAGAGAGAACAAGTCTTCCCTGCCATGCTGTTAGAAAACACTCAGAGATAAGTACCAAGATCTCCCAGTGAGGCACAACGAGTTACATCAAACTGAGAGAGGCTCCCCTCTCTCTTTATCTGTCTGGTCAAGTCATTCCTGTTCCCCAGACACCATCATGGGACAAACTGGGGTCTCATTTTTGGAAGTTCTGTCACATTTGGCATAGAGCCTTCTATAAGAAGCCTCATTCCAGGAGCAGTTCGTAATGGCATCATCCCAGGAAGTAAAGGATCCATCACAGGCATGATGGGTCTCCTGCATTGCAGGTAAAGAGAACCCAAGTCACTCGGTGGAGGTAAGACTGTTGCCCTGTTGGAGAAAAATAAAACAGGAAATGAAGTGGGTAGAACCTTCCTTATTGAAATGGAGCAGTTATTCTGCCATCAGGGTCCGAGCTTGCTCTTCTACCCATGTTTGATAGTCGTCTTTCATATTCTCTCTGTGTTTCCTACCATTATCATGTGTCTCTCTCATAGATGGGTGAGATAAGGACCAAGGTAGTCCCAGGGAAAGTTAGGCATGTTGCTCTTCTAGACTTTGGCTATTTGTTGCAGATGTCTGATTTTATTTTCTTTTATTATTATTCTTTTTGGTTTGGGCAACACACCCAGTGGTACTGAGTTTACTCCAGGCTTTGCACTCAGGGGTCAGTCTTGGCAGTGTTGGGGAAATATATCAGTTGCCAGGGATCAAACCTCCTTAGGCACTGAATCAGAAGTGTGCAAGGCAAGCATCCTACTATTACTTCTGCTTCTCAACATCAACGTCTGATTCTAAATAGAGGTTTTAAACCTAGCAATCTAGGCAAAAGTCATCATAAATATGCATATGCACACAAATATGTGAAATAATTTATAGGGTAAATGTAAATATGTAATCTTCTTGTTCTATGTATTAAAAATTAAAAATCCAAAGAAAATTCAGTAGTTTATTTTCAGATTACATGTATACCAACTGCCATATATGGTTGGAATTCAATCCCAAATTTGAATATGTTTTTTTTTATTATGCAGTTATACAATCTTGAAAAAGATATAGTCAAGTCAAGGAGAGACTGAAAATAGGATATTGCTATCTTATGAATAAAGTGATTTAACAATTATGTGTTTTAATCTTTTTAACAATAATAACCCAGCCCAAACTGCATAGACTGATGTCTTCTGAAAAATGAGACTTTTTTGGGTATCTCATTATGCTTGTGTGTTTGTGTGTATGTTTGTTTTTGTGTGCTTGCAGGTATTTGTGTGCACAAGCCTTTAGTTGTCTTATATATATAATACTGTGAACTATGGAGTTGAGAACTAAATGATCAAAGTACACAATTACCTTTAATCTGAACAGCTTCTGGGATATTTTTGTCCTTATTCATTCAGTCAACTTTTTGTATTGTTTTGTTTTGCTTCCTTTGAGGCACACCCAGGAATGCTCAGGGTTTATTCTTGGTTCTCTGCTCAGGGATCCCTACTGGAAGATCTTAGAGGACCATGTGTGGTGCAAGGGACTTACCTTGCACCAGGGTGTTCTGTATACAAGACTAGTGCCTTATCTCCCATCTCTCTCTCCAGTCTTTCAGTCAGTCTATTTTGTATAATAGATGTTATCACATACATTTTACATTTAGCTTAATCCCAGTAATAATTTTAACAAAGAAGGAAAGGGAAAAACCAATGGGTCAAGATGGAGGGAAGATGTAACTGCAACGTGGTCTCCCTTTTCCTTGAGGAGAAAATGTCTATCACCACAGCAGCTAAGAAATTAGCATGGATGGATGACAGCTTTTGACTTCTATCCCACAGCTTCAAAAGTGTGAGGACACATACAGGTACCTTCTCTGTGGCCAGCGTAAGGGATACCAGCTGAAGGACATTCTGAAGGATTGAATACACAACAGAATATTCAAAGTTGTGATGATAGTCTTGGGCCACAGTTTGCATGATGAGTACAAAGACAACCTACATCAGATGAGCTGGAAGCTCAGAGGTCACCAGTTGCACTAAGGAGGAAATGAATGACTTGCTCATGATTGGGAAAGTGCACTTTACCAGCACAGAAAACAACCACTCTCATCTGAGCCTGGACCTGGAATTTCAGGCTGCCAACTGGGCTAGTCCACTGTCCTCAAGACGGGGTGAGAAGCCTGCTGCAGTCCGATTACGAGGTGTGCAAGAAGAGCAGTCATGCTGACCCCAGAGCAGGCTCACGTCTATAAGAGGGTTGAATTCAAGTTCTCAGAAGGGATTCCAACAGACATTCCGGAAGTTTCCAACAGCCGGGAGAGGGTAACCTACCAGAGAGTACTCCTGAGTCCAGGGCTGAGTTAGATGAAGCCTGGCACCCTGACAATGACTAGAGCTAATGGTCATGGGCGACTGAGAGCCCCTGGGTCTCATCTGGATTCAAGCCCACAGGGCTGCTACGCTCCTTGGGGAAGAAACTCTATACTCGCCGCGGGTAAAAGCAAGGGAGGATGTTAGGGACAGACTGTTGTTTTTTTTTAATTTTGTTTTGTTTTGCTTTTTGGGTCACACCCAGCTATGCACAGGGGATACTCCTGGCTCATGCACTCAGGAATTACTCCCTGCGATACTCAGGAGACCATATGGGATGCTGGGAATTGAACTCGGGTCGGCCGCCTGCAAGGCAAATGCTCTACCCACTGTGCTATCACTCCAGCCCCAAGGGACAGACTGTTTTTTACTAAAACCTATCAACAAGAACACAAATAAGCAAGCAAACTAAAAAACTTTTGTACAGCAAAAGAAACTCAAACTGAAATAAAAGGACATGCTACAAAGTGGGAGAAAATATTTGCATACAATAAATCAGATAAAGAGCTAAAAATCTAAGACTTATAAAGAACTCCCATGAAGCTCAACCGTGATAAAGATGGTCCCATCTCAGAATGAAGAGAAGCAATGAACAGACTACCCTGAAGAAGGCAGGTGGATGCCTAATAGACATATGAAAAAAGTGCTCATTGTCACTTATGGTTAGGGAAATGTGAATCAAAGCAAGGAGGTGACACTTCACACTAGAGATACTGGCAGGTGTCAAAAGACCTTAAAATAGATTGTATTGGTGGGATTGTAAAGAGTGAACCCTCAGTCACTATTGGGAATATCATCTTGTTCAACCTCTATGGAAACCAATATGCAGATTTTTCAACAAAGTAAGACTAAACTCCCATATGAGCCATATCACTTCTTCTTCTTCTTCTTCTTTTTTTTTTTTTTTTGCTTTTTGGGTCACACCTGGCGATGCACAGGGGTTACTCCTGGCTCTGCACTCAGGAATTACTCCTGGCGGTGCTCAGGGGACCATATGGGATGCTGGGGATCGAACCCGGGTCGGCCGCATGCAAGGGAAACACCCTACCCGCTGTGCTATCGCTCCAGCCCAAGCCATATCACTTCTTGACAGCTACCTCCAATATACAAAAATGTTAGTTCAAAAAGACATGTGCATACATATGTTCATCGCAGTGCTTGGTATGATAGTCAATATATGGAAACCCAAATGCCCAACTACAGATCAATGGATTAAGAGGTTGTGAGATATACATACACATATATGTATATATACATGTGTGTATATGCATGTTATATATACATATATATGCATATACAATTAAATACCACACAGCTGTAAGAAAGGATAAATCATACAATTTGCCACAGGGATGGCACTAGAGGGTATTGTGTTGAATAAAGTGAGTCAGAAGAGAAGGGTCTCTCTCATATGTGGGATTTAAATACACATAATAAGGGAATTATAAATGACCAAAACAAGAGAACTGGAGAGTTGGTCCATAGAACTGAATTTGGGGGAGTGTGGGCTGAACAGTAGTGAGAACTTCATGGAATGAAGTGGGTACTTGTTCATGAAACCACCATTAACAATACTGTAAATGACAGTACTTCAATAAAGTATATATATACACATATATATACACATATATATGTATATATACACATATATGTATGTGTATTTGTACGTGTATAATGTTAGGGTTATGGCACCACATTTTTTTCTCAGGGAAAAAAACCAAGAATGCGTGATGGGTAGAAGACAATTTATGATTTTGCCTCTGTTAGGAGACTTCTAGGCAGAAACCAGAAGATCACCCAAAATTTGATTTTAAATAGGTGTCATGATAACAAAAACTTAGGAGTCACTGACCCTCTTTGGGTTTTTGCCAAAAGGACATTTACCATCCATTCTTATAGATAACCTCAGAGACACAAGCTTTCCAACTGGCTGAAATTGGTCTGTGCATACAAGGAACAATAAGTGGTAAACACACGAGAAACAAGATGGCCTGCAGAGTGACCTTGGAGAGAACTGCCTTCGGCTGCAGACACGGTACATCACATCATTATCAGGGACTTGGAACATCACGCTGTTGGAATGATTTCACGGTGGAGCACATTGTCACCAGGGGCAACTCCCAGTCGCCAATCTCTTGCACACATATACTAAGGCACCAGGCACTTTGAATTGTGTGAGAAATACTTTAAGGTGTGTCAGTTTTCCTGATGGAGGCATTAAAGTTTTGACAAGGCAAAGCAACGTATTACGAATTTTGCCACTTAGGAGCCTCTTAGCAGCTGAGAATCCTCAGCTATGTCCTGCTACCCTTATTTCATCAGTAATGGGAAATGACACAGCCCTCACCAGATTAGCTGCAAAGTCATTAATTCTATGTTTGAATCGGAGGAGAAGAAAGACAAACTCTCTTAGCTGTTAAGATGTCAAGTGAATTTCACAGAACGGGGAAAATAAAAGTTCACCATTTTTTTTTCTTTTAAGACGTAAGATGATGTGAGAAAGATAACTGATTTGCATTGTCCATGACTATAACAATTACAGGGACTCTTCTGTGTCTATGGTCTCAAATCAATCAGAGTAATCCAGTCAAAATTCCCACTGCAATAAAAGTAAAGAAGCAATCACCATCACTACCATGGGCAAAAAGTTTAATTCATATAAATTAAACACAGATGGATAAAAGCCCATATTAATACAACATTAAAAACTGAAATATCTATTATTATTGTTTTATCATCATTGCATTTATAGAGGATAGTTTTATTAAGATGGTATGCTAAATTCTTTGTGTGTTTTAGTGTATTTAATCCTTATAGACCTCTTCAGCTAGGTGCTATACGCATACCTATTGTGTCAACTATTCTAATGGGAGTTAGAGAGATGAAGTATTTTTTTATAATTGCAGAGTTATTAAAGACAAAACTAAGAACTAAAACCAAGTTTTAGTTGGGAGATTCTAAATCCTGCTTTCTTAATCATTAGTTCTTTATTATTAACTTTTTCAGAAGAAACAAATACATTTTTTTCAAACACAATGTTAATAATCCCTGCTAATTGTTCAACACATGAAATATTATAATTATCATGACATTCTTTCCACATATATAGTTTTATTCTAAATAATTAGTGTATGAAAAGTCCTTTGACGTGCTTTAGTTTGTCCATTTGCTCAGTTCAAGGATTTGGAATTCAAATTCACAAATTGGAAGAGCAGATAGAAATGATAATGGAGCTAATGTACTCCATTATAAGTAAGGTAGTTATGCCAATTATGGATGAAACAGGCCATATAGTTCTACGTCTAATATTTTTCCTGTTAACGGATCTGTGCTTAAAAGGGGAGAATAAATGGGAGCTAGAGATTAAATGTTGATTTTTAATAAATGATTCAAGTTGTAATTGAGTAGCTGAAAATAAAGGGGGGAGGGGGCTTCTACAACCAACTTTAAATCCCAAACTAGTACTTTACAACTTGCAGGTAATTTGGGAGTGAGGCTGTAGACTTATTAAATGTTCACCATCTTACAAGCAATTCGTATACACTGATCCACTAGGGAAACTCAATAATTGCTGAATAGAATGAAAAGTATGTTTCCAATTTAGTAGCACAGGAAAACTACAGTAAGGAGCAGTGTACAATAATATAAGAAAATCTTCACAGGGCTCTATACAGACATCAACAAAAACCAGGCTCAGCTCCCCCTGGGCCATATATCGCTTCAGTCGGCAGACTTGGCTGGGAATTCCTGGTTCTGATGAAGAATGCAATGAGCCTGCCGTGCTGAGTGATTGTCCGCTGCTTACAGACACTTTTAGACTGCTACCCGGGGCCCAGATGTCCAAGAGGGACTGATCGAGGAGAAATTCATTGTTTGCTGTACTGTAACGTCTGCTAGCAAAAATACTCTCCTCCTGTGCTAGATATAGGGGCGTTTCAAAAAAAGTGAAGGAGGCTTAAACATAAATATCACCATTATTTGAAAGGCAGTAGCAATTGTCAATGAGGAAAAGGCAGCCTGGCTTACCATAAAGCTAATGAAAGTTATGTCAGGAGATAAACTAATTAGAACACCAGTGTACAGAGATATGTCATTGTGTCATGGGGCGGGGGAGAAAAAGAAAGCATTGAAATTCTCAACAACAACAACAAAAAAGTTAAATGGAAGAGTGCATACAATAGCAGGGAAGCAAATTAATTACTGCTTCACTCAACACTGACAGAGAGCATAATAATAATAAAAAAAAACCTCTAGAGATGTGTTTAAAAATAAATAAATAAATAAATAAGTCTTGTTTTCCAGTTAAGCAGTTGTTTTCCTCATTCTGAAGTTCCATTGCTGTTTTCAAAGTGACTCCTTACTTTCTAGGCACCCAGAGGCGGTACCTGAGATACTCAGGCATCAAGGAGAAGGGGAGGCCCCTCAAAGCAAGTGACATCCTGACAGTGGATGTACCTTTAAGGATCAGAAAATTTATATCCATAAAATGCATTTGCATGAGGTACTGACAAGCTTCACTGTAAGCGGAGAAAACACAAAAAACATTACAGCTCTTCAATTGCTAAAATCTACTTCTGTGCACGAGCTACTGGTCATGTCTTTGCAAATTTCTCAAGCTGCATCCCCATAAAACAACAAAATTGGGCACTGTCAGCAGAAAAGGAACATTTGGAATATATCAGTCAGAAAACAAGCACATTTGAAAAACAGACTTAAGAAAAGGTCAAACGGGAGGTTCTAGAAATACACTAAAAGCTCTCACGTGAATGCCTGTATCTCTCTATTCGGAAACTAATAGACTGCTGACGGCTGCAGACTTCCATTTCACATGATTCATGCTCATTTCATCTCTCATAACAAAACTTAATTAAATATTTCTACATCTGCTTTCTGGATAGGCTTTGGAAACTTTCTAAATAATTCCCATAAGCCTTGAAAACTGAAAAAAATGTATTTATGGTTACAAAGAACTGCTAGAAGTCACCATTTTAATTACAGTAAAACAATCTTTCTGATTGGTATCATGCATAAAGTTAATTGTCTCATTAACCTTAGCCATTATAATCTAGTCCCATTATAAATGAGAATCGAAAGAAAGGCTAGAAATATAATGTAAATAATGACATTAAAATAGTGTATGTTCCTCCAATGTGGTTTTAAGATTTAAATGGATGTCTTCTTGGGTTAATAGCAAATAAGCACAGTCATGGCAAGACGATGCACTTATAGGCCATGTGGTAACAACTTAGGCTATTTAGCACATTTTAGTTTAACTGTTTTATTCCTCTTTCCCCTTTTCATCGCCAGACCACAAAAACTTAAATAGTAATCTGAAACAGAAGAAACAAGCTCCTTCAAGAGTTGGCAAACTTCTAAGGGTCCCTGTGTCTTTGGGTCTGGGTAATGACTAGGCAATGATAATTTGGAATATGGAATACGGTCACTCCATTGCTAATTGATTTATTCGAGCGGGCACCAGTAATGTCTCTCATTGACAGACTTATTGTTACTGTTTTTGGCATATCCAATTTTTGGCTGGAGCGATAGCACAGCAATTGGGGATTCAGCCAACCCGTGTTTGATTCCTCCGCCCCTCTCGGAGAGCCCGGCAAGCTACTGAGAGTATGGAGCCTGCACCGCAGAGCCTGGCAAGCTACCCATGTGTATTGGATATGCCAAAATGATAATTTAAGAATATTAATTATGTGAGATAAAAATGACATATTTTGACCATGATTAAGAAAGTAATATCAAGTGTGAGTAATGTTTTAATCATTGTTCTACCAGTGACTAGAGACCTGAATGCTATAAGTTGAATGCCAATTTAAGCCCAAATGTGGATAATCAGATAGTCAAGTCACCTGGAAAAAGTAGATGATGTTAATAACTAAATATATTCCTGTTTTCATTTTCTTTTATATTGCTGAATATTATATGTCAAAGAAATCACTGTATCACTGTCATCCCATTGCTCATCGATTTGCTCCATTGGACACCAGTAACGGCTCCATTGTGAGACTTGTTACTATTTTTGGCATATCAGATACGCCATGGGTAGCTTGCCAGGCTCTGCCTTGTGGGTGGATAGTCTCAGTAGCTTGCCGGGCTCTCCCAGAGGGGCGGAGGAATCGAACTCGATCTGCCGCATGCAAGGTAAACTCCCTACCTGCTGTGCTATCGCTCCAGTCCATTAAATAGAAATAGAAAAGTCAATTCATTATTTATCAAGCATACGTGAATATTTGATTAGTGCTTAATAAAAAATAGGCATTTGATGAATGTTACCTCTTGTCTTTTAAATATTTTATTGCTTTGACTGGCTGGAGTGATAGTGCAGTGGGTAGGGCGTTCACCTTGCACTAGGCCAACCCAGGTTCTATTCCTCCACCCCTCTCGGGACAGTGCTACAGTTCTATTTCTATTTAATATTTATATTTATCAATAGGTAATCAAATCTCAATATTTTATAAAAAACACTGAAGTACCCAATATGATTGGTTTTGTTTTCTTTGAAGAAAACATAATATTTGTCCATATCACTCCAGTTGACAAAAGAAAACTAATATTATTTCCATGTGAAGAAACATTTATTTCCGCAAACTTGGAAATATGATCTGGTAAAAACATAAACGGAAAGAATTAATATCTGAGCCCCAAATAAAATATACACAAATTTGTTTAGGGAAAGGAGTGAGAATGTGTATACAAGAAACATTTAGGAGATATGGTAAGACAAAGGAGCACAGGGGGATTCTTCTTTCTAAAAAAAGGCAGAATAAGACATTAGATGTTAGTTTGACATATATTGGTTTATTTAATTTAAGTAGATCTTTTATCATCTGCTGTACCTAATGAGAATAGTATGAAAATGCCCAATGCATGTCACTTTTATTAATAGCAATGATATTGTTATAAGGTGTAATTTCATGCATTATAAAAAGATTACTTTTTCCAAATTTTTTTATTAAAGCACTGAGTTACAAAATTATTCATAGTTGTTTTTTTTTTCTTTTTGGGTCACACCCAGCGATGCTCAGGGGTTACTCCTGGGTTTGCACTCAGGAATTACTCCTGGCGGTGCTTGGGGGACCAAATGGGATGCCGGGGATCGAACCTGGGTCGGCCGCGTCTAAGGCAAATGCCCTACCCTCTGTGCTATCGCTCCGGCCCCTCATAGTTGGGTTTTTGACAAATAATGTTCTAGCACTAACACCATCAGTACCAACTTCTCTCCACCAGTGTTCCCAGGTTCTCTCTCCTGCTCCGTCCCCTGCCCTTGCCCCTGCCCTCTTACTAGGTACCTTCTAAGTTTGGTTATTAAAGTTTGGGTCTTGTGATTTCAGTATTGTTGACTCTGTGGTTTTGATATTTTGCTGCATCATTTGTTAATACCACTAATGTACCTGAATCCCATTGACCCTATCCTCATTATTTCTCATCTATCTCTTATCCCCCTTTCTTCTTCCTTCACTCTACTTCTTTCCTTCTCCCTATACTCTGGGACCAAGAGTGATCTAGGCATCCCCCCTTTAAAGCATAGCATTTCCTCATCTAGTTATTCCAAATTTCACATATATGTGATTTTATCCTGTGTCTGTACTTTTCTGCTTAATTCATTTAACATATCTTCCAGGTCCATCCATATTGCAGCAAATTGTATAAGTTCATCATTCCTTACAGCTGTTTAGTATACCATTCTGTATACATACCGTAAATTCATGATACACTGATACGTTGTTGGACATCTAGGTTGATTACAAATCTTAGCTATTATACTGAGTATTGCAATGAATAATGATGTTCATTTATCCTTTTGAATTAATATTTTTCTCTCCTGGGGTAGATACCCAGAAGTGGAATTGCTGGGTTATATGGTAGCTCAATTTTAAGCTTACTGAGAACCTTCCATACTGTTTTCCATAGAAGCTGAACTAGACAATATTCCCACCAACAGTGAATGAGAGTTCATTTTCACTACATTCCCACTAATACGGACTGTTCCCATTATTTTTGATTCTCACTAGTGAGAGGTGATTTCTCACTCTAGACTTGATTTGGATTTCCCTAGTAGTAAGTGATGGTGAACATTTTTTCATGTGCTTGTTGGCCATCTGTTGGCCTTGCTCAGAGAAGTTCTGTTCATTTTCTCTCCCCATTTTTTGATTTTGGAATTTTTTGTTGCCAATCCTTGTGAGCACTTTATATAGACTGTATATCAACACTTTTTCTGATGAGTTGACTGCAAATATTTTCTCCTATTCAGTTAATGTTTCTTTAGTATTAACCCATGTTTCTTTTGCCATGCAGAAACTCTTTAATATGAGAGACTCCCATTTGTTTATTTTTGATTCTGTCTCCTTTGCCAGTGGCCTTGTATCACTGAAGACAACTTTGAGGCTCAAATTTTGGAGCATTCTAGCTATATTCTCCTCACTCTATTTAATAGATTCTGGTCTGACCTCAAGGTCTTTGATCCACTTTGAATTGACTTTTGTGTAAAAAGTGATACAGATCCAGTCTTAATGTTTGATATGTAGTTATCCAATTTTGCCAGCACCATTTGTTGAAGAGGCTGCCTTTACTCCATTTCATGCTTCATCACATTTGTCAAAAATTAGCTGACCACGTATGTAGGAATAATATTGAAAGCCTTAGTGGAAAATAAATTTAACGAGTTCATCATTAGAGCAGGCATTATTTTCCTACATTCTTTCTCAATAGCATTCTTTCTCTACTGTTTTCCCAGAAAATTGGGAAAATTTGCATAAGAAGGTATGTGAGCTGTTTAAAAAAAATTGAGTGAAAAGATGGCAAATGGAAATACTTGAATGAAACCTCTAGACAGTAGGGAGGACATTTTAAAAATTGATTTGTTTCTCCTTAGAGTTTCTCTCATATGTTGATAGGGATGAGTGGGGTAGTGGCATTATAGAAATGGTAACGGGTCCAAAGAGTAACTGCTGTATGTTAGAGCGAATTTCCACAGCAGTCCTGGTCCTTCACTTTACCGAGTAAACAAGAACCAGGCTGCTATGGAAAGTGGTTCTGAAATATAACAGTTACTCTTTGGATTATAAAACAATTAAATGAGAACAATTTTGCTGCTGTTCCCAAGTTATCTTTTGGTCTTACGGAAGTGATATTTATTCTTCTTACCAGATTTTGGCAACTCTTGAACTCAATCAGTGTGCTATCTTTGTACACTGCTTTTTTCTTCCTACTCTCTTTAATTTGGGGGTTATAAAATGCTACACCTATTGTAATTAAGCTTTTTCCTGCTGAACACTAGATGAGTTCATCTAGCAAATAAATCTTTGAATTAAAGAGCAATGTGTAAAGAACTAGACCATGGCTCCTCCGATATGCTCAAGGAGGGTACGTGAAAGTGGATCCTTTTGTGAAGTATTCTCTAACGCTTTCAGAGTCCATGATCATGGGCCAATATGTGCTGCTTCATAAAATAATGTTTTAAGGAATCCATTAGCTTTACCTTCTAACCATGAGATTTTGGATAGTTGAGCATGATTTATGATTTTAGCTACTTAAAAAGCAATCTTAGAAATAACTATCATTTTATTTTATGCTAATTTTTATTTAGTCTGTTGGTGTTTTTTGTTATTCTGCACTATTTTTCCTCTACCAAATATTTTTTAAAGAATTTCAAGAAAAGAAGGAAACCTATTGAAAGTAGCATGTAGTAAAAAGTACATAAAATGAGAATGAAGATTCAGTTTCTTAGATATCTAGCAGTAAATGCACAGAAAGAAATATATACCTTTAGGGACTGAAGCTTGACTATAAAATTTTTAAATGGAGCCACTTCCCTAATTCTTACAAAGTTTGTGTAGTGTAATTTTTCTTGGTGTTCGTGGTTTCATATGTATTGTCTCATTTGTAGTCTGTGTACATCTGTTCCCTGAATAGACATGTTGTTTTAAATGATTAAGGTAATATTGGTTTACATGACTATGTATGTTCAAGGGTTCCATTTCACGCTTCTTCAAAATACATGTCACTGTGCCTCAGTCGCAGTAAAGTACCAATATCTCCCATCACAGTCCATTTGAATCCCCTTCCAGTGGTGACCTCAGTTTTACTGCCTGAGTTTGAAAGTTTGTTCTTCCTGGTTTTGTCTATTCCCTCACTTTGCTTCTCTGTATCGAACACATGAAAGTCCCACATTTCTGCAAAAGCAGGAATTAATATTTCCTTATGGCTGAGTAACATTTTTTGTGTGTATGCATTTGCCACATTTTCTTTATCCTCTCTTCTGTCATTGGTCACTTGAGTTGTTCCCAGATTTTGACTTTAGTAAATAGCACTCCAGCTAACATAAATATGTATAGCTCTTTTTTGAATTTGTTTTTTTGTATTCTTTGAATATTGGGATTTCTGGATTACATGGTGGATTCATTTTTAATATTTTGAGAAATCCACTAAGGTTGAACCAATTTACACTTCCCCAGTAGTGTCTCTGCTTTTTTCTTTAAATGCATGTCATTCTCATTGAGTGAGGTAGTATTTCATCATCACTTTTATTTGTGTTTCTCTACTAATAAGTGATAATTAGCATCTTTTATGTGCTTACTGACCATCTGTATGTCTCTCATAGTGAACTGTTTAACTAGTTTTCATATTTTTAGGGAGATATTTGTTTTCTTGTTGCAGTGAATAAAAAAGTGATTATAAATAATTTTCCTCTAGCACTAAGTTAACTGGTATCTGTCTTTGAGCTTCCATGACCCTAACATTTCCATTCAATATGATAATTAGGTTTATAATTGAATACAGTTTCTAAACTGATATAAGTGATTGCATATAAGATAGTTTAGTTCTCTTATTTTGATTACTAATTGAAAGCAATTCATGTATTAGCCCCCAAATAGGTGTATTGTCTGAGCCAATGAGTTTTTTTCTCAGTGGATCATATTATAAAAGTATTATAATACAGGACTACCATTTTAGCAATTCCTATGGATATAATTTAAGAAAAGCTGGTAATAAATAGCAGACACTTTAGTTATATGTCATTGGTACATTTTTGCATTGCATTCATATACGCATACAATCAAGAAGGATGTAGTCAGGATATCAAAGATCCATAGAATCCTCTATAAGTTTAGAATGATTCACTGTGCATTTAAAATTGTACCCCATTGTGAAGAGGTTTTATTTTCCCACTGTGAAGAGATTTTCTTATGGCTGTAGTAAAAGATTTAAAATAAATGGGTAACTAGCAAAAATAGCTCATTGCTAACTGCATCATCTCAATAATCTATGAATAGATGAAAATTATATTTTAACAGAATAATATAAAATAAGTATATTAAATATCCAGTACATTATCAATATATCATACATGTTTTTTGCAAATAAAAATAATTTAGTGATATTAAGGTGAATTTATAAATGTTATATTTATTAAAATAGAATGAAAATAATAAAAAGACAAGCATACATATTATTCAAAATATCAATCAGATATTACAGTGGCATAAGAAAGGGCTTTAAAAATGATAATTTATGGTTATAACTCATATAGAATATAGATACATGTTTGGTTAACTTACTGCTTCAAATATTTTATAGTATGATGAAAGCATACTTAAAAATTACACACTGACGTGACTTTTAAAGGTTATGTTTAATATATACTAGAATGTCACCCATACGGCAGAACCTGGCAAACTACTCATGGCGTATTTGATATGCCAAAAACAGTAACAAAAATTGGCATCATTCCCCAACCCTGGAAGAACCCCCAATACAGCAGTGTTGAGAAGGATGAGCAAGGAGAGGTTGCTAAAATCTCAGGAACGAACTTAGCTGCCAAATCAAAGAAAGACTAAAATGACTGTCTGCACTTTTAATGCATGATGGCATCGTAGCATCCATCAAGGACCTGATGGTGCAAGCACAAAAGATCAAGTATGACATTATTGACCTGACCAAGACGAGAAGGCATCGATCACATCACGCCATTTTCAACACTGGAGAAGAACTGGTCCTCAGAACATGTGACAGTAGAGGTGTCAGTGGTGTTGGTATCCTCGTCAACATGAACTTGGCCATGAGCATTGATTCATTCGAATGTCTAACAACCCGAATTGGAGGCTTACGTTTGATTAGATGTGGCTCTTTGCCGGCAGTTTCTATCTTCGCCATCTACGTACCAACATCCAAATACAATGAAGAAGAAATTGACAAGTTCTCCATGGAGCTGGAGAAGTTCGATAAAGAAGACCACACCTTCTACAAGGTCATTGTTGGTGATTTTAACACCAAGATAGGACCGAGAAGGTAGCTCGAAGAACTCCACATCAGGACCGATGCCCTAGAATGCAATGAACAGGGTGAGAGACTGTCTGAATTCATCATGTTGACCAAGACCATCCATGGTAACTCACAGTTCCAGAGAGCCGAATGTAAACTTTGGACATGGGAGTCTCCACAGTGCACAGTTCCGCAACTAAATTGATCACATTATATTCAATTGACAGTTTTGACTGACCATTGTCACTGTTGTCCCAAAATACCAAATGGGATCAGACCACTGTCTCCTTCATGTGAAATTCTACTGTACAGTATGGGGAGAAAGGGCTGCAAAGTTTAAGAAGAGAACTCCCAGAGCGACCACCAACTGGGAGCTCTTTGGCACTATTGTGGCAATATGGAAAGATATGGTTGACAACAGTGACAAGGAATACGGTCAACTAGTTCAAAACCTCCATGACGATGCGAGGAACACCGAGAGAAAGTCACAAAAAGATGGCTGTCTTTGGAAACTCTCAAGCTCATTCACCAACATGGTGTGGCACAAGCCTCAGGCAATCACAAGCTAACATCAGCGCTCTCAAAGCTGTGCAGAGAAGTGATAAAGGAAGACCTCAAAGAGAGAAGAGCAGCAGTGTTGGTCTATGTGGCAGAAGCCAGGAAAGGGGTTCGCAACACCCACCTGTCCTTTGCCAACTATAAGACCAAGATGACTGCCCTCAGACACCCTGATGGATCCATCGCATCTTGCAGAAGGTCAATGTAAAAGGTTATCCACGACTTCTTGGATCTCTTCGATAGCCATGTCCACCTACCCCCATGCCAAATTCTGCAGCACAGATATGTCATTCCCAGCATTCACCCTTCCAAAATCTGACATGCCATTTCATTGGTAAAGAAATGTACATCATCCAGTCCAGACAAGGTCAGACCCAAACAACTGAAGAATCTGCCACCAGTACTCATCAATACACTGACTCGGCTCTTCACATGCTATTTGTCTGGATGCAAGATTCTGTCCCAGTGGAAAACAAGCAAGACTGTTGTTGTACAAGAAGGGAGACATCCATGACATTGGCAACTATCACCTGATCCTGCCTGTTGTCTGTCATCTACAAGTTGTTCATTCCAGTCATCCTGAATATGATTGGCAGAACACTAGACGAAGGTCAACCATGAGAGCAAGCCTGGTTCTGGAAAGGATTCAGCATGATCAACCATATCCACAGGGTGACCAATCTCATTGAGGTTTCATGAGAGTTCAAGATGCCACTGTCTAACATTCATTAATTTAAAGAAAGCCATTGATTCTGTTGAAGCTCTGGACAAACAGGACATTCAAACTCATACATCAGGATCCTCTATGAGCTGTATTATGGATTCACCACCAGGATCTCACCATTCTACAAGGAAGTGATCATTGATGTAAAGAGAGGGGTTTGGCAGGGTGATACCATTTCACCAAAACTCTTCAGTCCCACCCACGAGAACGTCATGCGACCACTGGAATGGGAAGGAACGGGAGTGAAAATAGACGGTCGGAAACTACACCATCTCAACTTCACTGATGGCATCGTGCTAATTAACACCAAACATTAGCCAAGCAGCACAAGTGCTGGCCGACTTCAACCGTGAGTGTGGAAAGATCAGACTGCAGCTGAATCTCACAAAGACAATGTTCATGAAAAAAAAAAAAAAACTAGTCCCTGATGTTCCATTTGCTCTCAATAGAACAAACATCTTTGAATGCAGCAGTTATGTGTACCTAGATTGAGAACTCAACATGGTAAATGACCTGGCACATGAGCTGCCCAGGAGGAAGAGAGCGGCATGGAACACCTTCAAGAGCGTCAAAGAAGTTGCTAAGAGGACGAAGAACCTTCGGCTCTGAGCACATCTTTTCGACTCCACTGTTCTTCCTGTGCTAACGTACACCAGAGACCTGGGCCCTAATAAAACAGGATGAGAACCCTATTCAGGTCTTCCAAAGAGGAATCAAAAGAGCTATGCTTGGAATATCACATTTCACTCAAGTGAGAGAAGGAATCCAGTGTTCTGACCTCCATCGACAATCGAGAATCAGGTACACTGCCTCACCTGCCAAGGCACAATGCATCAAAAATAGATGGGGGATACTGGGGCAGCCCCAGCCGGGGCCGGTGCTCGGCTCCGGCCGGCCGGGTTTTCGGCCCGGGTGCCCATGCCTCTGCAGAGCCGGTGGATGTGGAATGAGCGGGAACCAGAGACAGCTTTAGGAATTGGGGTTCCAGCAAGTGCTTGCACCCATGTATGGAGACTGTGAACTAACTTTGGCTACATGCTGTTCCAGGAAGGGAAATGATTCATTTTCAAACTTAAATCTTCGCGGACTTAATTACTATAATACAGAAATTGCATTCTGTATTATAGTACAGAATACTATACTGTATTCTGTATACAGTATACAAAATATACTGTATACTGTATATACAGTATACAGTATATTCTGTAATAGAGCTGTTAATAGAGCTGTATTCTTAGGGGATAAATTCCAACAAAAATAGTGAGTCTGTTTTGAAACTCTAACAACGATAGTGAGTTATGTGTTGAAATCTGGAATGTAATCAAGGTAAAGAGAAAAGGAAGTGAAATTATCACTCACGTACGGGGTGGGTTGGGGGGTGAGGGGTGGGATGTATACTGTTTTTGTTTGTTTGTTTGTTTTGTTTTTGCTTTTGTTTTTGTTTTTATTGGTGGTGGAATATGGGCACTGGTGAAGGGATAGGTGTTTGAGCATTGTGTAACTGAGATATAAGCCTGAGAACTTTGTATCTTTCCACTTGGTGATTCAATAAAATAAATTTAAAAAAATAAAAAAAAAATAGATGGGCTGGACATATAATGTGATTTGGAGACAACCCCTGGACTAAAGCTGTTATGAATTAGATTCTATGGGATATCAAAGGAATGCCTGGTCGCCCACCTATGAGATGGTCAGACTTCCTCATCTGTAGGATAACATAGCCTCAGGTAGTTTAGGTTTATTGGGTTACTCCCATCACAGTGCTCCCATTCCTCTGCGTTTATTTGTAGCTTCTTTCTTAGTGTTCTGTTGACTTGCAAATACTGTTTTTCTCTTCTCCTTGAGTCCTTTGCATAGTTTATTCAGAGCAATGTCCTTTTTGTATGGACACAGGAAGACTTAGCAAATGTTATGCTTTTGTAACCTGGGAGTCATTTGACTCTACATGATATTTTCCTCCAGGGCATCTGTTCTCTTGACCTAAGCCTCAGCTGCCCTTACTTCCTAGCATCCCAAAATCAGGGTCCCAACAGGGGACAAGAAGGACCCAGGGCAAGCAGTAAGTTATGTGTTACCCTGGCATTGAGATGGGCCTGGCCAAAGTGCCTCATTCTTAACTATAAGTTAAGAGCTTGATCATGGACAAATGTTGTCATGATCCAAACAGTGATAACTAGATTTGGACCCTGCTAGGGTGAGGAATGATTAATCTGGCCTGAGTGCTATGGTCTGAGTCTGTGGCAAGATGTTGCCAGGACATCTTGCAAGCCTCAATGTATCTCTTGCTATGTCCATACAAAAGAACTAGTATTAAGATGTTAATAAGTGTTTGGACTAAGGAAAGGAAAAAAACCTTAAGAGTCAGGAAGGGCTTTGGAATGCCTTGCCCTCAGGAAGGGCTTTCTTATGTTGATTTTGCTACCTGGCTGGGTGTAGCCTAGAGGGCAAGGTGGGAGAGATAAGTAGGAGGAGAGATGAGAGAAGCAAGAGAGGCTGCAGTTGATCCAGAGAGAGGATGGAGCTGGGAGTGTGGGACATGAGAAAGATGGAAGATTGAATAAGCAATAACTAATCAGCAACCCGCTTGGTCCTCGTTCTTCCCTCGCCAGTCCTTGACCACCGGCCATCCCGATCCAGTCCCACACTGCGGTTCCAGAGCACCGAACGCGGGTGGTGAGACAGATCCGCCAGGAGAGCCCAGGAGTGCACGCGCCCCTAGGCGTTCCTTAGTTTTTTACACTCATCAAGACCCTAAATGAATGGTTTGGGGCTCTTCATGTTCCTAGAGTGAGCAGATGCCTTTGGGCTACACTAGCACACAATGTGGATGAATAGAGACATTACTGGCACGCGCTGGAACAAATCGATGAGCAACGGGATGACAAGTGACAAGTGATATACTAGAATTCAGCCATTTAGTAGATTTCAAAGCATATGGTTTTAATTTAGAAAATATCATATGTCAAATGTTTAAAGTTTTATAAACCATCTGTAATACAGTGAGAAATAGTTAACAGTAAATACACAATTGTCTTGCCACATGCACACAAAGCATGTATGCCATACAAATGTTACTGTGAAACATGCCACAAATATTCTATTTCATTAAATGAGATGGAACAGAAGATGTGATAATTTATATGAGAACTCTATTAAAATTCTTAAAATGAAATTATTTGACAGTTACACTTCTAAGTAATCAACATGATAATTATTTCAGAAATCCAGCGTTTTTGGTAATTATCTTCAGAAAGACTGACACTTAAAATAAATGGATAGTATCAGCTATATAAATGCTTACAGTATGTTATTATACTTTAAATTTTTATTCATAGCCATTTTGTACAACCCAGTTGCTTATAATTTGCTGTAATTGCTCCTCAAATAGAGCATTAAGTTTTATGGGTTCATATTTTCCTTGACTAAAAGGCTTTATTACCATAACAATGCATGGAAAATGGAAATATTGATACCCATAACCTCTAAGTAATGTTTGCTTATTATTTAATGTAGAGATATGCAGCTTAGTTCTAAATGAATCAGAAAGTGCCAAGGAGTTGTTTAGTTTTTTTTTTTTAACTCCTAACATATTATTTCTGTCCTAAGAGTCTTAGGACTCCTGAAGAATAAAAGCATTCTATTTTATTATGCATTTTTGTGTGTAACAAGGCAGAGGTCTCTTAATATCTGAAATAAAAAGAACAGTGTTCTAATTTAAACCTTGGTTCCTTATTTTTCTACAGACGATGCCCTTTGTGGGAGCATAGAAATTTATAGCCAAGCCTAGATCTATTAGGATCAAGACATAAAAGAAAAAAAAAAGTGGTTTTTAGTGCAGAGGGAAATAACCTTTTACAATATTAATAAAGGCTCTCTATACTTACTATATTTCTTTGACCTATAATGTCAGAAATATAGATTACACCCTTAAATCATGCACTCCTAGCTTCATAAGAAATTTGCACCATTCGGCTTTATCACAGATGTGTCCAGATTTTTACAACATCTGGCACATTTATAGCAATTAGTTCAGTGCAGGCTGTAGTGCTGCCATTCTCAATTGCACAGTCCAAGAACATACACAAATTATGATTAGTAATGATTTATTCAATGATGAAGTAATCCATCTTAGTCAGTTAAAGCCTAAAACTATAAAAGTTGACAGCTATGATTTGTACTGTTTTTCTTTGATATCATCAAGTACTTTCTAAATGTTAAACCAAAATGTATGTAAAAGGAAAAAAGAAAAGCAATTGAAATGAATACTATGCTTCAGTAAAATACATTTAACCCCATGGGGGAAATGCTGAAGTTGTGCCAATTACATCAAAGCTTTCTTTAAGAATAGATGAGTAAGGTACAATATTTGGAACACTTAGAGAGATCTTGTAAATTTTGCTTAATTTTGTTTTATTGCCAATTGGCTCAAAGCCTGTTACATATAAAAATTCATAAAAGATTTGAATTATGATTAACAGTGGTGATTTTTTGAACTACTGAATGATGATTCATGATTTTCTCTGTTGTATATAGTAATTTCTCCTTCTGCTTTACCTATCTACATTTTATTCATGCTTCAATTTCTGCAAAGTGCCTCTGTAATTAGTTTATGTGAAGGTTTTTTCCCCAGTCACAAACTATGGGATTTATTGCATTAATTAATCTTGGTCCAACTATTACTATTTCACTTATAAATGATTACAAAGTTATTATATGTTGATAGCCTTATATTCTGTTCTTGTCACAATATCGTTTATAGTACTAGGCACACAGTAGGTGCTTTCAAATGTGTTCCTGTCCTATTCTGAAAAATACATTAGTGTTATGGTTTGTATTGGCATTTCTACAGTGTAAAACTTTCAGTGTGATCTGAAATATTTTACTAAACTCTGTTTTCAGCTAGGAATGATGATTGATGGGCTGTAGTGCATGCTACCCTTAGATTTGACCCCAGCACCACATGGTTGGCCGTGTGCTCCACTGGGAATGGACGTAGTCAAAAAAGCAAAAACAAAAATATCTGTTTTCTTTAATCCTGCGTCTCTATAGAGCTATGAGACTGATTTTAACTCAAGAGGTAAGATTTTCATTCTCTCTTTCTGTTTGTGCAGGACCTATCTTTGGCCCCAAGGTTCTCTGGAATGCTAAACTAATGATAACAGGAATCATGAATCATAAATTATGTGTTCGAAGAGAATCACTTTCTCATAGCAATTTTGAGTATAGTTGAGTGATAAGTAGTCCATTGCACTGAACTACTGAAATTAGAGAGTTCCTTTGAGAAAGTGTTCTTAATGTAACTAATTTAGAATTGCCTTTCTTACTTTTATTTTAAAAAATTAAATGACATATTTTAGGGAATATTAAAGAAGAAACAGTTAAAGAGGGAGAATTTTATAAAGAGAATAAATCATACACCCTGAGCGTCAGTGCAGGTGACTCCAGAATAAAATGAGCATTTTCACTTTAAATTGGTTGATTTTTACTATGTTTTATCTCTTAGATCACTGTATTACTGTCATCCCATTGCTCATTGATTTGCTCGAGCGAGCACCAGTAATGTCTCCATTATGAGACTTGTAGTGATTTTGGCATATCTAATACGCCACAGGTAAAAAGACTCTGAGTACATGAGCCAGGAATAACTCCTTTGCATTGCCGGGTGTGACCCAAAAAGAAAAATAAAATTACATTGCTACCTGCTCTGTAGTTGGCAACTAGATCACAAATGCAAATGTATGTCCTATACATTCTGAGTTTCCCTAAATTAAAAAATATGTGATCACGAAATCTTTTTCTAATGAGTCCCTCCTGGACTTCTTCTGTATTAGACTATTAGCTCCAACATTTTAAAATGTGGTTCTTAACTAACTTTGATGTTTTTATGACTAAATAATGCTAGTACTACATTACACTCATGAATAAAAGATTCATGAAAAACATTTACAAATAGTTTTTAAAAATCAAACTTTGATTTAAGCTTTAAACTTGTACTCCCCAATCCTATTATGAAATACGTCTACAATGGAGTTTTAGTAACTCTACTTCTAATCCTGACATTGGGTTTCAGTCAACTTGACTCTCCCTCAGAGTCTTTTAGCCAAAGGTAAGATTGTTTGTAAGGTCATGTTGCTGTCAGTGTTTTGCTTTTTATCCCATTTTAGAGTTCTCTTGGTTTTTGACAAACGACATTACTTTCTAATCTAACAGGTGCTAAGCCTTACTGTGTTATCCTTGCCTGATTTCAACCAATTTCTAGAGTTCCTATTGTCTATTATCTCTCAATTTCTGACCTGTAGAATGTCTACAGCTCTAGTTTTCCTTATAAGAGACTGAATTACCTTGTTATAATAGCCCTAAGGTTAGTTGCTATTAAGTGATATTATCTCTAGCATTTCGATGGATACTATCTCTGGCATTTATATGATGGTCTTATGATTCATAAAGAGACCATGCAGCAAATGTCACTTTTCATTGTGAGAAGTTATGGCTGATTCTTGGGGATGTCCAATGAAGTGTTAAAACTTGATAACAGTTACAAACAAAGAAGTTGCTAATAATAATAGTGTTTGTGATAAAATATGAATATAGGATATTCGAGGCAGTGCTATGGAATTAAAACAAGCAACTGAAGCTGTAGTCAGTGAATTGAGGAAGATGGGAAAGCTCAGAGTCACAAACTGATCTCAAAGAAAATCAGACATACCCAAGAGCCAAGGATAGAGAGAAAGTACAACGCTTAACCTATTTGCCTTGCGTAAAACTGGACCTGATGCATATCCCTGACAGACTATAACCCCTCAATAACATCAGGAGTGAGCTCTGTGTACAGAGCCAGGAGTAAATCCTGAGTACTTTGAGGTCTGGACCCAAACCTCGAAAAATTCAAGGTCATAAATATGAGTAATTAAGAAATCCTTAAGTTGGTACAGAAGATTTAGTGATTCCCTGACCTAGGAAGAAGCTAAAGATGATTTGCTTCCCCGCCACCATGATCTTTCTTTTTATGTGAGCCTGTATGTGATTACCAACATGCTAGGAAAGGGAAAGTTCCTAAAGAAAATTTCATGGAGTTCACACCCAATTCAACCAGCTTCATCAATGGCTGAATAAATAGCAGTGCTCTTACATTATAATAAAAAATAAAAAAAGAAAGAAAATTTCAGAGAGTAAAAACCACTAATAATCCTAGAACATATCCCTCTTCAGAAATATTTTTCTTCCTGATACTTTTTAGGGAAAACACCCCTTCAGTGGTACCCATGAAGCCCATGGACACCTCCTGAAAATTCTCAGCCAACAGGGCATCAATTTAATATGAGGACCAAAGGATGTAATGTTCTTCTAGCATCATGGTGCCAGGGACACCCTGACCTCTTGACTGGTGCTCTGGGTCTCCAGGGCCACAGGTCATGGTGAGCCTCAGACTGACCCGGCAGTATTCCGGAAATCACTGGGTGCCAGGGATAAAACTGGACCTTAACCCCTGTTCCATCTCTCCATTCTCTCTTCTACTTTAAAGACATTTTAGCAAAGTATCAACTGTAGCATCTGAAATTTGACACCAACTGTAGCACTGCAGCACTGTCATCCTATTGTTACTTGATTTGCTGGAGCAGGCACCAGTAATGTCTCCATTGTGAGACTTGTTATTACTGTTTTTGGCATATCGAATACGCCACGGGTAGCTTGCCAGGCTCTGCCATGCGGGCGGGATACTCTCGGTAGCTTGCCGGGCTCTCCGAGAGGGACGGAGGAATCGAACCCAGGTCGGCCGCATGCAAGACAAACGCCCTACCCTCTGTGCTATCACTCCAGTCCAAATGCCAACTACTTGCTACAAATGTTTTGCTTCTCAGATACCTGGACAGCAAGGGAAAGAAAGCTACTGTATAATGACAGTGAGGCGATGGTATGTGTGTGCCAATAGGAAGGACAGTTCTCACTTTATATGAAATTTCAGAAAGAGTCATTCTTTTTTCAGGAAAACAAAAGTATGCACGTCTTTGGATCAGTTTAAGAGGGCCCAAACATATTTTTCCTTTTCATGATTGTTCACAGTTCTCAGTCCCAGTTGAAAATAACTTTCTTCCTGATTTTTCTCAGCATTGTATATCCTGTCAATAAGTCATAAAAATGTCTGCAACTTCCTTTGCTTTTCTACTCTTCTGCCATGCATTACATGTCAACATAGTCAGTGAATGAGACAAGTTAGACATGCTACATCAGGAGAGTAAATCTCTAGAGTTGATGATATCCTCAGGGCAAGGTGCTCGGTATTCTGACGGTGCCTTTCTGAAATTAGACTTTTCCTATGTGCCACATTCTCGGTAGCCACTCAAGAGCGGAGGCAGTGGGAGCAGATTGATTTTTGGACGAGTCTCAAATATAAATAACAATTAACTCTCATGTCAGCTTCTAGTGTGAAAGCTCAATTGCATGCCTGCACTTCAGGAAAGAATAAAGACATTCTCTTTTGGCTGAATCATGTAAAAGAACCATGTGTCAGGATCGGAAGAAGAATGTGCCTACAGCCTCATGAAATCCTGTATCATTATCAATGATGGAACTTTAATTCCAATTTCAGGTTATAATCAGTTCATGACAGGGAATTCTCATTAGGGTCTAAACTTTTTTAGCATGACTTGAAAGGTATTTCCTGACCCCAATCATCTCATAGTTGCATTTCCATCTTGGCACCCTAGATATTATATGTTCTAGAAAAACTGTTCTCTGGTATTGCTACATAATTGCTACCCATGAGTCTTTCCTAAACCCTTCTTAGGAAAGCTCCATTCTGTATTTCCAATTAATCATCCTGTTATTAGATGTAAGTATAAGTGAAAGAAAACTAACAAACAAAATCTCAACAGGACTTTGAGGTTATTATTTCAAGCCAATTCTTGGTGTAAAGGGGTTGGGGTAAGAAGAAGATAAAGTCTAGGTAAGAGTGTCCTTGATGGGAAAGTTCTAGGTTTCTTTGTAGCCATTTGTAGCTATCCGATCTTCAACATATGCCTTCTTGCCCCAGGGTTCCATATGGTGAGTCAGATGGAAAGCAGATGAGAACAGGAGAGAAGGAAGAAATGAATGCTCTCTCTGAAGGCCTTTAAGAATTTACACTTTTTATTTTGATTTAATTTGGCATATCTTGCTTAGATTACCCCAAGTAAGGTATAGCGTGAATATAATTTTCATTTTGGGTGTCCATGTGAAAGCCTCTCATAGTGGTTGCATCACTGCCAAGATAGTTGAGAATAGGAATTGAGAAACAATGGGTAAATTCTTCCTCTGGTACCTGGTGTACTTGGTGTACTTTTACTGGTTTTTGCTGAGCCCTTACTATTAATCTCTTGTTCAATTTGCAAATACAAATTAGTGAAAATATTATTTCAGAAGAATAAAACAGTAATAGCTAACTAAATATTATTGTTTTAAAAAGGAGATAGTACTTCAAAGGTGATGAGGTTGTGTGTTTGTTTGATATGTAGCCTTGCTCTAGCCTGCTCTCCCTCCCTCCTTCCACCCACTTCCCCCCACCCAGGAGCAAGTATTTTTGAGATTCCATTTTTTCATCTAAAAGAAAAAGACAATAAAATATAAAGTCAATAGTGCTAACTATGACTATCCTTTTTAATGTTTTAAAGAATTTTTAAAGGAGATAATATGAGAAAGTGCTTTTTTAAACCATGGGGCATGTATATTATGTAACTTTCTTCAATGATGAACATTTTAGTATGCTAGTATGCTAACATAAACGTATGCTAGTATGGACTAGCATATTCCAGGACTATGATTAATTATGATATAGATAGAGAACATACTCAAATCTCTCTTGAAATTTCTTAAAAAATCTTGAAATTCTACTACTGAAAAAAACTAATATTATTTAAGTTCTCCGTGTTTATGAAGCAAATAGTTTTTAACAAAGTATTGTATTATGAGTATGATTATAGCCCTGGGTTGTTATAAGAGAAAATAAGACATGGGTTTCTTGAACTTAAAGAGATTTTTTTCAAAGAAGAATATAAATTCAACTAGTGATGTATAATGAGCATAATTAGACACTGAAAAATATACTATGCATATGTGTAAAATGAAAGATATAAAATTAAATAAATATAAACGGGTATGCAACAAGATATTATGATTTTCTTAGGCAGCAATGTTTAGATATAAAATTGAAAGCCAGGAAGGCAATAACTTTTTGAAAGGGAATATTCCTAGGGAATTGGAGAAAGGAGCATGTTAGAATAGAAAAACATTGTGTGTTAAGACCTTGAAATGAAGAGGGTCATAGGGCATTTAAAGATGTTGAAACATTCAGCTAAATGTTCTGGTACTGTTTTCTTGTTTATAAAGTAGAATAATAATGAGTCCTAATTTCTTCATATGGACTAAAGTATAAGAAATGACTTTAAACAGAAAAATGTTACATGTCAAAACAATTATTCTTTATTTATGTAATATAAATGATAAACTCTAGGTCGTTTTTGCTGACTGTGGCTTTCCACCCACATATTTCCTCCCTAAAAGCAGAGTTAGTGCTATACTGTGACAATACAAAACAATTTCATTTTGCTGTATTTAATGGGAACGAAAAAATAGTTATTTAAGTTTGAGAGCAAAGAAATAGAAATTTACATTATGCAAAGGAAACTAGAAGGACTCTTTTATTTATTTATTTTTTTGATGGGGGTAGGTTTGGAACTACACTCTGTGGTCTTCCAGACTTACTCCTGGCACTGCTGAGGGCACCATATAGATGCTGGAGATGAAGCCATGACGGCCATGTGCAGAGCACACACTCTACCTTCTATACTACCAGTCTGTCTCCTCCACCAGTAGTTCTTGACCAGGTCAGAAGTTTCATGCATGCAAGGACCCAAGGATGTGGTGCTGGTTGGGCAGTATAGTGCCCAGGACAAGTGGACCACTCCGGGGGTTCTGGGGGTCTCATGGGTTGTACCTGTTGATGCTCAAGGAAATGATATGGTTCAGGTATCTAATCTAGATCAGGCATGTGCTAGACATGTGCCCTATCAGCTATACTATATCCCAGCCTATGGATGACTCATTTTTTTATATTATGTACATATATGTGTTTATATCATCATTATGTACTTCACAAATAATGTGATCATTATATTAATGACTAATTGATGGTTGGAATATAGCTATCTGTAATCAACACAAAGAATCGGTCTCTACCACAAACCATAAGGTACATTGAAGATAAGGTCGGCGAAACCCTCCACGATATTGAAGATAAAGGTATCTTCAAAGGTGACACGGAACTAAGCAATCTAGTAAAAACAGAGATCAACAAATGGGACTACATTAAACTAAAAAGCTTCTGCACCGCAAGAGATACAGTGACCAGAATACAAAGACTATCCACAGAATGGGAAAGGATATTTACACAATACCCATCAGATAAGGGGTTGATATCAATGGTATATAAAGCACTGGTTGAACTCTACAAGAAGAAAACATCCAACCCCATCAAAAAATGGGGCGAAGAAATGAACAGAAACTTTACCAAGGAAGAAATACGAATGGCCAAAAGGCACATGAAAAAGTGCTCTGCATCACTAATCATCAGAGAGATGCAGATCAAAACAACTTTGAGATACCACCTCACACCACAGAGACTAGCACACATCCAAAAGAACAAAAGCAACCGCTGTTGGAGAGGATGTGGGGAGAAAGGGACCCTTCTTCACTGCTGGTGGGAATGCCGACTGGTTCAGCCCTTCTGGAAAACAATTTGGACGACTCTCAAAAAATTAGATATTGAATTCCCATTTGACCCAGCAATACCACTGCTGGGAATATATCCCAGAGAGGCAAAAAAGTACAATCGAAACAACATCTGCACACGTATGTTCATCGCAGCACTGTTTACAATAGCCAGAATCTGGAAAAAACCCGAATGCCCCAGAACGGATGACTGGTTGAGGAAACTTTGGTACATCTATACAATGGAATACTATGCAGCTGTTAGAAAAAAGGAGGTCAAGAATTTTGTAGTCAAGTGGATGGGCATGAAAAGTTTCATGCTGAGTGAAATGAGTCAGAAAGAGAGAGACAGACATAGAAAGATTGCACTCATCTATGGTATATAGAATAACAGAGTGGGAGACTAACACCCAAGAACTGTAGAAATAAGTACCAGGAGGTTGACTCCGTGGCTTCGAGGCTGGCCTCACGTTCCGGGGAAAGGTCAACTCAGAGAAGCGATCACCAACTACATTGTAGTCGAAGGCCATGTGGGGGAAGGGAGTTGCGGGCTGAATGAGGGCTAGAGACTGAGCACAGCGGCCACTCAACACCTTTATTGCAAACCACAACAGCTAATTAGAGAGAGAAAACAGAAGGGAATGCCTTGCCACAGTGGCAGGGTGGGGTGGGGGGGAGATGGGTTTGGGGAGGGTGGGAGGGACACTGGGTTTACGGGTGGTGGAGAATGGGCACTGGTGAAGGGATGGGTTCCCAAACTTTGTATGAGGGAAGTATAAGCACAAAAGTGTATAAATCTGTAACTGTACCCTCACGGTGATTCTCTAATTAAAAATAAATAAATTAAAAAAAAAAAAAGAATCGGTCTCTAAGCTTTAAATTTTCTAAACATCTTGTTTATTCTAAAATGTTGGAGCCATAGTATAACAAGTAGGCACTATTCCAGGCACATGGCTAACCCCGGGTTTGATCCCCAGCACTATGGTCCCACAGTCTTGCCAGGAGTAATCCTTGTGACCAGAGAGAGGAGTAAACCCTGAGCACCTCCAGGTGTGGCCCATAAACAGAAGGAAGGAAGGAAGGAAGGAAGGAAGGAAGGAAGGAAGGAAGGAAGGAAGGAAGGAAGGAAGGAAGGAAGGAAGGAAGGAAGGAAGGAAGGAAGGAAGGAAGGAAGGAGGAAGGGAGGGAGGGAGGGAGGGAGGGAGGGAGGGAGGGAGGGAGGGAGGGAGGGAGGGAGGGAAGAAGGGAGGGAGGGAGGGAGGAAGGAGGGTGGGAGGGAGGAAGGAGGGTGGGAGGGAGGGAGGGAAAGAGAGAGAAAGAGAAAGAAAGAAAGAAAGAAAGAAAGAAAGAAAGAAAGAAAGAAAGAAAGAAAGAAAGAAAGAAAGAAAGAAAGAAAGAAAGAAAGAAAGAAAGAAAGAAAGAAAGAAAGAAAGAAAGAAAGAAAGAAAGAAAGAGAGGAAGAAAGAAAGAAAGAAAAAGAAAGAAGGGAGGGAGGGAGGGAGGGAGGAAGGAAGGAAGGAAGGAAGGAAGGAAGGAAGGAAGGAAGGAAGGAAGGAAGGAAGGAGAAAGAAGAAAAGAAAGAAGAAAAGAAGGAAGAGAAAGAGAGAGCCCAAGCAAATACCTTCAAACATTACATCATTTCCTAAATTATCTATTCTGATTTGTTACTTTTATATTTGATGCAACACAATCAGATATTTCTGTGACCTCTGGCCAAGGACCACACTTCACTAAAATCCTTTTAGGATGATAGACTTTATGCCACTATAAAGAATGTGGTTTATTTGTGTTTAATGCTTGAATATTACAGCTATTTGTAAACCACACAAAGACCATATTATGTCCTAAAGGCCTTTAGCTCTATTACTGCAATTACTTCTAGGACTTTACAAAAATCATATGATTCTGTAACTAACAGTCTACTCCAACATGTCACAACATACAATTAAAAATAAAATTTAGCCTTCCTAAGACTTTTAGAAATGTGGTATATTAGCCAGAGTCAATAGCTCTGAATGCCTACGATGCAGAAAATGAACTTTAAAGTACTTTCACCTACTTTTTCTGATTTGAATATTTCTTACAAGTCATATAATTTATATTATTTCCAAGTGCAGCTAAGGAAATAAAGAACTTGTATATTCACATACCAGAAGAAAAATGGGCCAGAATTTCAGTTTAAGTCAACTTTATATCCAGTGTTTGTGCTCTGTAAACTAATACTCTGTCCTATTGAAACTATCTTATTAAGTATGTCATTCCCTCTGCATAGGTTCTATAGTAAATTATATAAAAATTATTGAGACAATGAAAAAAACCTGACACTTAATACAACTGTCCTAATTAACACACTGATGGTCGAAATTGTAAAGAAATATCTTGTTTGAATTTTAGAGTCCTAGATTTCTTTAATTGTCATTCTGATACTTGAAGTTTCTCTTCATTCTATATTTCAGGAACTTTGCATACTAAGTTCTTGAAGTTTCTCTTCATTCTATATTTCAGGAACTTTGCATACTAAGTTTCCTAATAATTCAAAAGAGAATCATGTGAAAGGGAATTTTTTTAAAATTGCATTTTGGAAATTATGATTTAGACATGTGATTTCCCCAGGAATTCTCAATTCCTAAATATCTGCAACATCGCCAGTTAAGTTATACACAAATTTGGGGGAACAGTTTTCCCCCAATGGTGCCCGTTGTGACCAGATTTGTGGATCTGGTCCGGGCAGACGTGGGGTGAAGGATGACGCGTGTGAGGAAAAACATCTCTGGGAGTAGCTGATGGCTGTTCCCTTTATTGCCAAATACACATATATTTTATCCCTTTATTGCCAAAAACACACATATTTTATAAGGAGCCTCAGTTTACAAGAAAGTCCAATCATAGCAAGTTTAGCATTGGGTTATTTCAGACCATTTCATCACACACTTTTAAACATTCCCTAAGTAAGAGGTACTCCCAGAGCCACTGCATTAAGTTTTGGGGATGATTCTATTATATCCTTAAATATAGTAGCAAAAGAGCCCAGAGTGGGAATTATATTTACATAGGTCTAGATAATGTGTTATTCCCCAAAGAGGAAATTAAATTCATGTTCCTATAGACATTTAATTTAATAAGTCTAGCAAAAAGCAAAAATGGTTTTTACCAATGTGTTTATAATACTATTTAAGTTAAAAATTATATAGAGTAGAAAAACATGTTTAATGACAACTGTCTGTTTTCACCAAGACATTATTTTTTCAGATAGCTTAATTACTTACTTTCCCATCTGTATGCCAGTTATTTCTTTTTCTAGCCTTACTACACTTGTTGACACATCCGGTATAATGATTAATAGTGCTGGTAAAGTGTCACTTTACCACAAGTTCCCACTCTTGAAGGAATGTCTCTCACCATTAAATGTGTTATCTTCTTATAGAGGCTTTCTTATTTTGGGGCATACCACACAGTCTTACCTAATTATAAGAAAGAAAGAAAAATAAGAAAACCAGATGGGCCAGTGAGATAGTATAGTGGGTAAGCATTTTGACTTACACACAGCTGAACCTGGTTTAATTTCTGGCACCCCATATGGTCCCCAAGGTCTCACAAGTAGGAAAGAAGGAAGGAAGGAAGGAAGGAAGGAAGGAAGGAAGGAAGGAAGGAAGGAAGGAAGGAAGGAAGGAAGGAAGGAAGGAAGGAAGGAAGGAAGGAAGGAGAGAGGGAGGGAGGGAGGGAGGGAGGGAGGGAGGGAGGGAGGGAGGGAAGAAGGGAGGGAGGAAGGAAGGAAAGAAGGAAGGAAGGAAGGAAGGAAGGAAGGAAGGAAGCAAGGGAGGAAGGAAGGAAGGAAGGAAGGAAGGGAGGAAGGAAGGAAGGAAGGAAGGAAGGAAGGAAGGAAGGAAGGAAGGAAGGAAGGAAGGAAGGAAGGAAGGAAGCGAGGGAGGAAGGAAGGAAGGAAGGAAGGAAGGAAGGAAGCGAGGGAGGAAGGAAGGAAGGAAGGAAGGAAGGAAGGAAGGAAGGAAGGAAGGAAGGAAGGAAGGAAGGAAAGAAGGAAGGAAGGAAGGAAGGAAGGAAGGAAGGAAGGAAGGAAGGAAGGAAGGAAGGAAGGAAGGAAGGAAGGGAGGGAGGGAGGGAGGGAGGGAGGAAGGAAGGAAGGAAGGAAGGAAGGAAGGAAGGAAGGAAGGAAGGAAGGAAAGAAGCGAGGGAGGAAGGAAGGAAGGAAGGAAGGAAGGAAGGAAGGAAGGAAGGAAGGAAGGAAGGAAGGAAGGAAGGAAGGAAAGAAAGGAGGGAGGGAGGGAGGGAGGGAGGGAGAGGAAGGAAGGAAGGAAGCGAGGAAGGAAGGAAGGAAGGAAGGAAGGAAGGAAGGAAGCGAGGAAGGAAGGAAGGAAGGAAGGAAGGAAGGAAGGAAGGAAGGAAGGAAGGAAGGAAGGAAGGAAGCAAGGGAGGAAGGAAGGAAGGAAGCAAGGGAGGAAGGAAAGAAGGAAGGAAGGAAGGAAGGAAGGAAGGAAGGAAGGAAGGAAGGAAGGAAGGAAGGAAGGAAGGAAGGGGGAAGCAAGGAAGGAAGGAAGGAAGGAAGGAAGGAAGGAAGGAAGCGAGGAAGGAAGGAAGGAAGGAAGGGAGGGAGGGAGGAAGGAAGGAAGGAAGGAAGGAAGGAAGGAAGGAAGGAAGGAAGGAAGGAAGGAAGGAAGGAAGGAAGGGAGGGAGGGAGGGAGGGAGGGAGGGAGGGAGGGAGGGAGGGAAGGAGAGAGGGAGGGAGAGAGGAAGGATGGGAGGGGAAGAGGGAGGGAGGGAGGGAGGGAGGGAGCAGATAAGACACTATCGGCCAATGCATATCATGGAAAATGGGCAATAGTGCACAAATGACACACATAATTGTGTAAGACCAGGTGGTTGAGTGAATGTTGTGCTTCATGCTCTGAAAACATTGAATAGTTATTTTATTCTACAGTATCTTCTCATTGTTACTGTTTTTGGCATATTCAATACGCCACAGGTAGCTTGCCAGGCTCTGCTGTGTGAGCGGGATACTCTCGTAGCTTGCAGGCTCCAAGAGGGTTGGAGGAATCGAACCCGGGTAGGTCGCCTGCAAGGCAAACATCCTACCCACTGTGCTATCGCTCCAGCCCAATGGGACAACAGTGACAGTGTCAGTATCATCATTGGAGATGACAGTGATACAGCAATACAGAGTATCATCACTGAATATAGCCCCTTTTCCCAAGTGTAGGCAACAGAACTAAGACAGAACACAAAGAATTACATGGATTTGTTTTGAAGGTTTTAACCACATTATAACCCAGAAGAAATAAACACAATGCAATTTGGATTCCACAACAGGCAATTTTCATGTATTAAATGATGTGATCCAAAAAGTCATGACTTCAAAATTTTTGAAGTCATAACCTCAGTCCCACAAAATGATCTTATTTAGAAATAGAATCACTGCAGATGGGATTAATTAAAATGACATCATACATTGAAGTAGTGTCTGCCTTTAATCCAATATGATTAATTCCCTTATAGGAAGAGATACACAAAGGAAAGAGGATCTCAGTGAAGACAGAGGAAGTTTCTAAAGTTATACTACTATAGGAAATGAATGCCTGGATCCACCAGGAGTCAGCAGAGACAGAGGTGCTTACCATCCACTTAAAAACTCCAGCAGAATCACAGTTATCCCAGTATCTCAATTTAGAAATTTTAATCCTTAGTACTCTAAAAGAATTTCTGTTGTACAAATCCACCCAATTTGTGGATCTTTGTAATGCAGCACTGTAGAACAGTTGTAGCACTACCCTCCTGTTGTTCATTGATTTGCTCCCTTCTGGACACCCCACAGGTAGCTTTCCAGGCTCTGCCGTGCATGCAGGATACTCTCCATAGCTTGCCGAGCTCTCTGAGAGGGACAAAGGAATCAAACCCGAGTTGGGGGCATGCAAGGCAAATGCCCTACCCACTGTGCTATTGCTCCAGTCCTTTGTAATGTAGCCCTTGGAAATTAATATAGAATAGAGTCATGTTGAAGTATGTCAAAATTCATAGAAATCATTACAAAGATTCCATGAGATTTGGAAAACACAAGGTTGAATGTAGAACGTCCCGTTCCACGTTCAACCTTCTTATTTTATAAATGAGGGTTTTCAAGATCATAGAAAGGTCATCATTTTCCCAAGAGCACACAGTCGGGACAAGAACTTGAACTAGAAATGCGACTCTGGATTCTTAGCGGATGTACTTTCTAGACTGCTAGAGGATCCTCTCCACCCAAGCACTGCCTGCCATCCGTGATCGAATTTCAGTCAATGCTGCTTGCCCTACTCAGGCAGGCCTGTGCAGCTGACCTGAACACTTAAAGTTTGTAGTTGTCACAGAATAAGAAAACCCTTTTCCGTAGCAAAACGCTAGAGCACAGGATCTAAACATATTTCATGTGGTGGTTACCATGGTACCCGTGTAATTTAATTACCACTCTTTTGTGAATATTTTAAAATGAAATTGTTAAAAGATCAAATAGCACATTCAACATTGTGTGGCTTTAGAAATGATAAGTAGCTTTTTAACGGAAAATGTTCTGTTCCTGTGGGAAGTTGATTATTTTTTATGAGTTAAAATTTAATTATGGCATTAGACCTATAAGTGTGTTTCTTTAATAGATTACTACGCTTTAAATGTTAAATATGTCAGAAACATTTTACCTTTTAATTCATAGTTCTGACCAGTCAGTTGGTAAAGCTCAGCAACAATTTCACTACCGTATTTTATACAGCTCCAATTATAGAAAGCCCAGTGTACATGCACAATTCAAGGGAGTCTTGCAGAGAAAATGAATAAGTCTAAGGAGTCTTACAATGTGGTATTGGAGTTCTAAGAAAGGATAACAGCATGTGGATCAAACCATTTATAAATAAATACTGATGTATCTATGAAGTACTGATTCCATTTAAGGCAGTCAAGATTCAAGCAGGAAAAGGTCACCTTTAAACCTTACTGCTTAAAGTGTGCTCCAGGGGCCAGTAGCATTAGATATCTGTCAGGCTGGCGAGATGATTGAAAGGACTGGAGCACATGCTTAGCATGCAGAAGCCCTGGGTTCAGTCCAGCAGCACATGGTCCCTGGAGACTCCTGGGAGGCACTTCTAAGTACCGAGTCGGGAGTACTCTCTACATACTGCTCAATATGATCCCACAACCAATAATAAAAGAAACTTATTTCACCTCAATACTTCCTAGAAATGCAAGATGACAGTCCTCATGCCCGATTTAATAAAATACAATCTAGGTAAGACATAGATTGAATACACAGATTGTATTTTAACATATTAAACACCCTCATAATTCTATACGCACATTAAATTTGAGATGTTTGGATAAACAGAACTCACAGTCTGTTACTGAGCAAAAACTTGTACTGTACTGCAATGGATTGTTGAGGTGCTGTGGGGAAATGTGCAGTGGGTGATTTAAGTGCAACTGAAGGTCCGTGTGCAAGAGTACCTATAGGGCAGAGAAGATGAAGTTTATGTCTGAGTGCTAGTTGATGTGTAATAGAATAAGCCGTGTCTGTTTGGGTTCTAGTGAGAGGATTAATAGTTTGCCAGTAAAACAACAGAGGGGGAAATGACTAAATTTAAGTAGAAGAAAAAACAATTGTAGAAGGGCATAAGAGAGAGGAAGATTATTCTAGTGATAAAATTTGTTATGTTTAACAGGACTCTGTGGTTTTGAGGGATTATCATGGGTGAACCTACTTGGCAATAGTCATGATATACATAACTTAACAAGTAATTGATGTACCTATACTTAATAGACTGAGTCATTTTAATTTAGAATACTGTGACTTATAATTGTCAAGAAGATTGACAATAATAAGACTGATTAGAAATTTTATCTGACTTAAATTGTGTGTGTTTTATTGGTGTTGCTTAAACATTCTTTAATAGTTCAATGTTTAGATCACTGAGTCATAAGTTCTATAAACTAAGTGGATATATCTCCTTTCATTTTATATCACTCATGTATCAATCATTGACTGATATATGGTAAGTTCTCAGCAAAATATTTGATATGAATGTCTGAACATTATTTCAGAAAGAGGTTCATTACCAACTGGAAAGTTTTAAATAAATATGTGTGCATGGCCTCAGTATTAATAACAGAAGCTAAATTAAAGGTAAAGTTAGCAAAGATATAGAAGAGAAATATATTAACAGTATATAATATGGTTTCACTAGAATTTGGAGCCAAAAGGTACATGGAAGGTCTTAGAGAGCCAGATGATGTTTATGTCTCAGTGATCTAAACATTCATAGATATTGTTAAAGGAAGCTTAGGCAACAACAAGAAAACACATAAAAGTTGAGCCAGAGAAAATTCCCACTCACTCTTATTATTGTCAATCCTCTCCACAAATACAAATTATATCATTCTAAATTAAAATTATTGTTAGTTTATTAAGAGTAGGTATCTCAGTGCCTGGTGAAAATATGCAGATTACAACTATTGCCAAAGAACTTCACCTGTCTCAAGAATTGTTCAATCTCGACCCACAGAACTCTGATAAGAGTGAAATATTGCTTGTTTTTATTATCTTTCCCTCATTCCATCAAGCATATAAATATCCATGAGCTCTCTTCTTTCTTTGCAGAGAAATCAATTATGTTCTCTATTGGTATGTTGATTATGACAGTATATATTGTCCTTGGCAAGTGTGTTGTGCAAAACAAAAACCTCAATTTAATGACATGCACAGATATTAAATTAAGTCTCTTCATAAGATGGACTTCCTGCCTTCTCCCTACTGTATTTTATTAAAAGTAGATTCATTATATGAATGGACATAGGTACTCTCCTGGTTAATGCTCTGTGCAGATGTAAATATGGATTTGTTTACTAAGATAAATTCTGGATCCAGATGACTAGAACTTTGGGAAGATTCTAGATTCAATGTTCCTTCTTTCTTATTAGCCAGAAATTGAGAGTCTTAAATGACTCTGAAGCATTTTTGCCTCTATATTAGTTTGGATTGCTTCAAAAAGAGACCTTCCCTAAAAGAGCAGCAACAACAAAAAAAGGACCAGAATGTCATCAAAATGCACTGGAGCACTGCTGTCCCGTTGTTCATCGATTTTGCTCGAGCAGGCACCAGTAACATCTCCATTGTGAGACTTGTTGCTACTTTCTTTGGCAAATCCAATACACCATGGGTAACTTGCCCGGCTCTGTCGTGCATACTTTGTGCATACGTGTGGGATACTCTCGGTAGTTTGCTGGGCTCTCCGAGAGGGATGGAAGAGTTGAACCCAGGTGCAAGGCAAACACCCTACCTGCTGTGCTATTGCTCCAGTCCATCAGTTAAACAGTTAAACTGTCAGTAAAATGCATACAAAAAATTTCAGGAAACATCAGCGTTATAGAAATCTAGTCAGAAAATAAAAGAAGTTGTAACTAGCTATGTTTTTCAAGAAAGTTATAAATCTAGATAGCTAGATTTTAATTCTGTTGCAAGATCTCTAATGAAGCATGAAGAATATTGCCTCAGACATATAACGTAAGGGTAATAGAATTATTTTTACAACAGTTCTTGATAGATGATAATTCAAAGCTGTGACTATACTCTAGCACTTCCATTCCAAAGAGACCAGGTTTTATAGCTAAAGGATGCCTACCAGAAAAAGTTGCAATTGCAAATCAGTAGTCTGAAATGAAATGAAAGTCTACAAGATAAGAGCATGTACAAACAGCCATCAAATAACTTTTCTAACGCCTATGCTTATTTTAGCTTGACATATATAAATTTCTTGCACAATTAATTTTTTACAGAAAGAATGATATATCCTTTGACTAATTTTACATATATTCTGGGAAAATAAAGTGCACACTTAACTGATATACAATGCAATAAAAAACATCTACATATTTCTTCACAAAACCAGAAAATTATTTTTGAATATCATTTTTATAATCTCTGTCTTTTGACATTATTTCACTATAAATCTCTCTTGCCAAAATCAGTAAACAAAACAAAAATTTTATAGAAAGCTCACATGTTCATCAGATGCTCATATATTAAGGGTCTGTGCCCTGTATAAATTTCAAGAATTAGTTTATGTCACTTGTAAAACTATGAATAATATGATGGAAATTCATATTTGAGAGGAGAGTCCAATTTATTCCTCTCTGGTTCTAATCAGTAGAGAAAAAATGGCATATACCATATACAGATGTTTAAGTATCAAGATCTTAATATCAATGAAGATTTATAAGTATCAGGATCTGAATATCAATTACTGTCTAGAATAATGAACATGGAAAGAATGATTTTACAGATATAGTATTGGGGAGATTTGATTAGAAAGTAGAAAGTTGTGGGCTGGAGTGATAGCACAGAGGGTAGGGCTTTATCCTCCCATGCCGCCGACCCAGGTTTGACTCCCAGCATCCCATATGGTCCCCTGAGCACCACCAGGGGTAATTCCTGAGTGCAGAGCCAGGAGTAACCCCTGTGCATTGCCAGGTGTGACCCAAAAAGCAAACAAACAAAATAAAGAAAGTAGAAAGTTGAGTATACTACCTTTAATATCTTCATATTTAATTTTGGCAAAATAGAAAGGTTTTTAATATGATATATATGTATATATATATGTATGTGTATGCACACATATAGATATAGATATATCCTATGCCCCATATACATATGCCCCTTTGACCTTGAGCAACTCACATACTCTCTCTGAGTTGGTTTAATATTCAATGAAAGGTAATCTTAAAGCCTTGTTACATGGTTAATGGCCTTCAAACTGGATTTTACAGAGCCCTAGGGTTTACTGGAAGTGTCTGAGAATTTATTGAAGGGGGTGTAAACAAGACGAAGTGATCATAGCCTCAGGATACCGAGTCTTTCAATCCAAAGTAACTCCATTCTTGTTCTGTTACAGTTATAATTGTAGAAAAAACTTTCAAGTTCAACAACAAAATCGTAGGAAGAAACATTTTTCTCCTAATATAAAGGATTTGAAAATCAATGAAATAGTACATGACAAAGCTACTCTATAATTTGTGTATCATTATAGACATGCTATTTATAATTCCCAGCACTTGAAAATAAGGTGTCATGCACCTAAAACAACTCATTGTTCAAAATTAATGGCAATTTTTTTAAGTGCAGTAATACTATGGAGTTATTTGAAATTTCTGCCTCCTAGCATTTCCCTTTCAATCATAAATGCTCCCTTTAAAATAAGCTCTCTAATGCTCATGAATAACTACCATGTTATGGGTTTTAAATGTTAATATAGTAAATGTATAATGGAAACAGAGGGCTTTCAATGTCACTTTTTTTTAATCAACACAAGTAATTTTAGCTTTGAAAGTATATTTTAAAAATTATTTTAAAAATGTTGGCACACCAAATGATGAATTGGTGCTATATTTGGAATTATCTGTTCTTCTCTTTAAATTGTTGATGATAAAAAAAATACCAATATTGGGGAAAAAATCATTCACTTATTTTTTTTTACTTATTCTAGAAAGATTTCTTTGACTCTTACAATGTTTTACCTATTTTGTTATGCGTACACAAGTAAGATGATTGCCAAACAGTTACACTGTGAGAGTTCATAGTCTAAGTAGGAATATACACAGAACAAGAATATAATATGTGTTTTTTGAAGACTCATAAAACAGATATGTGTCTGAGGGGGAAAACAAATGTGGAAGAGTCCGGAATGGGGTGATGGGGTGTACATTGTCTGGGTAGCTAGTGTAGCCAGTATAAAAGGAGTGCCTCCCCACCCCACCCCACATCATCCATACCCACCAAGCACTACTGTGGGAAGTACAGCTGGGGAAACATTAAGTCCCCCTTATTTTTTTTGTTTTATATATATAGTGCACTGTCCTCCTGTTTTTCATCAATTTGCTCCAGCGGGCACCAGTAACATCTCCATTGTGAGACTTGGTGTTATTGTTTTTGGCATTTCAAATACACTACGGGTAGCTTGCTGGCCTCTCCAAGAGGGACAGAGGAATCGAACCCAGGTCGGTCACGTGCAAGGCAAATGCCCTACCCACTGTGCTACCGCTCGAGCCTCTTGTTTTAGGAATAGTCTTTCCTAATCCAGTTTCTTTGGAATCTGCTTCCCATAGCTAAAGTCACCAAAATTCCAGCTCTTGATCATATTGGAGCTGTCTTCAATAACTCCTGCATTGTGACTCTGGGTTGAGAACCAATATACATAGCAATATTCTTCTTTTTCCAAAGGAACTCTGGGCTTCTCTTTCTGTTCAAAGACTTGATCTAATCTAATATATAAAGACATGCATAAGGCTATGCCCCTGGTATTACTTTCTTAGACTGCTGCATCTATTCACAAACTACTAATTTTCAGACATATGTTTCAGAGAAAGCTCATAGAAATCTATCACTTGGCTTTCCATATTTCCCAGGTTTACATGATGAACTATATATTCCTAGCAGACGTCTTGAGATAGAAGCAATTGTACATTTGAATAATATAAAATTTCAGGTGAAATGTACTGTTGGATTCACTGAGGCCATCAGATTGGGATAATGTGATCTGGAGTTATGTGATTGTCATCTCAGTGCTCACTTGTCATTATTTCAACAAGGCTGCTCTTAAAGGTCTTTCCAGTTCAAGTCCTATTCTCAAGAAAGCTTGCCAATAGAACATTGCAAGATTAGCTATGAGCACCTAAGCACTCTTATAACATGTTAAGATTTGATTGTGATTGTAATTAAATTTCCTTTCAAAATAAATTTAGCTGTTCTAATTTTGAAAACATAATTTGAAATGTAATTTAAAAAATAAACATGATTATTGATATTTTGAATTTAAAAAAAGTCTTTACAGTTCTGAGATATTAGGATTCTATAAATGTCTAGAGTCTGTGGGTCATGTAATATCTTATTTAAGAATTTATTTATTTGATTCAGCGGTTGGGCGTTCACCTTTCATGCAGCTGACCCGTGTTCAATTCCTCTGCCCCTCTCGAGAGCCCAGCAAGCTACCAAGAGTATCTTGCCTGCACGGCAGAGCCTGGCAAGCTACCTATGTGTATTGGATATGCCAAAAACAGTAGCAATGTCTCTCAATGAGAGACATTACTGGTGCCCGCTCAAACAAATCGATGAGCAATAGGATGACAGTTACAGTGACAGTGATTCATTATCAGGTGTTTTCCAAGCAACATTGCATTCTTAGGTCCTTGAACTGAACCACTGGCCCAGTTGATCAAGAATCACAGATGATTCTTGAGGTGAGCCTGTTCTCCTAGGCTCCTTTAACTCCTAACCCACCAAAATGTCCTTAAGTGAAAAGGGTCATGAGTAGAAAAAGTTTAAGAATTCCTTTTCCAGAAGAACCTGTGCTATCAATAAAATTTTTCAATTTATCTTTTTAAAGACTATTCACATACAAGGAATTGAAATCACTTTAACTTGCTTAATAACAAGCCAAAATGTGTACCCCTTTACTATATGAAATCAGTTATGTATTTTGTCCCTGCATCCTATCTTAAATTTTTAGTCCTTTTTAACTCTTAAGAGAAACCTGATTTGAGTGATAAATTATAGATCACTGTAGATTAGGTAGACTGGGAAACTTAGTATAATGATTATTGGGTGGGTAGATAGATTTAATAAGACAGAGACATCAGTGTCCCATCATCTCTCCCATTATCTTTTCTTCTCTATTCTCTTATTATCTACTTTCTGATGTCATTCAAACAGCACAAAAACTTTCAGAGCCTCTAGAGAGTGCCAGAGATTTTTCAAAGCACAGAATATGCAACATACAGTGATGTAATCTTACCTGCATGATGCTGACAGTGTATTGGTGGAGCCAGAAGATCCAATTCAAACAGAATGAGATAAGAGGTCTGAAATTCTTTCATCAACAATTGTCAGATGAGAATAGCAGTGTTGCTGTTCTGAGCACCAAACTAACTGCTAGACTCTACAGCTGGGCCAAAGATCACAAGTATTCCCTCGTTCTCACACCCCAAGCTCCACTATGTGTGCTCCTCTCCCTCCAAACAGTCTACCATGTTTTTAGAGAGATATATTGGTTCATCTAAGCATTCAGAAAATACTTAAAACAGCAATAATTGCTAGTGATGATAAGGAAAGAGATAATAGAAAAGTTCTTACAGCTAGGGATAATTCGGTGGCGAAATACTGTGCTTCTATATGAGACATTGAACCTACCTCCACTTTCCATTAAAAAGTAAAACATACAGTTATTGAGCACTTCACCAGTATCAGACAACATATTGGACTCTAAGAATTAAGAAGTAGATAACAGTAACATATTCACTTCTGGAAATTTTGTGATTTTTCTGATTGTTGTGTCCACACTGGTTAAGGAATAAAGGTGTCACAATTTATATGCCGTATATAAATAAATATAAATATTTAAATAATACTGGGCACTGTATTATCAAAAAAGACAATATGTGTTGTCAATTATTTTACTAAGTTATCAATCTCTTCTTTTTATCCTGAAAATACATTTCACCACCATTGACTATTTAGAGGGAAAATAGTTCTGCAAAGTTAAAGAAAATAAGACCATAAGATGAAAACTGGTTTTATAAACAAATCTGAGAATATGCTCCTGATGCTGGAATAAGTATGACTTCGTTCTCAGTTTAAAAAATATATCATTCATGATGTTTAAATCATACATTAAAATTATTGCAACCAAATCTATAATTGAAATCCAAGAAGTATTTCAGTAAAAATTTAATCATTCTACAGTTTTCTCTAAAACATGAATTTTGGTTTTGCATTTATAGTTATTAGGCTCTATGTCTGAGAAGATAGTTTTCCAAATAGTTGCAACTACTTGTGATAGAAGAGAAAGTCTATAAATTCCTTTCCATACTGTACTGCATGCCTCAGACACCTACAAGATCTCCTCTGAGCTGTCAAGAACTGCCAAATGATAAAAAGGAAAGGATAAAAAGAAATGGAACCTTGGAGCTGACCGCCTAAAAGCCAACATCTCTCCTGAGATTTCTTGATACAAAAGAGAGGTTTCAATACTTCCCAAAGAACACCGGATCACATTAACTTATTCAAATATGAGGTCAGATTTCAGTGTTTAGGTGTAAAGCTGTCCCATATGAGCCTTGATAGGGGGAAAAAATTGACAAATCACACCTTTGAATAAATTTATTTTAATCCCTTTTTTCCTTTTGATGTAATAAAAATAGTCTTGTCATGTAGCTACAATTGCATTTAATGGTTGTCATTTACAGAAATGGAAAAATGATATCTGAGTATAATGCCTTCAAATATGGCTAATAGCATTTTTTACATATGGAGAAAAATACTTTTATTTTACATGAATAAGGCCATTGCTTCATGATGATGATTATTGAAAATTCAGCAGCTTCTCTTATTATAGGGCAATGATAAGAACAGCTCCATCTCTTCCCTGTCATTTATGTAAAAAAATGGTAATCTAAGCAAATCTATGTTCTTAATGTTTGCTATAACCCCATTAGTTTTCAGACAAATTCTTATCAAAAGTCTTGTCTAATTATTACCACTTTACCTGATTTTAATCTCATATTTTAAATAATAAAGATGTCTCAATCTGTTATATTTTAAGATGACCTAGTAAAGGCTCTTATTTTTTCACCGTTAAGCATTTCTTAAGCACATAACTTGTCACTTCTGTACTAATTTGCTGTAACACTCATTGATAAGTGGACATTAATTAATGCTAAATTACAATGGAATTTTTATGGAATTACAGGTGACATCCACATCAGCACCAAATGAGTTCATCATGATTAAACTTATTACCATTTCTAATTAACCTTGAGTGCCCCTGGATGTTAACTGCACACAAGGCAAGTGTATATGCAGCCTGCAGCTCCTATTGAAAACAAACCCCGCACATCACACAGCCATTCAAAAAGCTAAAGAGTGGCACAGGTCACATTTGTACTCACTGTGTATGCAAAGGACGTGGAAATATCAACCATAATCTGAAGATTGAAGCCAGAAAAATTAAAAATAAAAGTCACAGATTTTCAACAGTCCCATGCACTTTGAGTACCATGAACATGATGGGACTTTATTTTATTATGCATAATCAAATTAAGCTATTCCTTACCTGCCTGTCCCTACTCTGAATAGTAACTTTTATTCCTGATGAGTGTTACCTGACCACTAGAATCATTCATTACTTTCCCTGGGACCGGGAACATAGAAAAGAATTGATACGTGTGTGTGTGTGTGTGTGTGTGTGTGTGTGTGTGTGTCTATTTGTCTATTGCAGATTGAGCTGTAGGAGTAGATTCCAGTGAGTGGGAAGAGGAAAAGGAGAAGAATCACACACTCCTGATTCTAGAAGCATTGTTTCTTGAAAAACAACAAAAACAACAATAAATGCATAGTTCAGAGTGTCTGCAAATGCAGTTCTGTACCCATCACTGTATCTCCAACCAAAGTCAGCTGTTGACAGCATGCCTCTGGTACAGGCAAGAATCATCCCATCAAAATGTTTCATTCCTCTGAGGGAGCTGGCCCAAAATTTCCTAATGTGGGTGTTGGAGCTATAGCACAGCGGGTAGGGTGTTTGCCTTGCACACGGCTGACCCGGGTTCGATTCCCAGCATCCTATATGGTCCCCCGAGCACTACCAGGAGTAATTCTAGAGTGCATGAACCAGGAGTAATCCCTGTACATCACCGGGTGTGACCCCAAAACAAAACAAAAGAACAAAATTTCCTAATGTTTTAGCCAAGATTTCTACCCAATTGTACTTCAATATTTCGACACTACCCTCCTTTTTCTCTTTTCTCTTTCATGGGAGTCAAATCTCATTCCAATCTAAAGACTTTCTTTAGTATGCACATTCTCATCTGGGCAACTGTGTCTCTGGAAGCTCCAGGTAACTTAATCTTGTTACTCAGAAAACTTTTAAGTTTTCTGTTTGTTTGCTTGTTTGTTTCGGGGTGACAGTGGTACTCAGGGATAACTTCTGATTCTGTGCTCAGGAATCATTCCTGGTGGGACTCAGGGGACCATATGGGATGCCAGGGATCAAACCCAGGGCGGTCTCATGAAAGGCAATTTCTCTGCTTTATTATTTCATTGGTCCCTAAGTTTTGATAACTAAGTTTATTAATGTTTATTTTAAGAGAGGGGGTCTAGTAATGACATAATAGTACACAAGTTCACAGTTTGGTAAGAAAAACAGACAAGCTATCAACTCAGTTTAGAAGTAAATATTTTATTTTCTTCATTATATTATATATATATACATTACATATATGTATACATATGCCAATCAAAAAAATCACATTTTTACATACTTCTTCTGTGTAGACAATATTATTAAAACAGCATTGAATGGTAACAATATTTAGAAGAGTGAACCTTTTTTATCAAAATGTGAAGTAACTTAACTTACATAGTGTTGAATGAAAAATATTTTGTGCTGGTATATATATGTGTGCCTTGCAGTCCTGCAAGCCAATGGCTAAGAAAACATTTGGGCAAAAAAAAAAAAAACTGCCCAGAAGTCTCCACTTTGCTATGTAATAACTGCTGCCTTAAGGATTTTTGTTTGTTTAGGGCCACACCCAGCTATGCTCAGGGTGTAATCCTGGCTCTGTGCTGAGGAATCACTCCTGGCAAATTCGAGATTATCTAGGGTGCCAAGGATTGAACCTGGATCTGTTGTTTGCATGACAAGTGCCCTACCCACTGTAGTATTGCTTCAGGACCAATATTGCCTTAAGGGATATATTAAAATCTTGGGTTCAGGTGACCACGCCTCCAGCAACATTTTTTAAATATCTTCTATGTTAAGTCCCTTTTCAAAATGTACCCCAGTTAACTTTATATTATCAACTATCCCTTGTTTTATGAATCTGGTTTCATCTCTAGGATACTGGTAATATATATTCCACTGTAGCATACTTAAACTCACACCTAACATACCAGATGCACATTCTTAGACCTTTCTGGTCCATCGCCCTATTAACTATTAATGTTTATTGTCTGATAAATTCTGCTCTGATCTACTGAAATAATAGTTATTTACTATATATACTACCATGAATTAGCAGAGGAAAGAACAAAGGAAACTTCTGCTCAAACAGAAAGGAGGAATAAGCAAAATATTAATTGCAAAGTAAAATCTAATAATGGAGATAATTGAGCATGACTATACTATTGCACTGTCTGTAGCACTGTTGTTCATTGTTCATTGATTTTCTCGAGTGGACACCAGTAACATCTCCATTGTAAGACTTGTTGTTACTGTTTTTGGCATATCGAATATGCCCCGGGTAGCTTACCAGGCTCTGCTGTGCAGGTGGGATACTCTTGGTAGCTTGCTAGGCTCTTCAAGAGGAACAGAGGAATCAAATCCAGGTCGGCCATGTGCAAGGCAAATGCCCTCCCTGCTGTACTATCACTCTGGCCCCAGAAAATGTTTTATGATTTTCAAAACAACCTTTCTATAATATACTCCTTCCCTGTTGAGACTTCTTAACCTACTTTAATGATTAAAAATCAGGACTAAATGCACTGGTTTTTAATTTTTAATTTTTAGTTTTATACTGTACTTTAGAGGGAACATGGTTAGGATAGTCATAATGTCTGTGAGATGCAAACTTGCTTCCCCATTGCCATAACAAAAGTGTTGAACACATTCCATCAATGGCCTTATGTCCCTTCAGAACAATTCTCTCATTGCCATGCTCCAACCTCCTTCCCCACACTGCTTGGCACCTTCTGTTCTATAGTCAGAGTTCAACGAATGCTTATCACTCAGACTGTCTATACCTTGCATTTTTTCTTTATCTACCAATCCTTAGAGAGATCATCTATTACTTATTCCTCTCTCCCTAACTTAATTTTTTCCTAGGAAAACCCCCTAAACTCCATCTTTGTTGCAGAAAAAGTTAGAGGTTATCTTTTTAGCCCTGGTTTTTAATACATCAGTGAAATTCCTACCTTCCTACGAGGAAACATGAGTCTAAGCAAGACTCATATTTTAGATAGACAGAAGATTTATTTTTACTTGATAGAATCACTCTAAATGTAATAGACGATCATCAGACTATAAAGAACCAATTCAGAATTGTGCATACCATTCAAATTTCCTGCAAGCCAAATATTTAAACACGTTTTATCAACTTTGCATGTAGTAAAGTTTTTCCCCAGCCCTCTGTCATTTATTCTTTCTTCACTTCTACTTAATTTCTCTTCACAAGACAGAACTTCTCCAAGTGGGAGGAAACATCCTACCTTGTTTTTTGTACTTAGTTTATCTTGGAAAGACCTTCGAATAGGTCTCCAACACCCCAGTGGTATGCTATCATTACACTAGCTCTTCCAAAAATCTGAGTGAATCTTTCATCTCAAATGGTTCTCGTAGAGCATGACCAATGACCCCTCTCTCTTAGACATTGTCTTTCATTTCATAATAGTTTGTGTGCAAACTTATTTTTTGTGTCAGTCCTCTGATTGGATTATCTCCCATTTTACACCGCTGGGTCACAAGGTTACAAGACGCCATCAACCACATTCTCATTTTGTAATAGAGTCTTTACCTATTCAGACTGCTGAAAGAGGATAAAAGGATTTGCTTTTCATCATAGGACAAATTAAATTTTAATTGCCTGTTAAAACACAAATGTCAAAAGCAAATCTTAAAGGCAGGGTTGCTGTACTCTCATATATCATGTGTTAGTGCTATTTGCATGCAAATTAATTCTTCATTTTCAATATGTATTTTCATGGAATACATTGAGGATTTATTTCAAAACTTTATATGGTGATATACTTCTAATGTATCTATATGTTTTTATAGGTATAAAATACAAGGACTCAATTTTGAAAATATTTGATGATCTTTGCTTTTATTGATTGAGGTTCTATGATTTATAATACTATTAATAACGATTTCCTGTGTTCATAATTCTGACACCACATATATCACCAGTGTACCAACCTCCCTCCCTCAACTACCCTGCTGCCTCTTCCTCTCAACCCTTCACCCCAAATTTAGTTGTGTGCATCAATTCTCCCATTGTGTTTCACATGACCCTTTGTTGCTACCTTGCTGTCTATCTTTAAGGTACACATATGAGAGATCAGTCTGTATCTGTCCCTTTCTTTCTGATTTCACTCATGATATCCTCTAGTTCCATCCATGTCATGGAAAATTACATGATTTTGAAAAACTTGACATTTAATTAAAAAAAAATGTTTGGGGGCTGGAGATACAGTAAGTTGTCTGAGTCATCCATCATGTCCCATCCCCACTGAGCCCATCCCTCCTGGCCCCCAGGTGGTGGGGTCCCCTGATGCGTTAGGGGCCAATAGATAATAGATGATCCCCAGCTGGTAGATGATGAAAGGGTTGCAGACAGATGTGCAGACAATAATCAACTACCTTTATTCCAAATTAAACAGACAATATAGAGAAGAGGAATCACTTCGGACAGTGTTCGAATGGGAGACACTGCAAGGGAAGTGTAGTGCAAAGGAGAAGTTTAAAACAAGCACAACATGGGGAATTGTGAACATCGCTGGGGAGTCAAAATTCCAGCGAGCGCCGTAAGGGGTGAAACATGTAGGTAGCGGGTCACTCAATTAACAACTTTCTAGCAAAGGAGAGGGACAGATCTGAGCCAAAACAAACTGCTTGTAACAGAGAAGAAATAACTACAAATTATGGGGAAAACGTGCCTCTTTTGGAACTGTCCTTTTACTATTTCTGGGGCAATATCTCAGAAGCTTTCTCTCGTCCAGTATAATCCGTGGATGTATAAATCACAATGTAGCGTCACCCAGATGGCTCGGGAGCAGTGCCAGCGGGCTGTCCAACACCCACTGTGTTCCCTCTGACCCTTTGTTGCTACCTTGCCGTCTATCTTTAAGGCACACATATGAGAGATCAGTCTCTATCTGCCCCATCCTTTCTGACTACACTCATGATATCCTCTAGTTCCATCCATGTCATGGGAAATCACATGATTTTGAAGAACCTAATTTTTTATTAAAAAAAAACACATCTTATTTGGGGACTGGGGATATAGTACAAGGTTAAGGAGTTTGCTTTGCATGTTACTCACCATTTCTATCCTTGGCACCACATATATTTTTGAGCACCACCAGGAATGATCCCTGAGCCAGTGTAGTAAGCCCTGAGCACAGCTGGACTGGTCTCCAAAAATATATGTAAATAAAATTTAAAGTAATAAATACTATACACACATATGCACACATACCCCCCCATATATATATATAATGTCATATCTATCTAGCAAGAAATAATAATCTCAGAAAATGGTGCTCTTTTAAACTGAAGAATCTATAATATTATGGACAAAATATTAACCAGATTTAATAATTATCTTTGTACCGACTCATTGCCCTTTTACATTACTATGTTTCTGATGTACACTATCTCCCTCACAGTTCCTTTCTTTTTTTTTTTTTTTTTTGGCCTTTTTAGGTCACACTCAGCGATGCACAGGGGTTACTCCTGTATCATGAACTCAGGAATTACTCCTGGTGGTGCTTGGGGCACCATATGGGATGCTGGGAATCGAACCCAGGTCGTCTGTGTCAAGGCAAATGCCCTACCCGTTGTGCTGTCTTTTCAGCCCCTCCCTCACAGTTCTTATATATCACTCTGATTTTGAAAATGACAACAGTAAGGTTTTTTTTTTGGCAACAAGTTGTTAAGTTCTATTTGAAAAGAAATGAGTGAAAAATAAATGATATATTCTTAAAATGGAGCAATGCTGATGTGAACATAATTATTTAGTTTCATTCAATTATCATTCAAATATGGCATGTAATTGTGAAACTTATGGAACTATGAAAGTGGAAATTTATAATGATGCAGGCTTAATTTTATTAATTTAATGCATAAAGTACATATTACACCGAGACAGACGTCAAATTAAAAACTCTCAGACTCTAATTAGCTTTAGAAATCTCTTATGTCTAATTGATATGGCTGTCATAATTAATTTAAATAGTGATTTCAACCTGACTATGATGCAGAAAAGTACCTCATTCATTAATAATCTTTAAAAGGAAATAATATAAGATATGGATATAGCTGTATCTTGTGCAGATGAAGATAAAAATAGATTGATATATATATATATATGCTCTTACTTTCAACATGGCCAATAGACTACATTAGAAGTGTATCTAAAACCTTGATATATATGTGTAATTATCACTGTAATATTAAAAAGTCCTGTGATTAACCCAACTTTTAAAACTTCATAGGATATTTAGAAAATTTACTTTAATCACAAGCATTGAATTTCTTATACCAAAATTATGCAAGCAAACTATTTGACTGATTGGAGGTTTGTTCATAGAATTCTGGTGTTTTTTTTCCTTTTATTGCTACCAGGAATGTAGCTTAGACAACAGACATGCAGAGTGTGTGTTACACCACTGAGCTCCATCCCCACCCAGAATTATTGTTTTAATGTGTTTTAGCAAAAAGGATAAACAATATTAAATTAATAGTTATAAATCTAGGCATAGGCTTAATGAAGAATAAATCATTATAACTCAACTTCATGTTTACTTTTAATTTAAAAATGTTTAATACATATGTCATCAGTTTATTATCAAAATAACATAGGACTTATAAAAATCTGGTAGCACAGTGATTACCCTTCCTTGATTGAGTATACTCAATCCAGGCATTTTTAAATGCCCTCAAGAGGCTGGAGTGATAGCACAGCGGATAGGGCTTTTGCCTTACATGTGGCTGACCTGGGTTTGATTCTCAGCATCCCTTATGGTCCCCCGAGCACCACCAGGAGTAATTCCTGAGTGCTTGAGCCAGGAGTAACTTCTATGCATCGCTGGGTATGACCCAAAAAGCAAAGAAAGAAAAAAATCCCTTAAATTGTATGACTTAGTTAAAAGTACATATCTATATTATGTCTGCTTTAGACCTTCGGTAAAATTATTAGTTTATATTCAAAACAATCATAAAAAATAAGAATGGGCAATGATTTCTTATTGGAACATAAATGTGTTGCAGCTAACATTATATATCTTAAAATCTCATCAGGTTTTCTTAGAGCATAACCCTACCACCTGGAAAAAAGGTGAACTTAAAATGAAAAACATTACATTATCTTTAAAAAAAAAACATGAATTAGCTGTTATTCCAAAATCATGAAAATACATGAGAGCTGTCCAGCTCTTCCTTTGTTTCTGAGGAGAACCAGTATCTGCTGTGACTCTCAAAAAATAGTGGGGGGTCTGGAGTGATAGCACAACAGGTAGGGCATTTGCCTTGCACGTAGCTGACCTGGGTTCGATTCCCAGCATCCCATATGGTCCCCTGAGCACCCCCAGGAATAATCCCTGAATGCAGAGTCAGGAGTAACTCCTGTGCATCTCAGGGTGTGACCTAAAAAGGAAAAACAAAAAAGAGTGGGAGGAATGCCTATCCATTTGACTGTTTGTCTCTAAGTGTCATCTTTAGCTAATTTCTTGAGTTCCACCCCTCCACACAGTCCACCTCCAGGATTAATTCTGGTCTCACTAGAATCCTGTCTTCATACTTGATTTTTTTTTAATTGTACACAAACTTGAGCATTGTACCTAGGACCCAGGTCTCACTCTAAATCACATTTTGCCAACGTGTTCCCTATGAGTGGAGGAAAATCACTTTTCTAATAGTTTCCTGTAATTCTCTTTGAATGATAGTTTAATAAATTGCTTCAGCATTACTTATTAACCAGGAGGTGATAGATGCCATAACTACACACCGCATTCCAGAAGCAAATGTTGAACTCTTAGAGAGGCTTTGAATATTCTTCATTTATGAGTGGTATGGCTCTTGTGATTATTGGCTAATACGAAAAAGGTACGAAAATCAGGGCTGGAGTGATAGTACAGCAGGTAGGGAGTTTGCCTTGCACTCGGCCAACCCGGGTTCGATTCTCAGCATCTCATATGGTCTCCTGAGAACCACCAGGAGTAATTCCTGAGTGCAGAGCCAGGAGTAACCCCTGTGCATTGCCAGGTGTGACCCAAAAAGAAAAAAAATGGTAAGAATATCATTCTGTATGGCTATTACAGAGATTAAATGAAGAAACCCTCATGAGAAATAGGAAAGAGGAATTTTCACACCAACACAGATTTTATGTGAAGACAGATGTAGAAATTGGACTGATGGCCACAATTCAAGGCATGTTTGTTGCCACCAGAAATGCAATGACACATAGAGCAGTTTCTTCTCTTAAACCTGAGCAAGAATGTCCTATTACTGTCCAGATTCCAACTCCGACCACCTTTCATCATGTGACAAAGTTTCTTTCTTTTGTTTTACTGTGTCTGAGGTAATTTCTTAGAGCAGTCACAGAAACTAATACAATGAGATAAAACATGAGCTTATAGGCCAGTTTTACATCTTAACAATATGCAACGTTGTGCAAATAATTTCTTATTTCCTTAGTTTGCTCATCTGTAAAATCAATGTAAAATAATTTCCACCTCATGAAATTGTTGCAAAGGTTTCAAAGACCCAGTATCACATTAAAGAACAGAAGCATAGTGACTGGCATGAAATAAGATGATCGTGAAATATTAGCTATTTTTATTAAGATATTGAAGTAATACTGGAGACACCTTTCATTTTATTCACCACCAGTAGTGACGCCTTTCATTTTATTCACCTTCAATGCTACAGCACAAAAAATTACTGATTCCAACATAATTCTTTTCAAAGGTTTTGCTATTTAAACTGGCCTCAACATGAAGTAATTGGTGCCACTCAGTGTTTTTGTGTAGTTTAAAGAAATGCTTTCACCGGTATTTCTCTCAAAAGAATACCTAAGCTCAAGAAAGACAAGGCCATAAATACAATATTTCAGCAATGAAAAGGAGAACTTCCTTCTGGATTCTAAAAGTAGAAGAGATGATTTTAAGGCAAAAGATAATGTGACATATTTTAGGTTATTAACTACAAGACTATCGGATGTATGAAATGATCTTTGTAGAAGCTTGTTTGTAACTGTATGAAAGAACACATATAAGCATCTTGCTTTTGTTGCATCTAAATACTACTAGCACACACAGAGAAGCACACGCTCACACTCTGCCTCCACTATAGCATGTCCCCACTTCCCAAGGCCTGGAAAAAAAGAACCTATTGCCATAATGAATGTGCACCAACAAAGGAAGAGTATAGGTTTACCTCTATGTAAATTTAGCTATGGAAGATTTTCCAGTGAAAGTTCAATGCCAGTATGTCAAAAGGATTCTTTCGAAAGGTGTGAGATACTAGACATAAAGTCTTACCTATCTAAATAAAAGTTATGGGGCTGCAGAGATAGTACAGGGGTTTAGGTGTGTATGCTTCGAATGTAGCTGACCCTTTGTGATCTCTGGTACCACATGGTTTCCCAAGCTTCACTGGGTACAGCCCTTGAGATTTGCTTTAGTGACATGGTTAATCCCCAGCACCACAAGGCCAGCCCAGTGCCACACCCTCAGACACTGAATCGCCAGCCCAGTTGGCCAAGAATCTCTGAGAGGTGTGCTCCCCCAAATAATAAATAATGATGTGTTTATCCATGAAGGTTTGGCACACCAAATCGTGTTCCCTGTCTCGTTCCCCCCTTGTCCACACAATAAAATCTGGGAAATCTAAATGTTCACTATAAAATAATTGTGTATTGGTGCAAATGTCCACTCTGCATGCTTCTTCAGATTTCCGTTATCTGTCCGATGCCGCCAGTGCTTCCTTTTTCCTGTTTTCTGTCTCAAATGTGGAAGTGACATTTGAGATTGGGCAATTTATCTTGTAATTAATAAGTTGAAAGCCTGAACAGAACCATTAACATGCAAAATCTTTTCAGTTAAACTTTTATCTTCCATCATGAGCTGCTAAACCATAAACTTTGGCCAGCTGGAAGGAACTATAAAAGGGAGACCTGAAGAAGTGCATCATTTATACGCAAAGTATATGAAAGTTCTGGAGGCATACTTCCAACCTCAAGGATATCATAGTTAAGGTGGGGCAAAAGCATATGCATACATATGAAAAAACATAGTAATGTCTGGAAATTCATCTGTTAGTAGTATCTACAAGGGATAATGTCAGTGTACAGAAACAAGGACCTAAAATAATTATTAATTCTATGGAGCGATAGCACCGTGGGTAGGGCGTTTGCCTTGCATGAGGCCAACCAGGTTTGTTTCCTCCTTCCCTCTTAGAGTGGCCAGCAAGCTACCGAGATTATTCTGCCTGCATGGCAGAGCCTGACAAGCTACCTGTGGAATATTAAGAAATCTAGTCTGAATATAATATTAGGTGTTAATTAAGCATAAAGCTTTTAAAAGGGCAGAGAAAATAACAGCAAGTTTGATTGATTGCCATGATCAGATCAAGAACAAGGCTAAATATGTTATTGGCCAGAACACACACATACACACACACACACACACACACACACACACACACAAATTAAAGTAGAGCCCATAAATAATCTCTCTTTTTTGTTGTTCGTTTTTCTTTTTGGGCCACACCTGGTGATGCACAGGGATTACTCCTGGATCCACACTCAGGAATTACTGCTAGCAGTGCTCAGGGGACCATATGGGATGCTGGGAATCAAACCCGGATTAGCTACGTGCAAGGCAAACTTGCATGAAACACTGTACTATCACTCCAGCGCCCCACACCTCCCAATAATCTCACCTTTATATGGTCAATTAGGCAACAACTAGGTACCCTAGAGTATAGAGTGGGAAAGAACAATTTCTTAAGTAAATGGTCTTGGAAAAAGCACACCGTCACACTGCGAAAGAGTGAAAATGAAGTACACCATACACAAAGTTAATTCGAAATTGATTGAATACCTAAATGTAAGACCAGAGTCATAAAACTTTAAGAAGAAAGGATAAGCAGTAATTTTGGTTGTTTGTTGGTTTATGGGGGGGGGGGGGAGAGCACTGCTAACTGCTAACTGTTTTCAGGCCTTACTTCTGACTCTATACTCATGAATTACTCCTGGTAGGACTTAGGGCCTCATATGAAGAGCCAGTAATCAAAGCCAGGTCAGCTGCATGCAAGACAAGTGCCTTACCTGCTATACCATTACTCCAGGCCAAGGAAGGATGCCTATTGACATTGGTTTTGGTGATGATATTTTCACTATGAAATAAAAAACAATTAATAATATAAAAAATGTTGGTCAATTATAATATATATGAGAAGTTAAAACTAAATAGTTTATCCATAGTAAAGGAAAGCATCAACATAACGTGACCTACTGAATGAGAGAAAATATTAGTAAGTTAGATATTGCTTAAGGGACTAATATTAATAATATAGAAGAAATTATACAATTCAATAACAATAACCCAACTAGAAGCAGAATATATGAATAAATATTTTTCCAAAGAAGGTATAACACTTGTCAAAAATACCTGAAAACATGCTTTACATCGTTAATCAGCAGAAAAACTCAAGCCGAAATTTTATTATCACATTCTACCTGTTAGAATATTTGTTACCGAAGAATCAAGAACTATAAGTGTTTGTCAGAATGTAGAAAAATACCTCTTATGCACCATAGGTAGTGATGTAATACTACGGTTACTAAAGCAGTTGAGGTTTCTTTAATTTATTTTATTATTTTAACAGTAGCAAGTCTCACAATGGAGATGTTACTGGTGCCTGCTCGAGCAAATTGATGAACAATGGGACAGCAGTGCATTAGTGCTTCTGAAGATAAAGATAGCCATTAATTTAAAAAGACATCTGAATTCTAACCCTAACCCTAACCCTAACCCTGACATACATTCTTCACAGTGTTATTTACACATTCAAGATATTTGAAAAATGTGTTCTATGGTTGATACATAATTCTTTTTTAAAAAGTGATGTACCTGTGTGTATGCATGTGTGCGTGTGTGAGCATGTGTGTGTGTGTGTGTGTGTGTGTGTGTAACCAAGCTCAAGAATAAGGCAAATAAATTGTTTCATTGCCAGTGGTGAGACAAGGTAATAGATGGGTCGGAGGGATAAATCGATTCTCAAAGAATAGGTATAAAATAAATTAAGCAACAGTAGAGTTCCAGGGAACATTTCTATGTTATGAATCATAGTAAATACTCAGATTTAAATTACCTGAGTTTATATTTTGTTGTTTGGTAATTGTATGACAAATTAAAAGACTCCCTTTACTTCAATTATTCATATGTGAAGTTTTAGTGATATCAGCTAGATCTTCTTTCATTGTAATGAGGATTAAACTAATTTACATTGGTAAATTCCCTATGAGTATTTGACAAAAAAATAAGTAAAATCACCACATGCTTATTAAATAAATCATTGTATCACTGTCATTCCATTGTTCATCGATTTGCTCCAGCGGATGCCAGTAATGTCTCCATTCATCCTAGCCCTGAGATTTTAGTAGCCTCTTTTTACTCATCCTTCCCAATAATGCCGCATTCGAGGCTCTTTCAGGGTCAGGGGAATGAGACCCATCATTGTTTCTGTTTTTGGCATATCAAATATGCCATGGGGAGATTGCCAGGCTCTGCCACATGGGCCATATACTCTCTGTAGCTTGCCGGGCTCTCTGAGAGGGAGAACAAATAAATAGGAAAGTCAAATATACAAATGAATTATCAGAGGGAGTAAAGTCAATGTTCATACTCCTTGGCAAATGCTAATGTCACAAAACTAGGTACACATTTTTTTTCATATTCAGAACATTATACTTTTCTGAAAAGTTTGCAGTAACATTAACAAGTTAATTTTATCAAAGTTAATCAATTTTAACTAAAGGAAGAATCTGTGTACATGTAAGTGCTTGTTTGCCCTTTCAGGTCTGTCATTTGATCCTAACATAAAATGTTTCAGGTGTCTTTTTTCCCCAAAGAACTAACAACTACATGCAAATTTCCATTTTGAATGTGATCTTCCAGTAGTGAATTTGATAATTGTATGAAAATGAAGAGTTTTAATAAGCTGTGGCAACATAATAAACTGTCATAGAGGACTAATTATCACTTAAGGAACTTACAATAGCTGTCATCTTTTTGTACAGAGAATACAAACCCTAAACAACCGTAGAAAAAGGAAAAACAATCAATTTTTGCAGAAGCATGCAAAAGAGCTATTTTATGCCTTGCTAGAAGTAATAAGGGAACTAAATATGAAGAGTCATTCATCATGCAAATGAATGGAGACATTTGTTAAATTTATATTTTATAGAACTTAAGAATACTTGAAACCTCTATCAAAATTTAGAACCATTATTTTTTCTAAAAAATTACTTTCAAAATGAAGTTTGTTACTCCCCAGTCATTCAAGTTACCTTGGAAATATAATAATGCTTGTAATATTTTGGAAATTTCATTCGTAGACCATCACTCATATCTGTTTATAGAATGATCTGTCATTGAGAAGTATCAAACTATAAAAGCCTAAGATGACTGTATAATTATGAATATAGAGAAATGACAAACCAATTCTTCCAATGATGACAGAAGACGATTTAGACTATTTAAAAATATGTAAAACCTTTTACCCTGCCATATAGATAGTCTCAAATTAAATATCCAATATTTCAAACTTCAGAGACTTGTATCTCTGAAACTTCCACACTTATTAGTCTAGGTCCTGGCTCACAGCCTTATTTCTAATAATGTTCTTGCCTCAAGATGCCCAGGAACAACTTTGTTTTCTAGAAAGTACTGCAAGACCTTTAACACCTGAGGAGCACAAAGAAAAGTCATCTAAAAATACAGAGTTCAAACATGTCCAGTGGACAAAGAATACTCTCCAAAACCGATTTCCAGAGAGATGAGATGCTATGACTGGTTATTGACAAGTGGAGGATGAGGTCTGCCAAGCCAGAGATTGCATAACAAGAAGAGAATAGAATGCTTCTAGTTGCTGATGGAGCTGACAAATGGATAGGAGTCCGTAAGACTCAAGATGGAATCAACAATAATTTTTTCAGCATAGCTATTCTTTCCAATAGTATAAAATTGTGAAGACCTAAATTCAAAAAGTGAAAGAGTTCATATACTTCCCATTTTCACACTGTTATCAGAGTCTCTAAAACTGAATGGGAAGATGACTCACAGGTCTGAATCTCCCTACCTCAAAATTCACACAATCAATTCAATTAAGTGATTATTCCACTAACCAGTTATTTCCTAGCAGGAAAAGCACTGAACTATGGGAGTTGGTTTCACTAGCCTTTTTTTTTTTAATTTTTTTTAAGCAGTTGGGGTTTAAGGACACACCCAATAGTGCTCAAAGACTTATTACTGATTGTTTGCTCAAAGGTGACGCCTGGCGGTGCTTAGAATGCGTTGCTGGGAATTTGAAGCAAGGGGAGCAGAGCAAATACTTTTCTTCTCCAGTCACACATGGCTCAATTTTATTAAAAGTTTATAGTAATATAAAATGTATAAAATAAAATTCCAAAACTTAGCACTTGGTGATATTTAAATGCTCTCCCTCTTATTTCAGTCTCCAACCATAGACAATAGATCAGGGTAAGGGGAGGAGAGATCATTTCAACTGATAATTTTATACCCAATAAAATATCTTTAGCTGTTGAGATAAAGCATGTGTTAAGATAAAAATATTCATATGTGGACTTAATACTGTAAATATAATGAATGTATTTAGAAATAGTGAAATGAAGTTTAGTGGCAAGAATTTAGTCTCAAAAACCATTTCCAATCTAATATAATTTCTGGAAGTCATCTTTTATCTTTTATAAGAACTGATCAAGTCCCCTGTCAGAGAGAAGTGATAGTTTGAGATATTAAAATGAACTTCTAAAAGAGTTTTGAAGATAAGCTATGTAATTAAATCACATCGCACAGCAGTTGACACATAGTATCAAATACTTTGCAGTAAAATGCTTAATAAAATATTTATTTTCTTCTTCCTTTTCTTCAGTGGTCATCCTATTTTTTATATCCTTTCTACCTTCCTCCCATTTAATACTGTTCATTTGTCATCATTTTCTCTCCTGTTTTTACCAGTTTATCTCCCTTCCCCCACTTTCTGTAGTTTTTCTAAGTTATCTCTCCATTCTCTTATCTGTCCTTATCATTTTTCATCTCTTCCTTCTTCCTCTCATTTCTCTCTCTTCTCTTTTTTGCCATTTCTCTTTATATTGAATATGGATATTCATCCAGATGATTTTTTTTTCTTTTTCGGTCACACCGGCGATGCTCACGGGATCTTAATCCTGGCTCTGCACTCAGGAATCATTCCTGGTGGTGCTTGGGGGACCATTTGGGATGCTAGGAATAAAACCCAGGCTGGCTGCATGCAAGGCAAACACACTCCCTGCTGTGCTATCACTCTAGCCCCTAGATAATATATTTTATAATCTAACAGTGTTTATAGTAGATTTAGAAAATTTTAAAAAGTTTTGTGTAACTATTTTCACTTTCTTTAAATGAAAATCTGTTTGCATAGAACTATTCCTAGAAATAAATTTGTACTGAGATATAAGCATTATGCAATAGTTTTCTGAAATTAGACTACATACAGTTTATACCAGAATTATACCAAACATCAAAACTTTTTCAGACCTCTCATACTGTCTTTTCTTTTCAGGAAATTCCCAAACTTTGTGACATTTGATAACCATGGATACTATACTCACCACATTATCAATGATTATAGTACGATAGAGAGTATCCTAAATATCCTACTCAGCTACCTTAAGATATTAGAAGAAAAATATGGAAGAAATTAAGGTATCTAGATCATCTTGTTTCAAGAACCACAACTTTAGGTGAAAATGAAGTTATATGATTCAATAAAAAATTCTAGATAGTTAATGGGTTACAACATGTTAAAATTTTCTTTTTGATACTTGTCCTATAGTTACATAATAACATAATAGTGTCAGAGAAAGATAGATAAAGAATATGTGGCAGTGTAATATTTTCACTATCATTTTGAAGTTCAAAATCATTTGTTAAAAAATAAAGCTTATTGTAATATCACTAGGTGACAAATATTTAAGGCATACATTAGGTTAAATGGCATATATAGTGTGATAGTCCAAGAAAGTAATCTAATCTTTTTATTAAAAAATGAATGATGTACTAAGTATACTGAAAATCTATGGTGATGTCATTTATTTCAAAGGACTTACAAGTTAATAGGATAAAAGCATTGTAGAATGACAGTCATTGTATTTACTGCAGCCCGAGAGAGAAGAGGGAAAACACAGGAGTTTAGGTCTCCAACACTGTAATTAGAACAACATTGACTTAGCATCCTGACTTCAGGTGAATTTGGGAAACTGTCCTAATTATACTTAACTCCAATATCCATATTTTTCACTATGGGTCTCATTATTAAACCTCTTGTAGAATTTTTTCTTCACATTTGTTAAGATATATGCTATTTTACCACATGCTTAGCACATGATAGGAACTTGATACTAATTTTTTATTTTCTGTTTATGAAAAGTTAAAGGAAGTTGTTCTAGTTTATGAGAATTTACAGCAGTAATTTCTCAGTGTATATTTAGATTGTGCTGAAATTTTGTCTAGGAGTTATTGAGAAGCCTTTGAGGAAAATTGCATAACATATTGTATCTCTTGTAAATATGAAGCAGTTAACCTGTGTAAAACATTGTAGTTTTAAAGACCACAATAAAGTAAATTACTCCTCATAACTATTTTAGCTAACACTCTAGCTCACTTTGCAATGGACCCTTTGTTATCAATAAGGCAGTGATAAGTTGTGGCCACTCAGGTGATGTTCTTTTAGTTCTTCTATATTATAATAAAATTGACAACATGTAAAACTACAGTTTGTGATAGATGATTTGATATCAGTGTGTATTGTGACATAATTAGAACAATAATGTTAACATATATATTAGCTCCCTTTAGTGAAGATTATTAAGGATGCATGCAAACAAGTCTATCAAATTTTAAGTTTATAATATTGATTATGACTATAATCACATGTAACATCAAAGCATCAGAAATTATTATTTTCCAGTTGAAAGTGTATACCCTTTGGTCAAGGGCTATTCAGTTCTCCCAAACCTCAATGACTAGCAACACCATTTTGCATTTATTTCTATAATATGTTCCACTTTTTAGAAATTTCCATATCTATGTGAAAATATGCCTTATTTATTTTTCTGCATTTTTTTCACTTAGCATTGTGCCCAGTGTTTATCTGTGATGTCATTAATGTGTTAATTTGCCTTTTTCATAACTGAATGAAGTTATAATTTATGTGTATCGTACATTTATATAATTGTTTCCCATTTGCATATTCATGGGAACAGATTATTCCCATCTTTTAGCTAATTTGGATAATGATATTATGAACATAGGTATGCAGAGACTATATTTCCTTTGTAGATATACCTAGCTGTAGGATCATATGGTACTTCTGTGTTAAATTTCTTTTATGTGGAGCCTTCATACTGTTTTTCACAAAGACTATGCCAGTTTACATCCTCACCAACTGTGTACAAGGGATCCCATTTCTCTGCTTCCTTGTCAATGACTGTTATCTCTTAACGTTTTTATAATAGATATCCTAACAGATGGGAGGTGTTATCTCATTATTCTTTTGATTTGGATTTCCCTCATGATTAGTCATGTTAAGTTTCTTCTCATAAATCTGGTGATTGATATCTTCTTTGAAAAAAAATGTCCATTCAGGGACTTTGTCCATATTATTGCTTTGTTCAGCAGCCACATTCATGAATATGCTCAAGGATTATTTCTGCCTCTGCACTCAGGAATTACTTCTAGTGGTGTTCATATAATTTTGGAATTTGTTTCATTTTTGTTTTGGGGTAGGGAGTTAGCCTTGCATGCAGCCAACCGCGGCCAGCATGACAAGCTCCTGGTGGTGTATTCCATATGCCAAAAACATATGGCATATGGAATAGTCTCACAATGGAGATGTTACTGGTGCCCGCTTGAGCAAATTGATGAGCAGTAGGATGACAGTGACAGTGACAGTTTTATTTTTGTTTGGGGTAGGGCATTTGCCTTGCACGTGCCCGATCCAAGCTTGATTCCTCTGTCCCTCTTGGAGAGCCCGGCAAGCTACTGAGAATATCCCACTCTTATGGCAAAGCCTGACAAGCTACCCATGGTGTATTTCATATGCCAAAAACAGTAACAACAAGTTACTAATGCCCGCTCAAGCAAATCGATGAACAATGGGACAACAGTGCTACAGTGCTACAGTTTTTTGGCACTGGGCATTCATTGAGTTTAAATCTATTTAATAGCTTGAATTTATATATCATTGCATAAATATAAATAGATTCTCACATTAATTTCTTTCTCTGGATTTTCTGGGGGTAAATATTCAAAGAAGGAAAATTTAGATCGTCTCCCAACATAACTGTGATAAAAATCATTAAAATTATTAGTTTAGTTAGAAGCAGGGAACTACTCTATGCTAGACAGAAGCAAGGCTTTTTACACTATTCTGTCCATAAACATTTAAGGCCACATGGTTAACTGTGATTATAATAAAGGATTCTAGATGGTTAGGTAAATATTGAAGATCTGACATTAGTTTATTGAACTAATGGCTTGTGACATGAGGATAGGGACTCCATAAATGAGTTCATTTCTAGCAATCATTGCAACATCTCAAAAGCCCCCAACCTTATCAGAATTGCGAATTACTTCAGTCTAAAAATATTAGGCAAAAATGTAATAACCACTCTCCAGAGATGACTGCTTCTTCCTGGTTCGGTTATGAGAAAAGAAAATAAAACAGGTGAATCAAGTGAATAAAAGAGATAATCAAATTCAATGTGTCAGTAAACTCAAATCCATTTTTAAGTTATCGTATAATTGCATTATCCAGACTCTTTGTGTGAGGGCAGAAATTTTCTTTCCTTCAATATTATTATCTAGTGCAATAAAATAAAACAATGAGTGAAAATGTACAAAATCAATAGATAATTATAATATATAATTACATGGCAATAAATGATGCATATAAGTAGCTTTCTCCACAATATCATAATATATTATAGATATAGGGTAGAAAAATATGAACATATGTCACTGTCATCCCATTGCTCATCGATTTATTTGAGCGGGCACCAGTAACATCTCTCATTGTGAGACTTATTGTTACTGTTTTTGGCATATCCAATACACATGGGTAGCTTGCCAGGCTCTGCCCTGCGGGCTCGATACTCTCGGTGGCTTGCCAGGCTCTCCGAGAGGGATGGAGGAATCGAACACGGTTCGGCCGAGTGAAAGGTGAACGACCTACCTGCTGTGCTATCGCTCCAGCCCATGAACATATGACTAAGAGGTAATCATGAACTCCTCTTTCTTTTCCTTCATTCATATCTTCCTGGGCTGGAGTGATAGCACAGTGGTTGGGCGTTCGCCTTTCACGCAGCTGACCCGAGTTTAATTCCTCCACCCCTCTCGGAGAGCCTGGCAAGCTACCGAGAGCCGTCGAGGCAGAGCCTGGCAAGCTACTCAGGAGGTAGCCATCAAGATGTGCCTGAAATTCATTTGTTCTGCACTTCCTGGGAATTGACCCCCGCCATCCGATTTCTCAAGGTGCTGTGGCTCAGACTGGAGCAAGGTATTGCTCTTGGCAATAAAGCAAAGTGAGTCCTAAAGTTTATCCAGACTTCCCAGCTTTGTCACCTTTGCCTAACCGATCATAAGACAAATCGGAAGAATATTTCAGGAGACAACTAGTGAAGTAAAACAAGTGGGAAAGAAAGGAAGGGAAGGAGAGAGGTGGATAAACCTATGCACTCGGGAGAGAACACTGGCTTCTCTAAAGTTGAAAAAAGAGAAAAGAACTTTTCAGATAAGGTTATAGGCAATTTCTCCAAATTGTCCCAGTCTGGAGGGAACTCTCTGTGTTAAAGTTTATCTTCGTATTGTCACAGGGGAAGGTTTGGACTCTCAATGGTTCTTTGAAATTCTTACCACGACCCTAAGGTTCTCCAGCTGCTCCTTTCCTGAGTGGGTTCCAGCCCACTGGGTGGAGAATCCGTTTCTCTGCGTGGAGTATCAGTTTCTCTCCAAAGAGCTCAGGATTTGCATCTCAAAGGATCGTGGTCTTCATGCCTTGGGGCGACTTCAGGGCTGCAAATTTCCTTCTAAAATTTCTTCTTAAATTTTATTATTTTCCAAAACTCATAACCAGGGCTCCCTATCTGTCTGCTGACAACAAATTTATTCTCCTTTCATCTATGTACCTGATTTGATTGTTGTGAAGTACAAAGCCTAAAATAATGTAATTCTTAGCATGGATTGTTGAAGCGTTTGGATCAAATGCTGTACTTTTTTTGACACTTGAATATTTAGCACATCTATGTATGCATGTATGTATGCATGTATAGTATATATACATTTACATATACATATAACAAATGCCATTATAAGTAAAGCAATGAATTGCTATCATATTGATGTCAGTGGGCTCTCAGGTGATTTCTGTGAAGCCAGGAGGAGAAAGACGGTCCCTTTCTCCCCATCCGCCTCTGCCACCTGGGACCTAGGGGTATTGGGTCCTTGTCTTGCTCGCAGAAAAAAATTCAAGAGTAGACAAGCAGTGAAGTAAAATAGACTTTGTTTGGAGAGTTTTTTTGAAGGTGTGAGGAGAGAGAGTGAGAGAGAGACAGAAAAAGAGAGACAGAGAGAGAGATGCTCAAGAGAGAATGCGGGCTTCTCCAAGGGTGGAGAGAGAGCCCTACACACATCCCAGCATTAGATACGAAAGCATGAAAGTACACATCTCAAGAGGGGAGATGCGGGTGACACATGTGCTTGGACACGACACGTGCTCAGCCACGTGGGCGCAAGCAGCACATGGGCTAGGGCAGCATATGTGCACCCGTCCTTTGTTCAGGGTGGCTCTTTGAGGGTTGTTTTGATCTGGAGGTTCTGGAGTCTTCTCAGGGTTGAATCACTAACGTTAATCGGATTAAAAGAGAGGTCCAAGGATTTTCGAGTGGATCATTCCTAAAATTTTCCTTCCCAGAAATATTGTTGACCTAAATTACATTGCTGAGGGCCTTTCCCTGTCTACCTGCCTACATCAATATATACAATTTCTAAAATTTATTTATTTATTTATTTGGATTTCTGTATTTTTTTAAAATTTTTTTTGTGTGTTTTATTTTATTGAATTACCATGTGCAAAGTTACATAGTTCTCAGGCTTATGTCTCAGTTAACAATTTCTAAAATTTAAACCTTACTTTTTTTTCTATGGAGAACTGTCACTGTCACTGTCATGCACTGTCATCCCGTTGTTTATTGATTTGCTTGAGCGGGCACCAGTAACGTCTCCAATGTGAGACTTGTTGTTACTGTTTGTGGCATATCGAATACGCCACGGGGAGCTTGCCAGGGTCTGCCGTGCAGGTGGGATACTGTTGGTAGCTTGCAGGCTCTCCAAGAGGGACATGTTTTTATATTTATGTACATGTATATAAATATAAAAACCTAGAGGATATTCCAACCCTAAGAAGGGAGGCTAATGGGCAGCAAACCATACTGGTCATCTTGTAGTTTTTTTTGGCCTTTAAACAGATCTGAATCCTTTTTATCATTCTGGTGACTACTAGATTGATGATACTTTGCTAGTTCCAAATACAATACTTATTTTTTGGTTTGCTATTATTGAACTGACGGGTAGGATCCAGGAATGTGACCAACCTTGTGAGTAATCACAGGTAAATAGCACTGCTGGGACATGGGGAGCTTGGGAAGCTGACCCATATTCCCAACATTGCCAGACATTTGGTTCAAGGGGCCCCTTCCATCCTTTCAAACGTCTTTCTATGCACAGTAAGCTTCATTTAAACTGCTTTCAGTAGGGGCCAAAGAGATAGGACTGCAGGTGGGAGCCTATGGGGAACACAAATGAAAATAATATTTTCAGTAAGAACTTTGTTAATGAAAACAAAATTTGCTGTGCATAGTACAAAGTGAATATTAGCTATGTCATGATGCCCAGTATTTGGTCCAACATTCTGGATGAGCCCATGAAGAATTTTTTTGGCGTCATACGTAGCAAGCTCTGGGAATAGTTTTGCTTTGCACTCAGGAATAACCCCTGGCATGCTGGGAAACCATATGGGATACTTGGGATTGAACCCAGGTTGGTCACATGCAAGGCAAGCCCCCTACCCACTGTACTAACTCTCTAGCCCCAGTTTCAATGAGATTTTTTAAATATGAGGTTAAAATTTTAATTACTGGGCATTGAGCAAGGCAGATTAGCTTTCTTCATGTTGTTGGTACTCACCCAATCACCTTAAAATTAAAATTAATAAATAAGTAAAAAATTGCAGACAGATAGATAAGGTGAGCCATGATAATGAGATTTAGGGAAATAATAAAATTTAAGAAATAAAGCAGCCCAAATGTATGTAGACCATATTCCTTTGAGATGCAGATCCTGAGATTGTTACAGCTCCACCCAGATGCTGAAACTGGACACAATCTACAGAAAGTTGGATGATGATAAAAATATGAAAAGACTCTCAAGAGTCCAAGGGTGGCCTCATGACAAAGCCCTGATTATCTTTATGTATGCAGAAAACTCCAGGACAAGATTATTTGAAGAAATTGTATATAACCTCCCTAGATCCATTCTCTGTGTTTTCCCTCTCTGCAGAGATTTTTTTTTTTGAATTTGTATTTCTCTCCCTTCTCTTTCCTCATACTTCTCTAAATTTTTTTCAATAAAATCTGCTTCCCTTCACTAAAAAAAATGTTAACAGAAAATAAAGTTCTCTCATAAACAAGAAGCAATTCAACCAACAGACTGACTTTAAAATCAAATGTCAATCCATTAGATGCAAACCTCTTTGTAGTCCACTTGTAAATTTATTTTCAATAAATTAATAGTTTCTGATATTTGTTCACTATGGCAATCACATGATTTTAAGGCTGGGATGTGCATGAATCACTGTAAACAGCAACATACTTTTTTTTTTATTGTGGTGGTTGTTTTATTTGGGCCCAGGCCCAGGGGGTGCTTAAACCTAGTTCTGGGGTCAAGAATCACTCTTGGCAGGGCTCTGGGAAAAAAGTTTGTGGTGCTGGGGATCAAACCCCTTTGGCCCTATTCTAAGCAAGTGCCTTACCAGCTGTACTGTCTGGCCCTTTTTAAAATTTCTTTCAGATTATAGAGGCAGACACATAAATGAAAAGCTTGTTTTATTTATGATTTTTGCTAGCAGGATTTTGTGAAACCTTCATTCCATCACACATTTAAGGTAACACATTTTAAAAAGAAAAATTAAAACTTTGAAAATCCACTTCCAAAAACACACAAGAAATAATACAACACTGTATGTTATGTGTCCCTGTTTACAATGAGGTCCCATTTCAGTGATTTAAGAGTGAGATAACTGTAGAGCCAGTAGAGTTTTGCCATTGTAAAAATGTTATCCAAACTACAAGTGATTATTATTATTATTTTTTAAGAGTTTGCTAAGGGACTCAATCGATAGTATAGCAGGTAGGGTGCTTGCCTTGCATTCAGCCAACTCACGTTCTATCTCTGGCACCATTTATGGTCCCCCAAGCCTCACCGAGAGTGATCTCTGAGCACAGACCTAGTAGTTGGAGAGTACAACCTGGTGTGCCCCAAATGCACAAGCCCGACACCTCCCCCCAATAAATAAAATTCCTTGCTTATATTTTTTAAAGAAAACTGTTTTATTTGGGGATGAAAACATTTTCTAGGTATGGATTGTCCCATTCAACCACAAGTATGAAGGGGTCATTTTATGACCTGTTTATAAAACCAGCATAAGTTCAAAATTATCAACCTGCTTGCAAAATACTTTCCATGATACTTGGTAGAAATTATTTTTTCAAACTTCACCTTGTCAAGATTAGTATGCTTTATTCTTTCTTCATAACTAATCATATAAAATGCCATTTCTAGTTGCATATTTGCTAAATGCACATATACCTTTATATAATCAATGGGATATTCTTTAAAGCTGAATAACAAAAGAAGAATTATTAGGTCACTAGATGGTGCCATAATGTTATTTTTTATATTGTTAAAGTTCTCCAAATATATAGCAATCATTTTTAAGAAGCATCATTTCAGATACCATTCAGGGCAAAGAAAAGTAAATTTAATGTGTTTTTTTTAATGTGGAACATTTTTAGAGGATATGTTATTAAACAAAGGGGTTTTTAGAGATATGCTATTAACCAGAGAGTGAGAGAAATGGGAGGAGAGAGGAAAAGAGAAACACAGAAGAGAAAGGAGGAAAGAAGAACTGCATTATATAATATTAAATGAAATTATATTGAATCAAATCAATAAACATTTTGGACAAGATTTTACATCAGATATATGGCAAGTTGCTGGTAGGAATTACTATTTTATACTATATTTTTTAGATTGGCTTTAGTGATTTGTTTTTGCTTGTAATTCCTCTAAATATGAAAGTGATTATATAAAGAAAAAAGTGCTATTTCCAAATCTAAAACAAAAAATACAGTTCCTGTTTTGTTTTCCAAAACCATGACACTTTTATATAAAACTTAAGGATCACTGTTGAATCAAAGGGTTCTTTGGTAAATGTACATGGGCCCCCCTGCCTTTTGTCAGTGTTTTTGTTCTTATTAATAAAGACAATGATATTTCCTGGTGGTACATTCTACATAGAGTTGATATTGAAATAAACTGCTGCTGAAGTGGTGGTTTCCAAGAAAACAGAAATATTTTACTAACCCTGAAACAAATTGAGTCTCATGCTTGTTTTTAAAAAAGTCAGAGAACTTATTTGCCAGGCTTTTAGGTAAAAACACTGAGAAGGGAGAAACAGTCACCTATAAGCCAGGAAGCGGCTCATTTGCATTTCTAAACTTCCCCACTAGCATAATTACTCAACAGAGAGGAAACAAAGCCCTTTTTCCCTCTCCAGTTCTCAACCATCCTTCACATGCACACTCTTCCCAGGATCTAACAATTTTAGAGACTTTGGAGATTTAATGATGGAGGAGAGGAGAAAGATTTAAGTCTCAAAGTGCTTCTTTACTTCTTTTATTACTGTGAGTGGTTTAACAGTATGCGTCTTGGTCTCCCTTTTAACAGAATTTGTTCTATTTGCATTATCATTGAACATAAAAACTGAATTTTTAAACCAGAAGAACCAGGTGCAAATTTTAGGTGTCAGATAAATTTAGATATATCTTTGATAACAAAATATTCCCTGAACACTGATCTATGATGTTTCTGAAGGTAAGCCTACTTCTTGTAGGAAGAGTGCCAGTGTATATAATGCTTCCAAAATAGATGAATCTTTCTGTCTGCATAGTGCAGTAGTACTATGGAACTGGGATTGAGAGCAGAGAATGAAGAAGGCATAAGAACTGTTTCTGAAAATATTTCTTCTCTACTTTAATTACGGACTGGAGCGATAGCACAGCCGGTAAGGCATTTACCTTGCACATGGTTGACCTGGCTTCGATTCCTCCATCCCTCTTGGAGAGCCTGGCAAGCTACCAAGAATATTCCACCCACATGGCAGAGCCTGGCAAGCTACCTGTGGCATATTTGATATGCCAAAGACAGTAACAACAAGTCTCACAATGGAGACGTTACTGGTGCCCACTCAAGCAAAATCCATGAACAATGCGACAACAGAGCTACAGTGCTACAGTGCTACTTTAATTACACTAGATGACTACCTTAGTCACTCATATTTAAATTGTTTTATCCCAAAGTTGACAAATTAGTATCTAATAATATATTAGGGTATGGAAAAGTTTGTAGCTTTTCTGTACAGTCATTTGAGGCATGGGTTTGGGTTTTTGTTTATAGTGAGAGATTGGGTATATCTTTGATGCAGGTGATGATGTAGTTAACAGATTTTGAAGAAATATATAGAGGAGTGTATGATACTGTATTATAGAGTTTGTCCCTGGGTGATGTTAGTTTGTAACTACCTTTTTCATTCTGATGGATATTAGTGGTATTTAGCATGATTTTAACAGACTTTGTGTAAATTAACACAGACTTGGACATTTTGACTGACTTTGGCTAACATAATATGCATAAATATTGGTTAAACAGTATTTAACATGATATGTGTAAATACTGATAAATACTGTTGGTCTTATTCTAATCACAAGACTTTTATTTAGTAGGTACAGGAGCCAAAAGAAATAAAATACTCTGAATTTTTGCTTAAAATATTGATTCACAGCCCAAGTACTACTTATTTTGGATCAATTTATTGAGCCAGGTTTTCCCTGTTGCTTACATTCAAGGTATCCAAAGAGTTTTACCAGAAGGGAATTACATCCTGGGCAGCATGCCAAGTGTTTTACATATAGTGCCTACTCTACTTACCATCACTATTACTAAGTAAAAGGTCTATTATTAGCCCTACTTTATGGATGAAGAATAGGAACTTGGAGGTATTTAAGTAATATGCTAAAAAACACAGATTTTTGCACACAATAAAGAACAGTATAAAGAATAGTAACTACAACCTGGATATATATCATGTACCACAATGTAACCACAAGTTACATTGGTTGCATGGTGATAGTGTAAAAGATAAATTAAAAGTAAAAGTAAAAGATAAATTAAATGTTCCCAATGGTTCGATAGAGTAGAAGTTTTGCTAACTTCTCGGTTCAAGCAACAATCTGAGTTTATCCACTTCATCCAAAAGTTGTGAGGAGAACTACCTGCTACTCTTCTCAACAGGTCTGTGAATACCCTTGCACACCCCCACCAGGTCCAGTCTCTCAACACCGAATGCCAGCCACTGGACCCAGTCCTAGGGGCACCTGCCTCGACTTCCACTGCCAGTGCCTGCCCAACTACCCGCAATTCTTCTTAACAGGTCTGAAACCAACATTCTGCTGCCTACAAAAAATACATCAGAACAGTCAGAACAAGCACAGACTCAAAGTTAAAGGATGGAAAACAATCTTGCAAGCAAACAACTCCCTCAACAAAGCTGGGGTGGCCATACTAGTATCCGACAACATAGATTTCAGGTTGAAAAAGATTAGAAGGCACAGTGAAGGCCATTTTCTATTTATCAAGGGATATGTACAACAGGAAGAAATCACACTCTTAAATGTATACACACCTAATGAAGGACAATTTTAAATACTTAAAACAACTGCTAACAGATTTTAAGGCGGACGTTGCTAGCAATACAATAGTAGTCGGAGACTTCAACACCACCTTGTCACCTCTGGATAGATCAATAAGAGCAAAATTCAGCAAGGAAACACTGGCTCTGAAGGAAGAAATAGAAGAGAGAGGGCTAAGGGCGTTACACACCCAAAAGAAAAAATACACATTCTTTTCCAACGTACATGGAACATTTTCTAAAATAGACCACATGCTGGGTCACAAAACATACCTCAATAGAATCAAGAAGATAGAAATTGTATCAACTATCTTTTCAGACCACGATGCACTGAAGATAGACGCTAATCACACACAGACACGGAGATCAAGTCAAACACCGGGAAATTAAACAATTCAATGTTAAACAATGAGTGGGTCAGGAAGGAAGTCAAGGAAGAAATAAAAAGATACCTGGAAACAAATGTGAATGAGGACATGATCTACCAAAACCTATGGGACGCATATAAAGCCATGTTAAGAGGAAAATTTATAGCTTTGCAAGAATTCCTCAGGAAGAAAGAAAGGGTCTACATAGATAACTTGACTTCACAGCTCAAGATCTTAGAAAAAGATCAACAAAAGGAACCGAAACCCAGCCAAAGGAAAGAAATAATAAAACTTAGAGCAGAAATTAATGACATGGAAGCCCAAAAGACAATCCTAAAGGTCAATGAAACCAAGACCTGGTTCTTTGAGAAAATAAACAAGATTGATAAACCACTAGCAAGACTCACAAAGAAAGAGAGAGAGAACCCTAGTAAATCAAATCAGAAATGAAAAAGGGGCATCACAACAAAAACTAATGAAATTCAAAAGATCATCAGAGACTACTTTGAGAGTCTGTATGCCATGAAATAAGAGAACCTACAATAAATGGATAAATTCCTGGATTCCTATCATCACCAAGACAGAACCAAGAAGACTTGGAATATCTGAATAAATCCATTACTATCAAGGAAATTGAAACTGTAATCAAAAGTCTTCCCCAAAACAAAAGCCCAGGTCCAGATGGATTAACTAGTGAATTCTCTCAAACATTTAAAAAGGACCTGTTGCCAGTTCTCCTCAAGCTTTTTCAGGAAATTGAAGAAATAGGAACTCTGCCAAACAGTTTCTATGAGACACATATCTCCCGAATACTAAAAGCAAACAAAGACACCACTAACAAGGAAAACTATAGGACAATATCCCCAATGAATACAGATAGTGAAGATCCTCAACAAAATATTAGCAAACAGAATCCAACAACTCATCCAAAAGATCATACAGCATGACCAAGTGGGATTCATCCCAGGAATGCAAAGGATGGCTTAACATTCAGAAATCAATCAACATAATTCATCATAGAAACAAAAGTAAAGACAAAAACCATATGATCATATCAATAGATGCAAAGAAAGCCATTTGACAGTATCCAACACCTGTTTATGATGAAAACCCTCACCAAAATGGGATTAGAGGAACTTTCCTCAAGATAATCAAAGCCATCTACCACAAACCTATGGCAAGCATTATCTTCAATGGGGAAAAACTAAGGGTCTTCCCTCTAAGATCAGGGACTAGACATGGATGCCCACTCTCACAACTTCTGTTCAATATAGTACCGGAAGTACTTGCAATAGCAGTTAGGCAAGAAAAAGGCATCCAGAGAGGAAAGGAAGAAATAAAGCTCTCACCATTTGCCGATGATATGATACTATACCTAGAGAATCCTAAAACCTCTACGAAGAAACTCCTAGAAACAATAGACTTGTACAGTAATGTCACAGGCTATAAAATCAATACCCCCAAATCCATGGCCTTCCTACATGCAAATAAAGAGACATAGGAACGTGACATGAAAAAAAAAAATCCCATTCACAATCATGCCCCAGAAAATCAAGTACCTTGGAACCAGCCTAACTTAGGAAGTAAAGGACCTCTACAAAGAAAACTACAAAACACTACTCCACAAAATAAAAGAGGACATAAGGAAACATATCTCCTGCTCATGAATAGGAAAATTAACATTGTCAAAATGGTAGTACTCCCCAAAGCACTATACAGATTCAATGTGATCCCTATAAGTATACCCTTGAAATTCTTCAAAGAAATGAATCAAACACTCCTGAAATTCATATGGAACAACAAACACCCATGAATAGCCAAAGCAATTCTTGGGAAAAAGACGATGGAAGGCAACACCCTCCCCAATTTCAAACTACTACAATGAGGTAACAATTAAAACAGCATGGTACTGGAACAAAGGCAGAACCGCAGACCAATGGAACAGGGTGGAATATTCCTACACACAACCCCAAATGTATGAACATCTAATTTTTGATAATGGAGCAAGAAATGTGAAGTGGACCAAAATAAGCCCCTTTAACAAACAGTGCTGGCATAACTAGACAACCACATGCCCAAAAGGACTTAGACCTCGACCTAACACCACGCACAAAAACCAGATCAAAATGGATTAAAGACTTCAACATCAGACCAGAATCTATAACCTACATTGAAGACAAGGTCAGCAAAATCCTCCATGATATTTAGGTTAACAGTGTCTTCAAAGATGACACAGCACTGACCAACCAAGTGGAAACAGAGATAAACAAATGGAACTATATTGAACTAAGATGATTCTGCACCACAAAAGATATAGTGATCAAAATACAAAGATAATCTACAGAATGGGAAAGAATATTCACCCAATTCCCATCTGATAAGGGGTTGATGTCAAGGATATACAAGGCACTGGTTGGAATCTGCAAGAAGAAAACATCCAACCCGTCAAAAAATGGGGCGATGAAATGAACAGAAACTTTCTGGAGGAAGAAATACGAATGGCAAAAAGGCACATGAAAAAAAAACGCTCTTTGTCACTAATCACCAGAGAGATGCAGATCAAAACAACTATGAGATACCACCTCACACCATAAAGACTGGCACACATCCAAAAGAACAAAAGAAACTACTGTTGGTGTAGATGTGGGGAGAAAGGGATCCTCTACACTGCTGGTGGGAATGTTGACTGGTTCAGCCCTTTTGGAAAATCATATGGATGCTTCTCAAAAAATTAGTAATTGAGCTCCCATTTGACCCAGCAATATCACTCCTGGGAATATATCCCAGAGATGCAAAAATGTATAGTCGAAATGGCATCTGCACTCAAATGTTAATTGCAGCACTCTTTACAATAGAAAGAATCTGGAAAAAACCCGAGTGCCCAAGAACCGATGACTGGTTAAAGAAACTTTGGTACATCTACACAATGGAATACTATGCAGCTGTTAGAAAAGATGAAGTCATGACCTTTGCATATAAGTGGATCAACATGGAAAGTATCATGCTAAGTGAAATGAGTCAAAAAGAGAGAGACATACATAGAAAGATTGCACTCATCTGTGGAATATAAAGTATAAGAATGGGAGACTAGCACCCAAGAATAGTAGAGATAAGTACCAGGAGGTTGGCTCCACGACTTGGAAGCTGGTCTCACACACTGGTGGAAAAGGCAGCTTAGATAGAGAAGGGAACACCAGGTAGATTGTGGTTGGAGGACCCACTGGGGATGGGAGATGCGCCCTGAAAGTAGACTATAGATCAAACACGATGGCCACTTAATACCTCTATTGCAAACCACAATACTCAAAAGGAGAGAGAGAACAAAAGGGAACGCCCTGCCACAGAGGTGGGGTGGGGTGGGGTCTGGAGGATGGGATGGGTAGGTGGGAGGGTTACTGGGATCATTGGTGGTGGAGAATGGGCACTGGTGGAGGGATGGGTACTTGAGCATTGTATGGCTGAAACACAAGCACGAAAAGTTGTAAGTGTGTAACTGTACCTCACAGTGATTCACTAATAATTTTTTTTAACAGTTGTAAGATGTTTTGACTTAGACAAATTATCTGTAACATTCCAAAGTTTATTTCACCTAGGTTAATTTTTTTATCAGCTCTTTGATCTGTCTGACATCTTTTCCTTTTATTTGTCCATCCCAGAACTATTCATTACCATTTATGGATGTGAATTCAGATAGTTCAGCCTGTTTGGTCATTGGTGTCCTGTGACCCCAATTAGTTCTATTACATAATCTTTACAATGATTTCATGTTTGGGACCAGACAAACAATAGAAGAATTAAAGTGCTGGCTTTGCATTCTGCTGACCACAGTTTGAATCCCTGACAACACAGAGAGTCCTAAGCAGTGCCAGGAGTCACTCTTGAGCACAGGGCCAGGAAGAGAATGAGTGTGGCCCAAAGAGTGAAGGGAGTGATTTTCATGCTCACAAGTGACCCAAATACTCAGTTGAGAAGAGGGTTAATTATCCTGTGTATGGTACTCAAAAATGTCCTTTAATTTTTAGTACAAGATGCCAACATCCTCCTTCTTTCTTGTAAGCTTTCAACTTCTTTCCCCTGTGATGACATGAGTACTATATATCATTATGAATCTGATATCTTAATAAAGCCAGTCACACTTAATAAAAATTTCTGATTTTTGTTATGTGGATTCATTTAAATAACAACACACAGTAGTCGAACTCCCTTCAACTCTAAAAAAAAAAAACTTATATGATACTTTCATAATTGAGCACTTAAATTTTATTTAAATAACATTGGCTTATATCATTATATAAATTTTAGGTATACTGCTTCATATTATGATATCACATTTTATGTCCGCACCAAATAAGTGCAAGCTTAGATTCAGAGAACAGATTGTATTACTGGTGTCCTATTTCAATACCTTTGCTAGCACTGCTATTAAGGCTATATAACTTCTCCAGTATTGAAAACTGGACTGAGGATTAAGGGCAGTCATGGAAAAGTGGTAGTATGGAGGAAAGGATAAGAACATATTTAAACGACAATGGAATTTAATTTAAGATGTGTTCTAAAGGGTGCCATTACTGTTTCTACAAGGTTCAGTAAAGAAAAATTTAAAGTTACAACATACAGATTAGCAACAGACATTCTTTCTACCCAGCTTTGCACATGCTGATCAATGAGGCATAAAGATATAATTGGTTTATAGACACATTTGTTGGAATGTATTTACCAGGCTTCTGAAGACCACAATTCTGTTTTCAGCCTAAATTATCAGCAAATGAATTTCAGCATAACAAGGGGAATTTTTCTGATGTATTTATTTGTATATAGACATTAAAAGTTCCCACCACCACATTCCAAAATCTCATTTTAAGGCACAACAATAATGAATTAATTAAAATGCAATTTGGCAAGGAAATGCCTCTAAAAAAAAAACCAAAACCCAGTGACTACTCCTACAGAAATAATCAAACAAACACTTTAAATTATTGAGTTTTGTTTGTTTATGGGTTTGTTGAAGTCTTAACTGCCCATAATAAGATGAACAAACTTGACATTGAGATTTGACATTGTCTCCTTGATGCCTTTGTCTTGTTTTTAATTAGTCACCTTGCAAATCCTCTGGAGAGGAACACACAGAAAAGAATGTTTTGGACTTTATTTATCTTGCTATACCCTTTTCAACCCAAATATAACCCTGCCTTTATGCCTTTCATTCCTACTGACAGCCAAGTACTATTTTATAATATGGGAGTAACACATACAAGCTATTTCCATAGTCTCATCATATGCAACCTCAGAATCTTTTGCATCACAGTGTGAGATTTCCAGTGAGATACTACTAATAGATTGATGTTGGCACATGGAATGAATTGTATCTGCTATCTTTATTGGAGAGCAGTATATCAGAAAACTAATTCTATTGATGAAATTACGGAAGAAAAATTATACATTTTATGAAGAGTAACTAAAAGAGATACTTTCCAGGGAAAAAACAGCATAAAAAATGCAAAAGTTAAATTTGTAAATTTATTTTGGGGGCCAAATAGATAGTACAATGAGTAAGAAAATTTGCCTTATTTATATCAGACCCACCTCAGTCAAATGCCTTAAAAGCCTCCATCCTTTTCGGAGAGCCCGGCAAGCTACCGAGAGTATTCTGCCTGCACGGTAGAGCCTGGCAAGCTGCCCGTGGTGTATTCGATATGCTAAAAACAGTAACAACAATGGGACTCATTTTCCTGACACTGAAAAAGCCCCCAATATGGCAGCGTTAAGAAGGATGAGCAAGGAGTGGCTGATAAAATCTCAGGGACGAACTAGACTGCCAAAACAAAGAAGGACAAAAATGATTGTCTATACTTTCAACGCACCTATGCTGGCATCAGAAGCATCCAACGAGGACCTGATGGTGCAAGCACAGAAGATTAAATATGAGATCATTGGTCTGACCTAGACAAGAAGGCATCGATCACATCAGGCCATTTTCAACACTGGAGAAGAACTGTTCCTCAGAACATGCAACAATAGAGGCATCAGTGGTGTTGTTGTCCTTGTCAACACGAACTTGGCCATGAGCACTGATTCATTCAAATGCCTAACAACCCAAATCAGATGATTATGCTTGAATAGATGTGGCTCACTGCCAGCAGTTTCTATTTCCGTCATCTAGCACCAACATCCAACTATGATGAAGAAGAAGTTGAGAAGTTCTACATGGAGCTGGAGAAGTTCTATAAAGAAGACCACACATTCTAGAAGATCATTGTTAGTGATTTATATGCCATGATAGGGGGACCCTCTGCGCCTAAAGACTTTGATTCCAGAGATCTAACACATTCGGGCATCCAGCGCAGCATCCGATAGCAATGCACTGGGACTGCGAACTGGGCTACAATTCTGTACTGCCGGGGGTGGATTTTTTTCCTCCCCACCCTGTCTTCCTGCATGGAAAGCGGCGGGCTGGCGGCACCCATGTGGCAGGCGCCATCTTCTAGACTCCAAACCCAGAGGTATTTGGTTTTTACTTTTGGGGCTCCCAGGAACTCATGGGAAGGGGGTGTAACCAGCACGCCCTCGGCCCAGATAAATCCGGAGCCGCTGAGCGCGAATCGGACCCTCTGCGCCTAAAGACTTTGAATTCAGAGACTTCTAACAGCAATGTACTGGGACTGTGAGCTGGGCTATGTAATTTCTGGCAGAATTTTCCCTGGACTTTATACAGAAATCCCAAACCTTAACATTTAACATTTATAATTGTCAGCAATGTGAAACGGTTCCTTTTGAACAGGTCTGACTTGGGGGGGAAACTCCAAATAATAACAGTAAGTTTTTGTTGAAATATTGAAGGTTTTTAATGTAGCAGCCACCTCTCTGGACTGTGAACTAAGCAAAAGCCCCACGCTGGCTGATGCAGCGTGGCGTACACCATACTATGAGGCACGGGAAGGTGGATGAGGGTGAAAAAGAAAAAAAAAAAGGGGGGGAAAGGAAAAAGGAAAAAAAAAGAGAGAGAGAGAGTTATGTACTTGTAGCAGTGGGGCTACATATCTCTTCATTTCCAGCAATGGAAAACTAATTTTCAAATGTAGTAGGCCTGTCTCTCTTGGGTGGAAACTCCAACAACTATAGTCAGTTGAATTATGGAATGTAATCAAGGTAAAGAAAAAATGAAGTGAAATTCATTAGTTATACAGTAGGGGGTAGGGGGTGGGGGCGGGGGGTATACTGGTGGAATATGGGCACTGGTGAAGGGATGGGTGTTTGAATATTGTATAACTGACATATAAACCTGAGAACTTTGTAACTTTCCACATGGTGATTTAATAAAAAGTTAAAAATAAATAAATAAATAAATAAGTAAATGCCATGATAGGACCAAGAAGGTCACCTGAAGAACTCCACATCGGGAACCATGGCCTCGAATGGAACGAACAGGGTGAGAGACTGAGTTCATCATGTCGACCAAGACCATCCCTGGTAACTCACAGTTCCAGAAGGGCAAATCTAAATGTTGGACATGGGAGTCCCCTGGTGGACAGTTCCACAATGAAATTGACCACATCATATTCAGTTGATGGTTTTGCCTGACTGATGTCGGTGTTGTCCCAAAATTCCAAACAGGATCAGACCACTGTCTCCTTCATGCAAAATTCTACTTCACCAAGCGGGCAGAAAGGACTGTAAAGTTTAAGTTTAAGAAAACTACCAGAATATCCACAAATTGGAAGCTCTTTGGCACTATTGCAGCAATGTGGGAAGATGCCACCATTGACAACATCGACGAAGAATACAATTGACTGGCTCAGCACCTCTAGGAATGCCGAGAGTGGGAAAGCCACAAACAGACACATGTCTTCGGAAACTCTCGAGCTCATTCACCAACATAGTATGGCACGAGCCTCAGGCAATCACAAGCTAACGTCCGAGCTTGCAAAGCTCTGCAGAGAAGCGATAAAGGAAGACCTCAAAGAGAGAAGAGCAGCAGTGTTAGCCAATGTGTCAGAAGCCGGGAAAAGTATTCGCAACGCTCGCCTGTTCTTCACCAACTACAAGACCAAGATGACTGCCCTCCAATGTCTTGATGGATCTATCACATCTTCCAGAAGGACAATGGAGAGGATTATTCATGACAGCTACTCGGATCTCTTCCATAGCCATGTCCACCTTCCCACATACCAAATTCTGCAGGATGGATATGTCATTCCCAATGTCCTCCCTTCTGAAATCTGGCAGGCCATTTTGTCAGTAAAGATGAGTACAGCACCCAGTCCAGACAAGATCAGACCCGAACACCTGAAGAATCTGCCGCCAGTACTCATCAATACACTGGCTAAGCTCTTCACACACTATGCATCCATATGCAAGGTTTCATCCCAATGTAAAACCAGCAGGACCGTTATGTTGTACAAAAAGGAGACATCCACAACATCGGCAACTATCGCCCAATCTGCTTGTTGTCCATCATCTACAACTTCTTCACTCTAGTCATCCTGAATAGAATAGGCAGAACAGTAGATGAAGGACAACTATGCAAGCAAGCTGGGTTCCGAAAAGGATTCAGCACAATTGACCATATCCACATGGTGACCAAGCTCATTGAGCTTTCGTGAAAGTTCAAGATGCCACTCTGTCTAACATTCATCAATTTAAAGAAGGCTATTGATTCTATTGGCTCTGAAGTGGCCATTGAAGTCCTAGCCAAACAGGGCGTTCAAACTCAGTACAGCAAGATCCTCTTCAAGCTTATTACAGATTCACCACGGAAATCTCACCATTCTACAAGGAAGTGATCATTGGCATAAAGAGAGGGGTTCGGCAGGGTGATACCATTTTACCAAGACTCTTCATGCCACCCTCAAGAACATCATGAGATGGCTGGAATGGGAAGGAATGGGAGTGAAGATAGATGGTAAGGCAACTACACCACCTCTGCTTAACTGATGACATCATTCTAATAATACCAAATATTAGTCAAGCAGCACAATGCTGGCCAACTTCGACTGCGAGTGTGCAAAGGTCGGACTAGAGCTGAATCTCACCAAGACAATGTTCATGAAAAATATACTAGTCCTTGATGTTCTATTTGATCTCAATGGAACGAACATCTCCAAATGCAGCAGCTATGTGTACCTGGGTCGAGAACTCAACATGAGGAATGACTTGGAAACAGAACTGCGCAGGAGGAAGAGAGCAGTGTGGAACGCCTTCAAGAGCATTGAAGAAGTGACTAAGAGGATAAAGAACCTCCGGCTCTGGACACATCTTTTTGACTCCACCATTCTTCCTGCACTAACATATGCAGAGACCTCGGCCCTATGAAAAAAGGATGAGAACGCTATTTGGGTATCCCAAAGAGGAATCGAAAGAGCTATGCTTGGAGTATCACATTCACTGAAGTGAGAAACGAAATCAAGAGTTTTGACCTCTGTCAATAATCAAGAATCAGGGATGCTGTCTCATTTGCCAAGGCATCAAAAATCAGATGGGCTGGACACATAATGCTATTTAGAGATGACTGCTGGACCAGAGCTGTTACTGACTGGATTCCACAGGACGTCAAAAGACTGCGTGGCTGCCCACCTATGAGATGGTCAGACTTCTTTGTCAAAACCCTGATCGAGTGGTTTGAGGCTCTACTGTTCCTGAAGCAAGCAGGTACCATTGGGCTACATGTGGGGGGTTATTGTTCCATATAAACAACCCAATGCCCTAAAACAGATGAATGGTTAAAGAAACTTTGGTACATCTACACAATGGAATGCTATGCAGCCATTAGGAGAGTTGAAGTCATGAGATTTGCTCATAAATGGATAGACATGGAGAGTATCATGCTAAGTGAAATGAGTCAGAAAGAAAGGGACAGACATAGAGGTACTGAACTCATTTGTGGAGTATACAATAACATCACATGAGGCTGACACCAAAGGACAGTAGATACAAGGGCCAGGGGTATTGCCCCATAGCTGGAAGCCTGCTTCATGAGTGGAGGGGAGAAGGCAGATGGAATAAAGAAGGGATCACTAAGAAAATGATAGCTGGAGAAACAGTTGGGATGGGAGATGCATGCTGAAAGTAGATAATGGATCAAACATGATGACCTCTCAGTGTCTGTGCTACAAGCTATAATGCCCAAAAGTAGAGAGAAAGTATGGGGAATATTGTCTGCCTTAGAGGCAGGGGGAGGGTGGGAAAGGCGAGTATACCAGGGATATTGGTGGTGGGGAATGTGCACTAGTAGAGGGATGGGTGTTTGATCATTGTGAGACTGTAACCCAAACATGAAAGCCTGTAACTATCTCATGGTGATTCAATAAAATTAAAAAAAAATACATATAATTCATTAAATGTTATTTTACAATTTTGTACAAATGACTTTAACTTGACTTGTCTAATTTTTCATTATTTCTCTGCTTTGAATCCAGCTAGTTCTATTTTTCTGTACTTGCTCTTTCTTTGTGATTTTATGTTACATGTTTATGTATATTGCTATTTTTGTTTTTTCAAAGAAATCACTTTGAATATATTGACTAGCCCTAATGTATCCTATATATAATCATATTCTAACTCCATTTATTAAATAGGACCTTCAGCTCTTCTGCCCTTTAGTTTATTCGATTGGTTTTCTCAGTTATTTTGTATTTTTATATCTAAGTATACATACATACTCAGATATATATTATAGTTTATATCCATCATCCATCAGCTCTGTCAGCCAGTATCTCCATCATCTAGCAGCTCCATCATCCAGTAGCTCCATCATCCAGCAGTTCCATCATCTAGCAGCTCTATCATCTAACAGCTCCATGACTCAGCAGCTTCATCATCCAGTAGCTCTACCATCCGTAGCTCCATCATCCAATAGCTATCATCAATGGTGATATTCATTATTAATCTTATGTCTGTCTGGAGAACACATCTTCTTCCTAGTATTGGAAAACCAAACTCCCAGGATGATGTTCTAAAAAAGGTCACAGTTAGGAATAAAACTGGGTTGATGGAATTATGGTAGAAAATCAGCATGTTTGAAGAGACATTATGTGAAATACTTGCATTTTTCTAACTTGTAGCATGGGGATGGATGATATTTCTGATCGTGGAATGCTTTTTCTAGCTAGTGTGGTTAAAGAGAAGATAAGTAGGGCCTAGCAGAGAGCATAAAGGGCTGAGGGCTTGCTCTGCATGCAGGGGGTGAAAGTTTGCTTCCCAGCCTTGCATGACCTCCTGAGCATTGCTGGAAGTGAGTCCCCAAATACTGAGCCAGAAATAACCTCTGAGCACTTTCAGATGTGACCACAAACAAAGAATAACAGCAAAAAAACATAGCAGAAGACACGCAAATTTCTTTATTCTTGAAGCTGTTCTAACTAGACACAGTAACTGGGGAATAGTAAGATTGCCTGAGCCCAGACAGAGGAAGGTAGAAGATAGAGTGCTTGGCCCTGGCTGGAAATTTTCCTGTGGGCTGGAACACAGCTGAGTTCCAAGCAAGAAACTTCAACTGCGTTGTGTTTGTTTGTTTGGGGTCATACCTGGCGATACTCTGGGGTTCCTCCTGACTCTGGACTCAGGAATCACACCTGGTGTGTGCGTGGGGTTTAGAGGACCATATGGGGTTCTGAGGTTGAACCTGCATCAGCTGCTTGCAAGGCAATCACGCTACCCACTCTACTGTCTTCCCAGCACCCATTACAACCATCAACAGGAAGTGCCACACCCTATCTGATAGAACTGCGGCTCACAGTGAATGAAGCATCATGCCTGGGGGTGAAGACCTGCCTACCAGATAGGAGTAGGAGAGGAAAATCTATTAGATCCATGCAGTCTGTACTCGCGTGGTCACAGTACCTACTGTTCCTTCCAAAGGTGGGCACCCTTCTATATAATTGGAGAGAAGCAAACAGAAACTGAAGGGAAAATAAGGATTACATAGCTATCAAGGGAGTCTAACATTTCAATCAAATGCTGAGAGAGACATGGAGGAAGAAAACATATGATCTCTTAGCTCCAATAGACTGGCCTGGGGCCAGGGAGGTTGATGAGCAGGCGGAATGCTTGCCTTGCATGCAGACAACCCAGTTTCTGTCCCTGAGACCCATATGGCCCCCCAAGACCATCAGGTGCACACAGCCAGGAGTATGTTCTGAAACAAACAGGTGTGGCCCCAAAACAAAATAAATAGTAAATATGCTATTATTCGAGTTGTTCTCTCTCTCACCCCCATCTCTCTCTCTCATTCTCTCTCTCTGTCTCTCTGTCTCTCTGTCTCTCTCTCTCTCTCTCTCTCTCTCAACTCATTTTAAAGTTGATAACAACTCCTATTCAAGCTCTCTAAATCTTGGAATAGAAACCAGTTTTGGACCTATTTTAGCTTTAATGGTCATTTATCTACTTTACATTGAGTTAGAAAATTAAGTAGTATTTAAGTTGTCTGGTATGCATTTACAAGAGAGCGATGCAGAGTCTTCTTTCCAGTACCTGAGTTTCCCTCCCTGCTCCAAGCAGAGCCCTGGCAGCTGAAGACCTCCAAACCTGGCCACAGCCATGCTCAAGGCCACTCTTCACACACTGGGATGAGCCTCACGCATGAAGGAACCAGCAAAGGAGCCCAGGTGTGCGGGACCCGAGTCTGAGATCTCCAAGCCTACTCAGATCGGGACTGGGCCTCCTCCACCCAGATCCCCCTTTTTCTAGTAGCTAGGCAGTCACACCCACAAACTACTCCTGGCGCCATGTAATCCCACCAATGGCAAAGATCCAGAGACTATAGAATAAAGCTCCTGGAATCTCTTATTGTCTTGTTCTCCCTCTCAGAGAACCAGGCAAGCTACCGAGAGTATCCTGCCCTCATAGCAGAGCCTGGCAAGTTCCCCATGTCATATTCAATATGCTAAAATAGTAACAATGATGGGTCTCATTCCCCTGACCCTGAAAGAGCCTCCAATGTGTCACTGTTGGAAAGGACAAGTAAAGAGAGTCTGCTAAAATCTCAGGGCTAGGAAGAATGGAGACGTTACTGGTGCCCGCCTGAGCAAATCAATGAACAATGGGATAACAGTCATACAATGTTACTGTGATATATCAGACCCAGATTTGATCCTCAGGACCCCATTTGTTCCCCTGAGACCTGCCAGGAATAATCCCTGAGCACAAAAGATGTGTATGGAGATATTTTAACGAAGTCAAGCCTAGATTCTTCCCATAGGATGATCCACAGAGAAATGACTTTTTAAAATTCTGACTTTATTTTTAGTTTTCAGGTGACAGTCAATGGGCTCAAGGCTTATTCATAACTCTGTTCTGGGGGACCATTTTACATGGTGCTTTGGGGGACCATTTGCAAAGCTGAGAACTAAACCAGAGTCAGCCACATGCAAGGCAAATGCCTAATCTTCTTTTGATCACCCTAACTCATTAAATAGTGATGACAATACAGAAGCGAGGATTAGAGCATGAACTGAAGTTTTTTTTTTTTTTGCTTTTTGGGTCACACCCAGCGATGCTCAGGGGTTACTCCTGGCTTTGCACTCAGGAATTACTCCTGGCGGTGCTTGGGGGACCATATGGGATGCCGAGGATCGAACCCGGGTCGGCCGAGTGCAAGGCAAACGCCCTACCCGCTGTGCTATCGCTCCGGCCCCATGAACTGAAGTTTTGTGATAAAAGTTTAGAAAGTAAAACAATAAAAATCAGAAGAAGTATTTGAATTTTGACAGTGTACATGCTGACAGTTTGAGGGAAGGGCTAACAATTCCATTCAACTCTCCAAGATAGAGATGGTGAACAATCTCGAGTTATTCTTTTGAATTGAATGTTCAAAAAGACAATTTAAACTATTCACATCTAGACATATAAAACTGATGTAAATATGAAGATGGATGAATATATAGACATTGATATGTAGATATTGATAGCTGTGTACACAAAGGGCAAGTTAAATATTGATAAGTTCTTTAAGAAAGTGTTGGCAGGGCAGTGCTTAAATGGGAAGGTCATGACTCCCTTTAGAAAAGTATTTCAGACACCAGTGAGATTGTTTTACCTAAATTCCATAAGGAAATATCTGCTTGAAAGTTTGATTCTCACAAAAATTACACCTAGGGGATGGTGTTAGCCATCAATGCACTGTGATTATGAAAGTCCAAACCTCTTGTCTCCATTTGGGAACCCATACATTGGTTTCCTCATGCAATATGGTTTAGACTGCTTCCACTGAATTGTACCTTACCTGGCATCTTCACTTACCCTGTTCTGCGTCTTCCATACCCTTTCCAGAAATCTCTTAGGAGAACTTTCCTTACTAATCTATGAACAATCACAGCCTCGGCTTTCTCAGTAGTGTCTGATTATCTGGGACTAGGAATTTTTCAGGTAGGACTCCACACAGACATTGGGCTTATAATAGGCAAACCCAAAAAAATGAGTTTTCCTGCGAGTTGGCTTCAGAGAAAACCTGCTGTAAGATTTGAAAGTCTCAGGAGCTGGTTTTCGTACTGGGAAGGAGCTAGCCATTTGTAAAGTAGAGGGCATTGTTTGCCAGGCAAAGAACATTTCGAGCTCCAGTGACTAAAATGGAAACCATGCTCAAGAACTTAAATATCACAGTGAGGTTGGAATAAGGTGAGTGAGACCACACCTGTATGGGCATAGCTAAAGATGGTGATTTAGTGAAAAGGCAATGTTGGGGCAAGAGCAGGCTCTTAGAGTAAAATGTAAATAAAGTTTAAAATGCTGCAAATTTTAAAATGCTTTAAAAATCAGGAAGGGGCCGGAGCGATAGCACAGCGGGTAGGGCGTTTGCCTTGCACGCGGCCGACCCAGGTTCGATCCCCGGCATCCCATATGGTCCCCCAAGCACCGCCAGGAGTAATTCCTGAGTGCAAAGCCAGGAGTAACCCCTGAGCATCGCTGGGTGTGACCCAAAAAGCAAAAAAAAAAAAAAAAAAATCAGGAAAATCTCCTTGGGGAAGAAAGTAAGCAGTCGGGGTGGGGGGTGGGAAGTGATTAGTCTGCCCCCAGTGGCCATAAGATGCTGTATTCCCTTTTGTAATGAAGGACCCGGCTATTTTATTTAAGGAGTGGATTGTATATGGCTTTTCTCTGAAAGTTATTTGCCTAGATTTGGGCTTCCACCTCTTCTTTCTCCTTTTATGATCCACTTGGAACTGTTATGGAGGCACATAAAGTTGAAGCAGGCTAAGAGGGGAGGTGAAGGGAGGGGGCACACAGCTTTGATAAGGGAGTGAGGCTGTCAGTACCATGGCAGACGGTCGTAGGAATTGGTGTTTTTGCTGGAGATAAGGGAATTTGGGGCCTCTCCATGCTCTGTAAATGCTTACTGTCTTTAAGTCTTCTCAGCCCAGGAAGTGATTTTCTATCCCTGTCATTATCATATCAAATTGTCACATAAATCGTGACCACTTTTAGTATATTGAAGTTTTATGTATATGTCTATGGACATTGCTCCTAGTGAAAGTCTTGATTTTTTTCCCTTCTTTTTTTTTTATTTTTTATTGTGGAAAGTTACAAATTTACAAAGTTTTCAGGTTTAAATCTCAGTTATACAATGCTCGAATACCCAACCCTTCACCAGTGCTCATATTCCACCACCAAGAATCCCAGTATAGCTCCACCCCGCCCCCTCACACCCCAACCCCCCCCACACCCCTAGCCCCCCACCCTAAGCCCCCCCCGCCTGTGTAACTAATACATTTCACTTTACTTTCACTTTGATTGGATACAATATTTCAACAAAACTCACTATTCTTGTTTGGAATAGTCTGTCCTTCTTTTGAGAGGACAGACTTTCCATCTAAATGAGAGTCTACATATTTGGAAACGTCTTTCTAGATAAAATTGTAGTTTTGATAGCAGAATTGAATGAATTCAACTGAAACTGCAACGTGAACTATCTATGAGACCCACAAGTTTGAATTATAGAAACAGAAGAGAACATGGGGTGAAATATTGTTTTTAGCATCTCTACTATAAAACTATGACAGCCGGTAGTAAAATGATTTTCCTATATTTAACACCTATGTATAGAAACCTCAATTTTATCTACCCGGTGATACAATTTTATCTATCTGGTGATACAAGGTGGAGGAATTCTGGAAAATATTAACTCTTAATAATTTGGTTAGAATCACAACTATGGCATTTATTTAATCTTTTTTTTTTTGAGTGGTCCACTTTAATCTTTAAATAAAGACTATATATGTTTCTTCATCTGTTTACAAATAAACCTGAGTATGGCTTAGAGGCCTTAGACATATGATATCAATCACAGAACACCCTGCCTGGTCTGCAATCATACATTGATAGTTACGGTTTTGATACAGTTTGAGCCATCATTAGAACAACCATTCTTTTCAGATATGAGGTATTGTAAAATGGGGAGCTGGGGATAAAACATGAATATAGTCAGGAGGATGAAATTCTGAAGCAGACTAGGTTTCAAGATTTTGAAAAATGCCTGAAGGATCCTCTGGGCTTCAGAATATTTCCCTAAGGGCATTTCCACCAGTATTTATACCTTTAGAATGAAAGAGTTTACTTGAGAAATCCCTGGAGCTGGGTGGAGTACTGAAGTGGTTTGGCTTTGTTCAAAGTACAAGTGAAGACTAATAGATCTTCATTGTTGTTCAAATTTAATGCCTTTTAGATTATAATTATAATTATAATGCAAAAAAGTATAGGCTTACACTTCAGTAAAAAGTCAAATTGAATTTTCTGTGCATTCATGTCGCCCCTATCAACTTTACTGAAAAATATATTCATGGACAGTTAACCCCTTCTGTGCATATAGGAATAACTTTCCTACAAGTTTTTAAAAGCTTCACTAGTTCATTTTCTTCTTAGGATATTATGAATTGCTTTATGTGCCAAAAAATTAAAAAGGATCCTTCTGTGTTGAAATAACCAAGTACCTATATGCTATAATATATGTGTATATATCAGCACTGCGCTGTCATCCTGTTGTTCATCAATTCGATTTGCTTGAGCGGGCATCAGTAATGTCTCCACTGTGAGACTTGGTACTGTTTTTGTCATATCGAACATGCCATGGGGAGCTTGCCAGGCTCTGCTGTGTGGGCGGGATACTCTCGGTAGCTTGCCGGGCTCTCCAAAAGTGATGGAGGAATTGAACCGAGATTGGCCACATGCAAGGCAAATGCCCTACCTGCTGTGTTATCGCTCCAATTCACACACACACACACACACACACACACACACACAAACACACATATATATAATGAAATGCACATGTTGTTTTAAAAATATTTATGTCATAGATAGTTTAATTGAATGAGACACAAAATTTATACAATGGGAAATGAAAGTGTGTAGACAGATGAATCTCTTCTGTAGAAAGTAATTTGTCAGAATACTGAAATTTTAAAAAATGGTCAGTTGGAAAAGTCAGTAACTGCTCTGACTGTACACAGAAAACATCAACAATGTCATTTTCTAACCTCTATTTCACTGGCAGCCTTATTTGGGCGTTGATTGCTGGCATAATTAGATAATTTTTCTTTCAAAGTAGAGGTTAGTAAGCTAATTAACTGACTTATTTCCTAAAGACGGATTTTGTTAGAAAGATAATCACCATATGAACATGGTAAGAGGGACTTTAAAATTAGGTCAACTTTTGGTTTAGTTCTCTTTTTTCTTCTATGTGCATAGCGTATGAGTGAATAAATAAATAAATGAGTGAATGAAAAATGCCTGCCTGGCCAAATTTCTATGGAGTTGTGTACTTTGTTTCTGTGAATGCAGGATGGGGAATTCTTCAATGACAAAATAATTTTCATCATAAAATAGTGACCTGGAGTCTTAAAAGAGATCATGCAAAACTTAATATTCGGTGTCCTCTGAGTAATGTGTCCTTTTCTTCTCAAAAGTTAGAGTTTTAGATTGAATTAAATATTAGATCCATAAAAAATATTTTTGGTTCACAATACAGTTTGGACATTTAGAGAACCATATTATGACAAGTATGCATTATTATTGTATCATGCAGAGTATTCTATCGCTTTAAAAATCATATATGTTCCTTCAATAATTTCTACGCACCATCACTGGCAAAATAGTAATTTTTAATTTATTTATTTGTTGTTTGTTTTTCCCCCATTTTTTCTGACCTCAAAACTTTCAAATGTATATATATATGTGTGTATATATATATATACATATATATATATATATAGTTAACATGGGTTTAAAAGTAAGTTTTTGCGCTTTAGAAATATACTGTTGGGGCTGTAGTGATAGTACAGCGGGTAGGACATTTGCCTTGCAAGTACCAACCCATGTTCAATAACCAGCATCCCATATGGTCCCCCAAGCATAACCAGGAGTAATTCCTGAGTGAAAATCCAAAAGTAACCCTTGTGCAATTGCCTGGTATGACCCAAAAAGTGAAAAAAATATAACTATGTACCACTACCAGACCACACCAATCACTGAAATCAAAATCCGTGTACCACAGTCCTTTGAGTCCTTTCAAGCTATGCCACATCTCACTTGGTTAGCTGAATTTTGTGTTTAGAGGGAGGGCTCAGAGTCCAAAGTTTCCCTCAACCCCAAACACGTTGGACATTGTCTGTCCCCTTGATTTTCTTCTTCATGTCCCATGAATGAGTGTGATCATCTGGTAGATGTCATTAACCATCTCTCTTTTTTTTTTCAGCCTAAGCCCTCCAATTCCATCTGTATTGTACATAAAGCAAGATATCATGTTTTCTATAATAGCTCAGTAGTATTCTATGAATTCACAAGTATGTGGGTGCAATGCCTGTGTTAGGTGGTTGAGAGCTGCCTCCTCAAGCTTCTCAAGCAGAGACTCAGAGATAGGGGACCACAGACTGATGGTCAAAATGGCCATTTAATGAAACACTGTTAGCTTACTTGTAGAACATCTGAAGTGATTTGACGTACAGGACTGCACACAGGTGTGATTGAGGTAAAGCATTTTCTGGGAGGCAGTTCTCTTGGGGGATGAACTCAAGGGGATGCTCTGTCTCCCAGGGACATCTATATTGCTTTTCTCTTTCCCTTTAGTTATACATATTAAGCAATTAAGTTTACTTCTTATTAATACTTGCATTTGGATGAACATGGTACTCTTACCATGTTCATCCTCTTATAGGATCAAAGCTTAGTTCTTTAGGCTCCAAGGGCAAGTAGGGCTTTTAACTGTAAATCCCAGACTAAGCCCTCAGGATGTTTCAGCTTGTCCTTCCCCATGGGGATCATGTCTCTCTCTCTCTCTCTCTCTCTCTCTCTCTCTCTCTCTCTCTCTCTCTCTCTCTCTCTCTCTCTCTCTCTCTTTTGCTTTTTGGTCACACCCGGCCATGCACTCCTGGATCTGCACTCAGGAATTACTCCTGGCAGTGCTTGGGGGACCATATGAGATGCTGGAATTCAAACCTGGACCATATGGGATGCTGGGATTCGAACCTGGTTCCGCCACATGCAAGGTAAATGCTCAACTTGCTGTTCTATTGCTCCAGCCCCAGGGGGGAGGGGGGAGCACGTCATGTCTCTTAAGTCATAATGGCTTGCAACAAGACCATGCTGATATGCTTTCTAGACTGTTCTATTTTGATGCCAGGGTAGCTTTGCTGCTCACCCTGGGTTCATCCCAGCCCCATAGTGGGACCTCTCTTGGTGGTATGTTTTGGTAACCAAAGTCTGAGTCTGAATAATCATAACAGATCCCCCGGAGTAGATATAATTTAGAGTCAATCAACTTCCAAATATTAGGAGCACAGCATTATAGGTCTTTCTGTGTTTAAGTAAAGAATATTGCTCTATGGCTGGGCCGCTCCAGACGGGGGCAGGTGCCGTCCCACCGCCTGCCCTCTAACAGTTCCAGAGGTCGCCATTTTCTAGAAGCCAGCAAGAAGCACCAGCTCCCACATGGCCGTGATGCAGAGACACACACAGGAATCTCGGACACGAGCAACCTGTGGCAGCAATTTTTTCAGACCCTAATTATTAAAATCTTAGATTTCCTAAAGCTCGTGGTCGTGACATTATATTATATCCATAACAAGTGACATAAAACACATTGTCTGGCAATTGTATTTTCAGCAGATGTAAGGGGGGTAGGACTGGTCTTGAAATATTGAAGGTAACTAAAGTAGAGAAAGAATACCTTGAAAATTGTCTGTCACACAAGCAGGGGGAGGTATGGAAAGTGGCGGTGGGGAGAATACTGGGGATATTGGTGGTGGAAAATGCGCGCTGGTGAAGGGATGGGTGTTGGATGACCGTACGATCAAAGTTCAAACATGAAATTTCTGTTACTGTATCTCACAGTGAATTAATACAAAATAAAAATTTTAAAAAATTATATGAAAAGTCTATTGGGGAAATAGAAAAGCAGGTAATTCACTACAAATACAAAATCCAGAGTTACCAGAAAGTTTTGGCTTATAAGTAACACAAGACTGACTGACTTGGGGAATTGTGACAATGAGAAGTAAAACACAAAGGAATGGTTAAAGATAAACTCAGGGGGTTAGGGGTGCTTGCAAGAGCACTGTAAGTTTCTCTGGGGAGAGGAAAAGAGGCAATTACTGATGAAGCCTAAAAAACTTAGGGTTAATATCAACAGTATTCCCTGATATATATATATATACATATATATATCACAGGTTATTTGTTCACTCATATGTTATTGGGTACTTGAATTGTTTTAAGATTTTGGGTATTGAAAATAGCACTGCAATAAACATAGGTATGCAAATATCTTTTAAAGTATCACTATATTATTTCTCATGAAAGCTTCCATAGTTTATATCCTCAGCAAATGTGAATGAAAGTGTTTCCTTCTTCACATCCCACCACAATTGATTGTTTCTGGCCTTTCTGACACAGGCCATTCTCATCACAATGAAGTAATAAATAATTCTCATATTTTTTGCATTCCCTGGATACAAATAATCATAAACATTATTTTTCATATTCCTGTAAGTCTTTGGAAAAATGTATTTGTTTGTTGTCTGTAACAGTTTTTCAGTAAAGACTTGAACTTTTCAAGTGTATTATCATTTCATCAATTAATAGTTGCAATTTTAGTTGTTTACCTATTTGGATTCTTTTACATACTATTTTTGTATGTAATTGCTGTGGGTGCAATTTCCAATACTATGCTGCATAATACTCGGGAAAGTAAAAGTCTTGGCTTAGGGGACTAAAGAGAGAAGACATCAGGTGAGGTGCTTGCTTGCACATGGCAGATAGACATGAATTCAATATACATATCCCATGTGGTACCCTGAGCACTAGCAGGAGTGATTCCCAAATGCAGAACCCCGAGTATGTCCTGAGCACCACTGTGTAGGGCTGAAAAACCAAACATAAGGCTAAATGATTGAAAAGAAAAGAGAAAGGAAATTCTGGCATTATGATTCATCTTCAAGGAAAAGCTTTCAGGTTTTTTGCCATTGAATATGATGTTAACTGGGGTTTTTGTAGTATAGGACCTTTACTATGTCGGGGGTATATTTTTTTGATTTTATTGAAGGTTTCTGTAGTTGATAATAAGTGGATGTTCAATATTTTCAGAAGTTTTCTATAAATATATTGATACAACAATTTTTTTTACAAATTTTATTATGTGGTGTGTTACATTAACTTATCTGTGTCCTTATATCCGTGAAGGAAATCCCATCTGATCATGATGTAGAAATGTTGATTTTGACACACTGTTGAATTTTTCTACTAAGATTTTGTTGATGACTTTGCATCTATGTTCATAGGTATATTGATTTTTAGTTTTCTATTTTGTGATGTCTTTATCTGCTTTTGGTATGAGAGTTATATAGGGCTTTTAAAACCTGTTTGGAGAATTCCCTTTACTTCGGTTTTTGGGAAGAACTTGAGAAAGCTAGGCCACAGGTCATCTCTGAAGGTTTGATAATAGACATGAATGAAATTTTGGACTTCGGATTTTGTTCCTAGGGAGACTTTTTATTATTGTTTCAATTTTCTTTCCTATATCTGACCTGTTCAGATTTTGTATTTCCCCTCAGATTCTGCCTTCTGAGATAGATTCTACACATTTTTCCACTTCCAGGATCTTCAAAGATCATAAAGTTGTTTGTAGATGTGTCTTAAGATCATTTTTATCACTATAGCTCCTCTTGTAATAGCTATCCTTTCATTTTTGATTGTAATTTTGGAAATTTTCTCTGTGTTTTCCCCTTTTTGTGGTCTAGCTAAAATTTTTCAGTATTGTTTATTCTTTTGAGGTACCATCTCTTGATTTTATCAATCTTCTGTATCTTTTTTTATTTTTGTTTATTTTGACTTTTAACTTAATGTGTTCATCTTTCTATAGTTTTTAATGTGTAAGATTAGATTGTTTGAGCTTTTTTTAATATTAAGCTTATATTTAAGGAACGTATGCCATTGAACTAAGAGAATCAAAAAAAGTAACTTTGTGGATATCAAACCTCAATAATGTACTTGACAATGTTATCAGTCATAAAAATATCTTTAGAAATATTTGGTAGACTGGAGCAAAAATTAATTCAGTGTCTCTCTTTTTTTTTCCCTGCAAATGTTTATTTTTAGGCAATGCCCTTCAGCAGTCCCCACACTTTCCAGTAAACGTGCCATTCTGATGCCTTATCCCACATGGACATTCTGAAAATGCCTCTTGAAGTGGTCGGCCTCTGTTATCAGATAATTTTAGGGACTTCTTTTAGTCCACAGGCTTTACTATCTTTATTTTACCTGAATACAATTTCCAAACTTGTCATTTTCACCTAGTTGAACCAAGGTACCACCTCAATGCTGCCCTCTGACAGAGATTTTTGTTCCCCAGACACATGGCAACCTTTGGGGCTATCTGGGAATCGCCAATTCTCCAGGGTGAACTAGTATGGATACTTCTGACACACTGCTTCTCTTCCTCTACTCTCTTCATACTGTTTAAAAAGACAAAGCTCTTTTTAAAATGTTTCTCTTGTAAAAAATATATTCCAGACAAATTTTCAACTTTTTAACTTTGTCAAGGCAAGACTATAACAAGAGAACTACTATCACATCTTAATTTAACTCCTTGAAACTAACCCCCCAAAAATTATTAGCTAAATTCAAAATGAAAAGCTAAGATCTGGGAAGATACAGTGGTTCTTGTCTGTCCTTCCCCAGAAAAACCTAAGAACAGATTAAATCCGGAACTTTTGTTTTAGATTTACAGATAAAGTGGAGTGTACCTCAGAGAACTAACTCACAGTCCTACAATTGTTCATTGTAGGACTCATTAAGTTTGCAACCCATACTTGTTTTAGAAATGGGCTTCCTTCTTCTAATTTTCTATAAAAATCACTTCTGTGGTCTTGAAGTCACGAGTCCCCCATTTTACAACATGTAGACTTGTTGCCAGTGAAGTTCTTTCTCCATCCATCTTTTGATTGATTGGCCCTCCAGAAGTAAGGGAATGAAATCTTCACAATTATTCTCTCACTTGTCACTTGTTACTTGTCATCCCATTGATCTTCGATTTGCTGGAGCGGGAGCCAGAAACATCTCCAGTTGTCCCTGTCAAGTGCTAGTGTAGCCCAATGGTATCTGCTCACTCCAGGAACAGGAAGAGCCTCAAACTGTTCATTTTGGGTTTTGACAAAGAAGTCTAACTGTCTCATAGGTGAGCGGCCAGGTGGTCATTTGATGTCCCATGGGATCCACTTGGTAATAGCTCAAATCAGGTGGTCATCTGTCAATCAATTACATGTCCAGCCCATCTGATTTTCAACTCCTTGGCAAACGAGACAGTGTCCCTGATTCTTGATTGTGACAAAGGTTGGAACTCTGGATTCCTTCTCTCACTTGAGTGAAATGTGATACCCCAAGCATAGCTCTTTCAATTCCTCTTTGGGATGCCCGGATAGCGAATAGCATTCTCGTCCTGTTTTTGTAGGGCCCAGGTCTCTGAAGAACATGTTAGTGCAGGAAGAATGGTGGAGTCGAAAAGATGTGCCCAGAGCCGGAGGTTCTTCGTCCTCTTAACCACTTCTTTGATGCTCTTGAAAGCATTCCATGTTGCTTTCTTCCTCCTGTGCAGTTCTGGCGCCAAGTCATTCCTCATGTTGAGTTCTCAACCCAGGTACACATAACTTCTGCATTCGGAGATGTTTGTTCCATTGAGAGCAAATGGAATGTCAGGGACTAGTTCACTTTTCATGAACATTGTCTTGGTGAGATTCAGCTGCAGTCCGACCTTTCCACACTTGAGGTCAAAGTTGGCCAGCATTTGTGCCACTTGGCTAGTGATTGGTGTTATTAGAATGATGTCATCAGCAAAGCAGAGGTGGTGTAGTTGCCAACCGTCTATCTTTACTCCCATTCCTTCTCATTTCAGTCGTCGCACTGAAGAGTTTTGGTGAAATGGTATCACCCTGCCAAACCCCTCTCTTTATGTCAATGATTACTTCCTTGTAGAATGGTGAGATCCTGGTGGTGAATCTGTAAGACAGCTCACAAAGGATCCTGATGTATTGATTTTGAATGCCCTGTGTGGCTAGGGCTTTGATGACTGCTTCAGTCTCAACAGAATCAAAGGCCTTCTTTAAATGGATGAATGTTAGACAGAGCTGCATCTTGAACTCTCGTGAAACTTCAATGAGCTTGGTCACCATGTGGATATGGTTCATTGTGCTGAATCCTTTTTGGAACCTGACTGCTCGCATGATTATCCTTCTTCTAGTGTTCTGCCTGTTGTATTTAGGATGATTCAAGTGAACACTTGTAGATGACGGACAACAGGCAGACTTGGCGGTAGATGCCAATGTTGTGGATGTCTCACTTCTTGTACAACAGAATGGTCCTGCTGGTTTTCCATTGGGATGGAACCTTGCATCTGGACTGGTAGCGGGTAAAGAGCCAAGCCAGTGCATTGACGAGTATTGGTGGCAGATTCCTCAGGTGTTCAGGTCTGACCTTGTCTGGACTGGGTGCTGTACACGTCTTTACCAATGAAATAGCATGTCGGTTTTCAAAAGGGAGAATGTTGGGAATGATATATACATCCTGTGGAATTTGGTATGTGGGCAGGTGGACGTGGGTATGGAAGAGCTACAAGTAGAAGTCGTGAATAATGCTCTCCATTGCTCTTCTAGAAGACAGGTGTCTGTTTGTGACCTTCCCACTCTCGGCAGTCCTTGCACAGTCATTGAGGTGCTGAACCAGTTGATTGTGTTCCTCGTAGATGTTGTCATTGACGGCATCTTCTCACATTGCCACAATAGTGCCAAAAAGCTCCCAGTTGGTGGTCATTCTGGGAGTTTTTTTCTTAAACTTAAACTTTGCAGTCCTTCCTCCTTGCTCTGTGAAGTAGAATTATGCACAAAGGACATGGTAGTCCGGTCCTGTTTGGAATTTTTGGTCAATAGTGACATTGGTCAGGCAAAACCTTTGATTGAATATGATGTGGTCAATTTTGTTGTGGAACTGTCCACCGGGAGTCTCCCATGTCTCCAACATTTAGACTCGGCCTTCTGGAACTGTGAGTTACCATGGATGGTCTTGGTCAACATGATGAACTCAGACAGTCTCTCACCATGTTTGTTCCATTTTAGGCCATGGTTTCCCGATGTGGAGTTCTTTTGGTGATCTTTTTGGTTTTATCTTGGCATTAAAATCACCAACAATGATCTTGTAGAAAGTTTGGTCTTCTTTATAGAACCTCTCCAGCTCTATAGAGTTTTCCATGTAGAACTTCTCAATGTCTTTATCCTAGCTGTATGTTGGTGCCTAGATGACGGAGATAGAAATTGCCAGCTGTGAGCCACATCTACTCAAGTGTAATCATCCGATTCGGGTTGGTAGGTGTTTGAATCAATGCTCATGGCCAAGTTTGTGTGGACAAGGACACAAACTACTACTCAGCCACCTCCACGCTCCAGGCCTGGAAACAGAGATCTTCTTTCTGCTTCCTCCAATCTCCAGCACCCCAAGGACCACACCCAGAGGACCCACCCTACTGGCGCCAGATAAATTCCTCATTGGCCAACCTCCACTGCCTCCACTACCCAGCCACCACCATGCTCCAGGCTGCTTTCCGGACACTCTGGTGAAAACTCACACATGAGTGAAGCCCCACAGAACCAGGTAAGGAGAACCTTGACTCTCAAATTCTCTCACAGAAACATTAAAATATAAATATCATGGGCTTAGGAGATGGATCAAAAGGCTGAAGCAAATGCTTTACATGCAGGAACACTGGTCCAATTCCTAGCACCTCAGGATGACCTTGGCATTGTGCCACTATTAGCAACTAAATACTCCTGCTTTTGCCACTATCACCCAGACAAAGAAATACATTTCCATATGTTAAATTAATAAAAGTTGCTATGAATTTAGAATGTCATAGGTCTTTTGATTGTAGTAAAATGTGTAGAGCTGACTTTTTGCTTATCATATTGTAGAAGGCTGTATTGGAGCATCATAGAATATATCAGTGCTGGAAAATGTGTTTGAGGTCATCCATAGCTTTCACTTTTAAAGTAATAGAAACTCAGGCCCAGTTCAAAAGTGTCAGAATTTTAAATTTGTATATCAATGTTGAAAGAGCTGCATAAGAAAATGAGTTCAGCGTGTATATAGAAGTAAACTTACAAATACCACTAAACTTAAAACCAGAAGGCTTCTTTGGAAGGCCACCAAAAAGTTCCAAACATTACAAGCATCAGTATGACAAGACTCAGGAGAAAGAATAGAGAAGAAAATGAGCAATCAAATGATCCAGAAAATCAAGAGTTACATTCATCCTAATCAAACAGTGATTTTCCCCCTCATTTTAATGTCTTAAATTCCCCCCTTCAAATAAGCTTTCTGCTTAAGAGCTGCATACATACCACAACTGTTTGCATCCACACTGGATCAGCAGTTTGTTACCATTGGTGATGACTATATTATTTTTATTAAATAGAAAATTTTAAAATAACTTAAATTGTTACCAACTTTTTTTCAAAGAAAAATTAAGAAAACAAATCTGTTTCTTCAAGCTGAAGTTCTTGTGTTTTCATTGTTCAGCCATTTAAAGTCCTTTGACTCTTATTTTAGGCTTAGCCTTTTTCTTGATTCTGCAAATACAATAGGCACAAAAACAGATTTAGTGCCCTTTCCTACAGAAGAATGTAATGGGAGAGAAGCATTAATGAAGTTGTGATGTGAACAAGGATATAAAGAAAAACCGAGATAAGTGTTTGGAATGACAGGACAGTGACTAGATCCGTTTTATTGGTAGTAGTTGCAAAGAATTCTTGAAAAGTGATGCAAGCTCAAAGCTGTATAATGAGTAGCATTTAATTTTGTGAAAATGTATTTGAATTTGATGTGCATTTCAATCAGAATCACATATGAAACATAAGATGTAAGATATTCTGGTTTAGTTTTGCATTCTGAGCAGGACGGACTATCTTTTTTAAAGAAGAAAGAGCGGTGCCTGTTTTCTATCCATGTCCATGATTAAGTTGCATACTGATTTGATGGAATTGGTCTGAGATCAATACTCTTTCAACTCCAGGTATATGTGTTTAGTATGAGGCATTCCAGGTCACTTTCCACCCCTATAGAAGCTAAATCTGCTGAAGCAGAAGGAAAGTCTTTTTTCTTCTTAAACGCAAGATAGAAGCAGAATAAGAACTATGTCACCTCCAACATATCATTCTGCCTTCGATGATAACAGTGAATCAGAAGGCAACATACTCCTAAAGAAAAGGAACTTCTGAAAAATGTTAGCAACTCTAATGTCTGTATTTATACAAATGGATAACCTCACATTTCAGAATCATTTGAAAATTTCTTAATTCTTAAGAATGGGATCAACATCACTAGTTGTAGTGTTCAGAGATAATACACTCTTAAGAGCCTTGTTAATCAGTTCTGATAAAAATCTTATTTGAAATAAATACCTACATTATTTACAGACGGAACACAGGACATTGTTACAAAGGAAGCATTTGAGACTTTATTAAGCTGGACAGTCAGGCAGAGGGCACAGTTTTTTATGTTCAGAATAGATAGCAAAGGATTTTAGAATACCCTGTGAGACCTATAGGGTTAACTAAAAACATGTCAATTCATACATATTTAAGACAAACACAAAGACATCATATTTCTTAAAATGTCTGAGTATTTAATCCTAAGAAATCCATAGTCTAGTTGAAGACAAAAGGACTGATTCTAAGTGGAAGCTGTTGCGATAAATTTGTGTTTGAAGGAAAAAATTCATATCTTGAAATGCTTGTCCTCAAAATAGAGCCAATCACATAAATGACATCTGAATAAGACACTTATATTTGGTAAGCATAAATTCACACTGAAATACCATTTCCCTAATAACCACTTTAGTTGTTATTCTTGTTTGCCCTGGAAATACTAATGCAGTGATAATAAGAAAGCATGCTTATATTTTCCACTAAATTTAGAATTTTAGTAATTGAAACACAGATGCAGTGGCTTTGACAGGAAATTAATTTGATGTTAAGTACCCGGCTAGTGTTACATGCATATCCTTACTCAACACGGATATAGTGCTTATACCAGTGGCAAGGTATACCAATGGTAAGGTAAACACACATACATACCCAGACAGAAGTAAAACTGAAAGCCTGAGATAAATGGCGCTTGCTAATAGTCTATTATGCATTAGCAAATTGTCCTCAAAATAATCTTTAAGTTCTCTATCACTGTATTACTGTTGTCCTGTTGCTTCAATTTGCTTAAGCGGGTGCCAGTAACATCTCCATTTGCCCCTGTTGCATTCAGGGTCAGGGGAAGGAAGCCCATTATTGTTACTGTTTTGGGCATATTGAATATGCCACAGGGAGCTTGCCAGGCTCTGCTGTGAGAGATTCTGCAGTATATTTAAGTTAGTTTTTAATAATTTCTATTACCTTAGTATCTAATAGCAACTAAACACAATATACGTGAACAAATATTCTTTCATTTTGGACCCCCTCCTCCCTCTCTCCTGACACACAGCCCAGAGACAAAGAGCAGGAATGAGGGTCAAGACATATGCTCAAAGGGGTCAAAATGTTAATTTTTCATTGTCTAAAATTAGAAGTATTGCATATATCTTAACTAACCTCTCCCTTCATTCCTTCCTTTGTTCATTCTTTTATTCCTTCCTTCTTCATTCCTTGTTTCCTTCATAGTTTCTGTTTTTTGAAAAAACGAAAACAAGGGGCTGGACTGATAGCGCAGGGGGTAGGGCGTTTGTCTTGTACAAAGCCAACCCCGGGTTTGAATCCCAGCATCCCATATGGTCCCCCAAGCACCGCCAGGAGTAATTCCTGAATGCAGAGCCAGGAGTAACCCCTGTGCCTTGCTGGGTGTGACCCAAAAATCAAAAAATAAAAAAGGACAACAACAACAAAAACAAAACAAAAAACCCCACTTACTTGGAGCTTTGTATGCACAATTCAGTTTTCATCCCTGGCACCTCATATGGTCCCCCAAGACCTGCCCAGAGTGTCACTGGAAAGCCTAGCCAGGAGTCAGCCCTGAGCACAGCCAGGTACGGCCCTAAGCTTACGTAAGTATGGCAGTTAAGACACCTGCTTTGTGTAGAGTCTACCTACATTCCATTCCTGGCACAACATTTGGTACTTCAAGCACTACCGGGAGTGATCTCATTGGGTGTGGACCCCTTACACAAGCAAACAACAAAAGCCAGAGCTAGAGCTATTGTGTAATAGGTAGGGTATTTGCCTTGCATATGACCAACTTGGGTTTTGCCCCTGGCATGCCATATGGTGCCCGAAGCCCTACAGGAGTAATGTCTGAACTCAGAGGTAGGAGTAAGTTTTTGAACATTGATGGGCGTGGCCCCCAGTCAAAAACTAACAAAGAAGAGCAAAAGATTTGGAGTTTTAGCTGAAATTTTGTTTTTAATATTCAAAAGAGAATGATTTGGGCATATTTGTAATTTGACAATGCTGTTCTGTCTTCTCTCTGGAAAGCAGGTATCATGTTATAGGAATGTATTTAGGGAGCTACAGTGCTTTTTTGTCCTGATCCAGGACAGATATAATGATGGATTGTATTAGAGAAGTAGTAGGAGATATAAACAAGAGGATGGGTGTATGTGATATGTTTATATAATAAAAATCATAGGAATCATTGTCAAATGAGGCAAAGAAAGAGGACAAAAATAACCTTTTTTCCCCAATATTTCTTATTTCACGAGAGAAGAATGAATGGGGGAAATACATAGTTTTATGGCCCCTTAGGATCATGATGGGCAATGTCAGGATGATGAATTTATAAAGTTTAAAGATGTTAGAGAAGAAATTGGGCCTAAAATTGTAAAACATCAGTAATGACATAATAAAGTTATAAGCAAACCCTTGCTTGTTGAGTTTCTCGAGTGGTAATGTCTCCATTCATCCTAGCCCTGAGATTTTAGAAGCCTCTCTTTACTCATTCTTTCCAATGGTGCAGCATTGGAGGCTCTTTCAGGGTCAGGCAAATGAGATCCACCATTGTTATTGTTTTTGTCGTATGAATATACCATGAGGAGCTTGCAAGGCTCTCCTATGTGGGCAGGAAACTCTTGGTACTTTGCCAGGTTCTCCTAGAGGGAGAACTACGTTACAAGATGTCATGCAGCCACAAAGTGGCCAAGCATTTCCGGGAGCTTGATTTTATAGTCTCTGGATGTTGGCCATTGGTGGGATTACACGGTGCCGGGGGCAGTCTCTGGGTGTGACCACCTAGCTACTGGAAAATGGGGAATCTGGGTGGAAGAGGCCCAGTCCAGATCTGAGCAGGTTTGGAGGTCTCAGCCCCAGGTCCCACACACCTGGGTTCCTCTGCCGGTTCCTTCATGCATGAGGCTCATCCAAAAGGAAAGGGATCTTGAGCATGGCTGTGGCTAGCTCTGGAGGTCTTTAGCTGAGGGAGCTCTGCTCAGGACGGGGAGGGAAACTGAAGTCCACCCCCTCTGAGGGGCCCTGCGGAAGACAAGCCAGGCATGGGGGCAAGAGGAAGACAGCCAGGCGTGGGGACAAGAGACTCTCTGCCTGGGAAAGTGCACATAGAATATGTATTAATCAACATAGGATGCATAGCAGTAGTGAACAACTTCAAATTCTTTGATTTAACTCAGAAGTTTGAATTGTTTGTTTTTTGATTCTGAAAATTTATATGCTTATTTGATTTTTTGCTTATATACAGCAGAAATGATGGAGGTTCCCGGATCCAATTAGTGTCTCAGAAAATGCAACCCTATTATAACTCAGTAGATCCCAAATGAGGACAACATGCCCATAGAGGATACTTGACAATATCAGAATAAATGTTGCACTAGTGTAACAGGAGAGAATGGCATTGTAAGCTAATGAGTCTAGGCCAGCAACACTATTAAATATCCTACCATACACAGCACAGACAGATCACCTTCCCCCTTCCTAATCCCTAGAATAGTTTAATTTGTCCATAGTGTCAAGGTTGAGAAAACCACTGAATTGACCGCTGCCATATTTTTGATTCCCATAGCAGGAGGGGAAAAAAGACCAACAGTTCTTTCTGTCGTGTAGAGAAAATAATCCAGGTCACTTCTGTCTATGTCAGAGCTGTCATAGTAATCACATTCCCTGATGTACAGGAGGATGGGAATGGGTGAAGTAGATGACAAGTTATCAGCAACACCAATACTGCCATGCTCTCAAGAGGATCATGCAGTAAATATTTGGTGCCAAGGAGTCACATATTTAACTTGTGGTATTAGATTGTTGGAGATGAGAATGATTGACATCTCACCTGGTTGCTGGGAGTCTGCCGGCGGATTCAGCTTTCACACTGAGGTCTATTTGCTGAACCCAGCAAAAGGCAATGTATTAACTTTCCAATGTAATTTCCTCAGATATGTGTGAAAATGGAATTCATTATACTTGAGAATTGAATATTAAGGGTAATTAATGACTTTGGCAGCTCTTTTATTCTCAGTATTAGCTGGGAAAATTCCAAAAATTCACAAATGAAGCAAGGTTTTTAGTTTCCAAATCATTTCTTCAAGTGGAACAAGAGACTGAGAAAGCATGTGCACTTTTAAAAAAAAGTTCCAGAACATTTTCTAACTTTAAAAATAAGAAAATAAAGAAATCTAGGAATACATGGTGATGGAATGCAACTCATCATTCAATTGTTTTTGTTCTCTAGCTGATATTAAAATTGATTATATAAATAATCATAGTTAAAATAAGTACAGTACAGTTTTGAAGAAATGCTGTAGTGTTCTCAGTGACCAAGAGTTCTTAGTCTGTCATGACTATTTCTCAATACATGTGTCCCTTGGCCTTGGCTTTTTCTTTCTTTCTTTCCTGCTTTCCTTCCTTCCTTCCTTCCTTCCTTCCTTCCTTCCTTCCTTCCTTCCTTCCTTCCTTCCTTCCTTCCTTCCTTCCTTCCTTCCTTTCTCTTTCTTTCTTTCTTTCTTTCTTTCTTTCTTTCTTTCTTTCTTTCTTTCTTTCTTTCTTTCTTTCTTTCTTTCTTTCTTTCTTTCTCTCTTTCTTTCTTTGTTTCTTTCTTTTTTCTTTCTCTCTTTCTCTCTCTTTCTTTCTTTCTCTCTCTCTTCTTCCTTTCTTTCTTTCTTTCTTTCTTTCTTTCTTTCTTTCTTTCTTTCTTTCCTTCTTTCTTTCTTTCTTTCTTTCTTTCTTCCTTTCTTTCTTTTTTTGCTTCTTTTGCGTCACACCCGATGATGGAGAGGAATTACTCCTGGCTTTGCACTCAAGAATTACTCCTGGCGGTGCTCCGGGGACCATATGGAATGTTGGGAATCGAACCCAGGTCGGCTGCGTGCAAGCAAACACCCTACCCGCTGTGCAATCACTCTAGCCCCTTCCTTTTCTTTAAAATGACTAAAGATTTCAAAAGAGAATGCTTGTGTTTTTTTTTTTTTTTGATGCTGAAAATTTATGTGCTTATTTGATTTTATGCTTACATACAGCAGAAATGATGGAGGTTCTCGGGTCCAATTAGAGTCTCCAAAAATGCAGCCCTATAATGCTCAGGGGCCACTTTTGATGGTGTTCAGGGAACAGTGTGGTGTCGTGCATAGAACTCTGCAAAATAAATTTTTACCCTGGTGGGCTCTCTCTCCAGCCTATCAAAGATTTTCAATATTATCTATTTCATAGCAAAGATATTCCTCATATATTAAACAATTGTTGCTGGATAGTATCATTGCTTTTTATTATAGTCATTGGTACTTGTTTCAATTTCAGGTTGAACTCACTGTTCATCCCCTGGAGAATGATATCAGGTACAAAGAATGACCTCATTCCTGCCTTTGACATGCTGCTAGGAAATTTTGGGTGAAAAGTAAGAAATTTGTGTCTTAGTTTTCATCAATTTTCTTATTTTATTAGGACTATACATTCATTAATGTCCAGGAAAGATACAGAAACCACAGCGGTAATTCAGGAGTGTGATGTGAGATGAATTTAGTAGAAGGATAATTACTAAAAGAGTTTTTCAAAGAATGTTAGTAGCTCAGAAATGTAAAAAGCAGCAAATATATCTAAGCCAGAGAATTCCAAGTTTATTTAGCTCTCTATCCCATTTCAGAGGACTGGAGCGATAGCACAGCAGGTAGGGCATTTGCCTTGTACGCGGCCAACCCGGGTTCAATTCCTTCATCCCAGCAAGCTACTGAGAGTATCCTGCCCGCACTGCAGAGCCTGGCAACCTACCCATGGTGTATTCAATATGCCAAAAACAGTAACAAGTCTCCCAACAGATACGTTACTGGTGCCCACTCGAGCAAATCGATGAACTACTGAACTGGGAGGAAAGTGCTACAGGTAAGTCCCCTTTCAGAAGAAAAACAACACAGTGCTTCCTGAAGTTTTACCTTCTTGAAGAGAGCAACAAAAAACACCCCAATTGCATGCAAGGCAAATATTTTTGCTGTTTGATTCCAGGAACTTAGGGTAGGAGGGGGCGGTGGCAGGTGTGATACCATATACTTTGGGAAACACAGATCTAGGATAAGAGAGAGCAAAAAGAACTAAGAATTCAGACACTAACTCTTTCAACCAACACTCAAGTCTGAAATACATAATTTGTGAAAGTAGCATGGATGGATACCACAGGAATGGAAACTATCAGTGACCAGAATGTGCCCTAAAATAGATGCACCAGAGCTAATAAGAACTGATAAGAAATGAAGAGAATATTTTTAAGATTTCCACAAATATGTTTATTAATAGTCTCCATAGTTGTAAATACTAGGGGTCTCTGATACAGACAGGAGCAATTAGCACTGTAGCACTGTCCTTCTGTTGTCCATTGATTTGCTCGGGTGGGCACCAGTAACGTCTCCATTGTGAGACTTGTTGTTACTGTTTTTGGCATATCGAATACGCCATGGATCGGTTGCCAGGCTCTACAGTGCAGGCGGGATACTCTTGGTAGCTTGCTGTACTCTCCGAGAGGGGTGGAGGAATTGAACCCGGATCAGCCTTGTGCAAGGCAAACCCTCTATCTGCTGCAAGCAATTAAATGCTTAAAATGTGATTACCAAGTGCAGGGTAATTGAATTCTTATGTTTCCTCATCTGTATTTTTTAAGACTTTTTTTCAAATTGTATTTGTTCATTGACTTGTACTGTGTTTACGATACTGTGGAACTGCAGTTGTTTAGAGTTAAGCCCGTATGTGCATATTTGTCATTATGCCCACTAACAGAGCTTCCGTGACCTTCACCACCGCTAGTACCCTTCACCCCAGTCCTCCAGCTTCCCCTCCCTCTCCCTCTGGTTAACCATAATAATTTTTGTTTGTTTGTTTACTTTTGGGACCACACCTGGTGGTGCTGGTCAGGGCTTATTCCTAGCACTGTGCTTAAGAATCATCTCTTCTCTATCCCATATGCCTTCTCCCCCAACATTTGACACATTATTCCAACCAATCCTCCTGGTCCTTGTTTCTACTGTGCTTAAGTACTGGTCTCATACTATGTTTTTTTTTTAATCCAACAAATGAATCCAATCATTCCATGTCTATCCCTCTCCTTCTGACTCATTCCATGTTCCACTCATTACACTCATCATGATACTCCCCATGTCCATCAATTTAAAGCAAATTTTATAATATCATTTTCCCTAACAGCTTCATAGTATTCTATGGTGCCATAGTTTCTTCACCCAATCATCTGTTCTTGGGCACTCAGATTGTTTCCAGATTCTGGCTATTGTGAATAGTGATGCAATGAACATTAGAAGTGCACAGGTGTTTGTGCTGTGTGTTTTTGGGTTCCCAGAGTCTATTCCCAGAAGTGGTATTGCTGGGGAATATGGAAGCTCAATTTCTAGTTTTTTGAGAAATGCCCATATTGTTTTCCAAAATGGCTGGACCAGTCGGTAACCCCACTAACAATGAAGAAGAGTTGCTTTCGCCCTGTGTCCACTCCAGTATTGGTTGCTCTTGTTCTTTTTGATGTGTCCTAGTCTCTGTGGTGTGAGTAGATATTGAATTGTTGTTTTGATCTGCATCTCCCTGGTGATTAGCAATGCAAAGCATTTTTTTCATGTGTCTTTGCAAAGATAGTTGGAAATGATCACTGTGGGTAAGAACTGCATGCTAAAAACAGGTAAAGGACTGAACATGATAACCTCTCAGTACCTGTGTTGCAAACCATAATACCCCAAAGAGGAGACAGAGAGAGAGACAAAGACAGAGAAAGAGAAAAAGAGAGACAGAGACAGACAGATAGATAGATAGATAGATAGATAGATAGATAGATAGATAGATAGATAGATGATAGATAGATAGAGAGGCAAAGTGCCTGTCATAGAGACTGGCTAAAGAGGGTGATAGGAGAGAAACTGGGACATTGGTGGTGGGAACTCTACACTGGTGGAGGGATGGGTGTTGGAACACTAACAACTGAACCCCAACCATGATAAGATTTGCAACTCTGTAACTCACCGTGATTCAATACAAAATACAAAATAAATAAATAAAATAGCTAAGACGTTATTAAGGAATACAAAAAGAAGAATCATTCCCCAGTGGGCTCAGTGGACTCTATGGGGTTCTGGGGATCAAACCTACCTCAGCCCCATGCAAGGCAAGATCCCTGCCTGCCATTCTCGCTTCTGCCTCAACAACCATTGTTTTTATTTTGAACCAAGTCACAGGTTTGCTTATTGCATTTGTCATTCAGAGTCATAGAATAAAATCATCTGACAATTCTCTTTAACTTTCTTCTTAAGCAAGAAATGTTTTAATTACTGTGACTCTCTCTCTCTCTCTCTTTTTTTTCCTTATTCATCCATTGACTCCTTTTCCAACAGAAAGCATATTAGAACCAGAGAGAGAAGCAGATCCCTCTACTCTGGTGTCTCAGTATCTCTCCAGGGGTAAAACCTGATTTAGAGACAGCTGGTAATGGAGAACTGTTTACAGGATCCAGTTCCAGTATCATTAGGAGGGAGATGAAAGACAATAACTGATCACTGGCAGAGCCAGTGATGTGAAGCTCTTCGCCCTCTCTGCTTATGAGGGCTGATTGCTGCCTCTCTCCTCCTCATGGTGATGGCTTCAAATTGCCATGGAGAAGTCTCTGCAGACTCCAAATCAGCAAACACTACAATTGGTGCTTCCTGTTTGTCTTTGTTGACATTGGAAAGCCAGTTTATCAGTACACTGCTGGACAAAGCCCACTTTTGAGAACAGAATAAGGAAACAGAATCCAATTTCAAAAGCACATCGAGGTCCAGGGAGATGGTACAAGTGATCAAGCTGATACCTTGACTCATGAGGTCCTGAGTTTGACCCTGTCACTACATGCCCCTCACCTAAACACCACCTGGTATATTATTTTGGAGATAGCTTTTGATTGCTGTTTCAGTTTTCCTATAATTGTTTTTCTATTCCGCCTGACTCTGTCTTAGAGGTTCACTCAATTCTAAGGACTTGTCTATTTCTTCTAGGTTCTTCAAATTAAATTACAGTAATATACGATGATTCTTTATACATTTTTTAATTACTCCCCTTTCAATTATTAGTGTTTTACCCTGTTTTCCTTAGTAAACCTAGGTGAGGGTTTGTCAATTTTCTGTATATTTTCGGAGAATTAACTTTTGGTTTATTAATTTGTTTTCTTTTTAAGTTCATTTTAATGTATTTTACTCTATTTTTTCTTTTCTTTTATTTCTTTAATTTGATAATTTTTTTTTATTAAATACCATGTGGAAAGTTACAGTTCCCAGGCTTATCTCGGTTATACACTGCTCAAACACCCGTCCCTTCACCAGTGCCCATATTCCACCACCAAAAACCCCAGTATACCTCCCACCCCTACCCCCCACCCCCGCTTGCATAGCTGATAAATTTCACTTCATTTTCTCTTTACCTTGATTATATTCCATATTTCAACACAATATTCACTATTGTTCTTGTAATTTCCCCTCAAAAAAAATAAAAGCCAGCCCTGCTGACAAAGAAACATTTGATAGTTTTCCATTGCTGAGAGTGAAGAGATATGATAGCAGCCGCACAATAGTGGCCTCGCGGTTAACGATTTCTGCATTTTAGTACTTTAGTAGTTAAGTCCAGTGAGATTTATGTTAGAAATTGCATCATTTCCCTTCCTGGGGCAGAATGAGTCTCTGGCTTAGTTCACAGTCTAGAGACATTGGTGGAAGCAGTTGCTGGTACCAAAAGTAGTCTAGCTGGCCTGTGGATCGTGGTCATTAGGAGCAGAGTGGCCACACAAATAAACATGTGGCCACTCGAGTCGCATCTTGGCAGAGCGTGTACCGCTATCGCCTCGGCCCAACTCTATTTTTCTCTTTTAGTTCCTTATGAATTTTGTTTATTTTTGGTTTTGTAGACACACCTGGCTATGCTTACTCTTAACTCTGTCTTCAGGTATCCCTCCTAGTAACGCTCAGGAGGCCATATGTGGTGCCTCCCAAGCACATGGGGCTAGCACTCAGGAGAGCCGTGTGCTAGGCTAGAGCTCTACTTGCTTCACTATCTATCAGGCCCTCAGGAATTAATTTTAAAAGATTAAAGATATTGGCCAAAAAAAATCTCTATCTTGAGATTTTCCACATTCCTCTCTTCTGGGAATAGGACTTTCTCCCTTTGCTTTATGCTTCATTCCTTCTCCAGAGTTGCCTTCCGTCAAACTGAGTATGTGTAATTTATTTCCTTTGTTGGTTCTCTATATTCTACATAATATATCCTAAATACAAATATTTTACTTTTAAAAATTAGGACATCTTACTAATATTTACGTTACCCCACCTAGTAGTAGCTCAGTTTTTGAAAAACTGACAGTACCTCAAAAACATTGAGGAAAAAAAAAAAACACATGTGCTAATATTTTTCTACTATATTATTTAGAGTGGTGAAAAAAATCAAAGAATAGGTAATTTTTAGAAAAATATCAGACTACAATAAGTCTTTAGAATAATATTCAGTTTTAAATAACATTAAGTACTTATAAAAACACAAATATTAATGCAAAAGGGAATGTAAACTTTTGTCATATGGCAGCAACAGTGGAAAATATGATTATTTATTTATTCATTTTTGCATTTTGTATTTGGGAACACACCTGGCAATGGTCAGGGCTTACTTCTGACTCTGCACCACAGAATCACTCCTTGTGGTCCCGGGACTATATGAAATGCTGGTGACTTGAACCTGGGTCTGCCCCTTGCAAGAAAATGCCCTATCCATTGTCTGTCATCCCAGTTCCAGGAAACATGATTTTTAAAAATACTTAAATAAATTACTTTTTGAATATTAGTAGTAGGAGCATTTTGAAAGATAAAAAATTTGATTTTCATTATATGCCAACAAAATCCCACTAATAGATAACAACATTGTAGTTATTAAATCAAACCAAAATAAAAGGACAGAAAAACGAAAATGAAATCTACATATGGGTATTTATACACTGTATCTTTCTGATATCTATTGATCTATCCAGATGTTTGCCTTTTTATTTACTATCTGTGTCTGTCACAGAGACTAAAAATGCTTATGTTTCTGTCATGTGTATTACTTTCTGTTTGAAGAAAGTGTTACAGGAGGAAAATAGGTAAATAATATTGACATTCTGTCCTATGTATACGACACTGAGTTTTTAATATAATAAGATAATCACTTTGAAGGTTAAAAAGTTAGTAATCTTGCACTCATCTATGGTATATAGAATAACAGAGTGGGAGACTAACACCCAAGAACTGTAGAAATAAGTACCAGGAGGTTGACTCCATGGCTTCGAGGCTGGCCTCACGTTCCGGGGAAAGGTCAACTCAGAGAAGCCATCACCAACTACATAGTAGTCGAAGGCCATGTGGGGGAAGGGAGTTGCGGGCTGAATGAGGGCTAGAGACTGAGCACAGAGGCCACTCAACACCTTTATTGCAAACCACAACAGCTAATTAGAGAGAGAAAACAGAAGGGAATGCCTTGCCACAGTGGCAGGGTGGGGTGGGGGGGAGATGGGATTGGGGAGGGTGGGAGGGACACTGGGTTTACGGGTGGTGGAGAATGGGCACTGGTGAAGGGATGGGTTCCCAAACTTTGTATGAGGGAAGTATAAGCACAAAAGTGTATAAATCTGTAACTGTACCCTCACGGTGATTCTCTAATTAAAAATAAATAAATTTAAAAAAAAAGTTAGTAATCTATTAATCCCAGTTGGAGCCATGGTAATTGTAACTTCCTTTCATATGACAGTTACGCCTTTCCTTTAATATATACAGTGATGTTGAATTCATTACTCATAGAAAGTCCTTCCCATTCCATATTTATTATCTAATGTGATCTCATCTGGAATTCTGGCTTACTAGTCATCTATTGCTTTACTTTTCTTCTACCTCATTGGATAAGAAGTTATCATAATATAACATTCTGAGATCTACTTCTTACGTATATTGGAGGAAAAAGAAATTGAAAGTAGCTCTTAAATGGATAAAAATCCCCCTTTCTGTGTAGCTAAGTGTATGACACTGCCATAGATTTCTACATGCAAGTATCAAAATGCTATCAGCGAAACACTAGTTGACAAAATCAGTATCATCAATGAAAGTTAGACTTGAAAGAGTAAAAGATAACAGAGTGAATCTTCAACAACAATCTAATGTCTGTATTTTAGAATACTCAAAGACTGCATAATTCATTCATATTTTAGCGTGTTCTAACAGAACCAATTTTTGTAAAACAACAAAATTTCATCATATAGCAGAAATAAAATAAACATCTGAGATGTAACATTTCCATATCAATAGAATGTTTCAAAATATATAATTATTATAATATCTCACTTCATTTTTCCTCTAATGTCATTGCATTTTCACTAGAATGTAAACTTCTAGAAGTCAGATGTGTATTTTTTAACATTTAAAAATTATGTTATTATGCTTTAGATAATAAAATTATAATCACCTTTAATGTTCTGGTATTGATGTACAAAGTAGTAGACATATCCATGATCATCCTCCCAGTTCATTGTCCCCTCCCCAAACCATCTGACCATTATTTGACTACAAGTTAAGGTTTTAGTCCACACTATTATCTCCTTAGCTTCGGAACCTCCACATACATTTCTGTATTGCTTCCCTGCAATTTATTTGTGTTCTTCACCCTCTACCCCAAATCTTGCTCTCTCAGGTCTGTATTTCAGTATCTAAGATTTAATACTGATGAGTTTCTCATGGTTTGCTTTGCTCTAAAACACAGATGAGTGACATCATCCTGTATTTGTTCTTCTGCACCTGGCTAATTTCGCCAAGCATTATACCTTCCAGTCTCATACAAGATAACGTGAACTGCATGAATTTCTTAATTTTTTCTAGTGTCTGAATAGTATTCTTGAGGTTTTTTTACACAAATATTTCTGTATATTAAATTATTTTTATAAGGAAAGAAATCCTTAGTAGCTGTCCAGATCATCTCAAACATCACTTAAAAGGTGGCTGGAGACATAGTACAGGGTTTAAGGTGCTGCCTCACCTAAAGCTGACCCCTATCTCCCGCACCCCAGCTCCACGGAGCCTGCGCAGCACTGCAGTATGGATTCGGAGCCTCCTGAGTAACAGCACCCTCTCCCCCAACCAAAACAAACAAAACCACTTCTGTGGTATACTCACTGCTAATTTTTTTCTTATTCATTCATAAACTTTAAAATGCATTTTCCAATGCATTATGTGGTTACATAACATTTAAAACTTTTATTCTATATTATGTAAGAGTATGAGGCATATGCCATAGATTAAAAGTAACAATTGGTACATCTGGTGTTTCTTCTATATACCAGAGCACTCTCACTAAGTTTTAATTAGTCCATACATTGATACATATTAATTAGTAAGTTACTAATGTTAAGCAACACCTGAAGTTGTTGTTGTATGAGGGAGCCAAGAGATAAATGAATCAGAAATAAATGAATCACTTAGAAATTTTAGTGAGAGAATTTATCCAGAGAATGAAAAGACCAAAGAATAAAAAAACTCGAATTCGGCCATTATTACAAGTAACTAATAGTCTCTCAGTTCCCATCAGGACTTATCTCCGTCCATAGCCAAGTGTGTCCCCAAAACAAAACAAAAAGTTCTTTTTTGAAGAGGAGCTATTAAAAGCTTTCTTTTCTTCATATCTTCAATTAACAGAAAACCTGATATCTTCACTCACTTAGGCTCTGAGCTCCCTTTGAATAAACTTTCATTGATGGAGTAGTTTGGCACAGCGGTAACATTCTTGATATTAGCAGTGGGGTGGAATAGAAATATTTTACAGACAAATTTCATGATAGTTGAAAAACTTTTCGTTTTTAACATTTACATAAAAAATAGGCACAGTGACTTACAATAGGCATAATGGCAGTTTTGTGTATAAAACATTCCATCACCAAACCATGCAGTAGAGTGTCGGCTTCCCTTCACCACAGATAGTTAGCTTTGCTAAATAAAGGTTATAGTAAATCCTGGAGGGCATTTTAAGTGGTTTTTGGTTTATTATAATACTATTTAGTGCAACTGGAAAACCATTACAGTAGGAACAGGTTAAGCATAGAAGGAAATGTCAGTAACTTTTATATGTGACTATTATAAAATAGCTACATATCTATATCCATCAGATTCTAAGAACTCACCAAATGCTTGTTTTATTGTATGTCATTGTCACTGTCACTGTTATCCCGTTGCTCATCGATGAGTTCAAGCGGGCACCAGCAACGTTCTCATTGTGAGACTTATTGTTACTGTTTTCGGCATATCCAGCATGCCACGGGTAGCTTGCCAGGCTCTGCCGTGCGGGCGTGATACTCTCGGTAGCTTGCCAGGCTCTCCAAGAGTGGCGGAGGAATCAAACATGGGTCAGCCGCGTGAAAGGCGAATGCCCTACCACTGTGCTCTCACTCCACTCCTATTGTATGTCATACATTGAAAATAACAGAATCAGAAAGAGAGAGACAGACATAGAATGACTGTACTCATTTGTGGAATATAAAATAGTATAATATGAGACTGACATCCAAGGACAGTAATACACAAGGGTGGGAATATTGCTCCATAGTTGGAAGTCTGCCTCATGAGCTGGGGAGAAGACATCTGGAACAGAGAAGGGATCACTAAGCCAATGACGGTTGAAGGGATCATTCAGGATGCGAGATGTGTGCTGAAAGTAGATAAAGGACCAAACGTGATAGCCTCTCAATATCTATATTGCAAACCATAATGCCCCAAAGTAGAGAGAGAGTATGGGGGAAATTATCTGCCTTAGAGGCATGGGGAGGATTGTGATAGGGGGTGGGACACTGGGGACAGTGGTGGTAGAAAATGTACGCTTGTGGAGGAATGGGTGTTCTATCATTGTATGACTGAACTCAAATATTAAAGCTTTGTAACTGTATCTCACAGTGATTCTTTTTTTTTTAAAAAAAGAAAGAACTGAATCATTTGAAGATAGAGAAAGTGTTCATTCTTCAAAAAGTATAGACATTTTAATCTACAAAACTTTGTCACATTGTCTCTCTGGGAGAGCCTAGGTACATCAGCAACTTCCTGTTTTCTGCAAAAAACTATCTTTATTGCATGACCTCCATTTAGACACTGATGAAAATAATAAAAGAAACATTGCAGTAATAATCCTATAATTTAAACAAATTGTAAGCATTTTACATTTACATGACCCTAAAGCATATGCATGGTTTTAACACTTTTAGGCTACTCATATTGCTGAAATTTTGTGTTCTTATTTTTTTTTTAATTTTAGCATAATTAGATTTTTCAATTACCACTTAGCTTGTAAGTTTCTGAGTGTTATAGATGAATTGTTTTATAAATTTGTTCTTAAATACTCTGATAGTTGATACAACAGCCTTGAATTCTACAGGTAAACTCTAGATGTCTAACACAATGGAATACTATGCAGCTGTTAGAAAAGATGAAGTCATGAAATTTGCATATAAGTGGATCAACATGGAAAGTATCATGTTGAGTGAAATGAGTCAGAAAGAGAGAGAAATACATAGAAAGATTGCACTCATATGTGGAATATAAAGTAGCAGAGAGGTATGAGCTAGCAATGATGCAACTTATTTACTAAAATACTAAAATACAGAAATCCAAAACCTCGAGGCCGCTATTGTTGCCACACAACCTCATATCTCTTCATTCTCAACAATGGAAAACAAATTATCAAATGCTTCCTTTCCAGCAGGTCCGACTTTGGCGGGGGGGGGTGGAAGGACTTCAAACAATAATAGTGAATTTTTTGGTTGAAATGTTGAATGTAATCAAACTAAAGAGAAAGTAAAATGAAATTCATCAGCTACACAGGCGGGGTGGGAGGCTGGGGGGGTGGGGGGCGGGGGGATTTACTCTCGTTCTTGGTGGTGGAATATGTGCACTGGTGAAAGGATTGGTGTTTGAGCATTGTGTAACTGAGACTTAAGCCTGAAAGCTTTGTAACTTTCCACATGGTGATTCAATAAAAAAAAAAAAAAAAAAAAACTCTAGATGTTTAGCTCAAAGATATGAAATGGTTAACATAATCTATGATCTGGTTTCAAATTTTACCCTTCCACTCATTTTCACCAGTTTTATCTTGAAGTTCCACTATGTAACTTTATTTTTTTCCTCTGTCTCAATTTTCCCAGTTGAAACTGTAAAATTAGAGTACAATAAACTACACAACAGAGTCATTTTTTAATGGGAGGTCTGGAAAGAAGGATGAGGAATTCATATCAAACAAAGCAATTTGTAGTGGTAAAAAGATGTTTCTGCAATTGGTGCCTAACTAATCCCTCTTCACTATGTCACAAAGGAGTTTCTGACTTTCTAAAGAGCCCTATGTAGTAGACAAATAGCAACGGTCTTCTGTTAGTTATCCTCTAAAATGTAAACCAGATATTTTCTATTCTTCCCTAAAAGAGATCTGGAAGGATTATCTTTGATTATTCTCAGCTTCTTATTATTTGCATTGGTATACTTTGAATATTTTACTTATTACTTTAAAGTACTTCTATACCTAATTAAAATGGGGAGGCTGAGACATAATGTAGAAGGTAAGGCACTTGCCTTGCATACGGCCACCCCTCATTCAAATCCTGGCACCACATATAGTCCCTCAAGCACCTCCAGAGGTCAATCTTGATCACAGATCTTAGAATAACTCCTGAGCATTGCCCAAACCCCACCACCACCACCATCAAAAAAAAAAGGGAGAGGGGATCATCTTTTCTTTATGTTTTAGTATCTAAATTGAATTCATTTAATTCTATCATAGTGATTTGGGGGTAAAACCAAGTGTAATATAATTCTAATTCTTTAACTCAATTGTTTTGTGGTCTCACCATGCTGATCTATTCCCATGCAGCTTAACTTCTCAATAAAATGCCTTCTTAATTACTGCTGATAGAAATAAATACCTGAAGTGTTTATCACAGTTCTGATACTTATTGAGCATTCAATAAATGTTATTCTTTTTCAGTTTACTGTACATTTATTAAACATAAACTGTGTGTTAGTTTAGCATATCTTAAATAACCAAACTTGAATAATATGATTATATGAGATTTATGTCCTAGAAAAGCTTTTAGGAAGGGGATTAGGTATTGGCCACTAAATAAATGATAGGATAACATTGGTCATAAATTAGGAGAGGTTTCAGGAAAAGTATTCCAGAATTAATCCAAACAAAAGAATACTTGACAAGTTTGTGAACTATTTGGGGCTTTGGTTTGTATTTTTCTAAAGTGGTTGAAAAATTCTGACAGATGCTTATCTCTGCAGTGCATACAAACACAACACCTTCATTTTTGTGATGTTAAAGGTCTTTGCGAACTGTGTTCTCCAACTCACCATCTCTGCCCTTTGATAATATAGAGTCAGGACCTGGCGATACTTTGACAGAATCAGCTTTCAGTGCTATTATCACAGCAGTAGAGTGTGTATATAGAGGAGATAAACTCTGTAAGAGAGGTTGGGGATGGGATATAGCTTGAGTGGTAGATAAGATGACTCGCATTTGTCCAGTACGGCAGGCCCTCCCCAAGAAACAATCCCCCATACTTTAGTTCAGCCATGGAATGATGCCTATAAAAAATGGTAACAAAAGAATGATGCCCAAATCAGGCTTTAGAAAAACAAATATGTACACATATATATATTCTAAATATACTTATCTATATATATCTAAAACACATATATATGTACATATACATATATGCACACACGTATGAATATATTTATGCATCTGTATCTATATCCTATATGTATGTGGGATTTGGGGATCACACCCGCAGTGGCCTGGGCTTGCTCCTGTTTCTGTACTCATATATTACTTCTATTGATATTCTGGGAACTCTAGGTAGTGCTGAGAATTGAAGCAAGTCCACTACTTACAAGACAGTTGCCTGACTGTATTACCTCTCTGCTCCTAGAATATATTTTCTATCCAATATACAGTATATTTCAAATGATAATTGCCCATCTCAAATCATCTCCTTTGAACCATTCATTTACATTTGTAATACATGCAGGTAGAGACAAAGGCTATAGAAAAACAATCTCCATTCTATGTGAAGACATGCATAAGCTTGTGTTTGCATGTCTAGCATTCTTATTCTGAAATTTCCTGCCCCATGAATTTGCGATCACTTTGAGTCCTGGTCTGTCCCCTTGGAGTAATTTTCTGGTTGTGACTTCCCTGCCCCTTCTCAAGGGAATCTGTTCTGCTCATCCCTGTCCATCCTCTTTGTGGATGCATAAGAACGTATCTTTGAGCCTGTTCAAGAGGACTCCAGCCTAACAAGAGCCATCTCTGATTTGTTTCCTTGCTTGGATTGCACATGTGTTCCCAGATGTGAGTTGCTTAACGATTCGAAGTGATGTTTACACAAATACAAAGGTGCTAAAATGTCATTAGCTTCACATTTACACATAGAAACACAGAAGTACATGCAACGGTGGGTGAAATTTGAGTAAGTTTCTAGTTAGTAGTATCAGGCAAAAGTCTTGATAGTATTATAGTTATGACATATTAGGTTTAGAGCAATCTGATAAAGATTTAGCAAATCTCTGCAAAATCATTAAGAAATGGGACTATGACTTTAGATTGACGGCAGGATTCAAATCTTACTCTATGACATCATAGTGTATAAGATTATTCAAGCTTTCTAAAATTTATCTCAATTTTAAAACTAGGTAAAAAATTTTACCATTTAGAAAGATTGTGAGAATTGAATTAAATAGTTTACACAAAGAACATAGCATAACCCTTGGCTCACAGCATGAGTCCATCTAATCATTCACTCTTTCATTCTAGAGTGTTTAGTGCAATGGTGATGATGGAATTAAGAATCAACAAGAAATATTTCCTAATATTTCTTTAAAAAATACAAAAAGAGACCTGTCCGCCGCCACCGTCGGATCCTGACCAATCTCCATCCTGCAGGTAAACAGGCAATCCCTTGGAGAGCCTGCCTCAGCGCGGAGAAGTCCCCTCCCCGCCCCCTGCCCGCCGCGGCTCGGGGCTTCTCCTGAAGCCCCTGCCTGGCACCTGTCCGCCGCCGCCGTCGGATCCTGACCAATCCCCACTCTGCTGCTTAGGGGCGTGTCCTCATCTCAGGGGGCGTGGCCTAAAAAGTGGGCGTGGCTTCTTTCCGGAGCGGCCAACGCTAACGCGGCCGCAGTTATTCTTTGCTACCTCAGCTCAATCCATACTGTGTATTCCTTTGAAAACTCACTTTTGCGATCTCAAACATTTACGCAAAATAGCCATTAGCTTAGGCTGACACTATAAAAGCTATCAGTGAATAAGGGAAGTTTAGCACAATCGGAGCCCCTTCTTCCCACAAAAAGGAAGAGGAATAAAGAACTACAAGGTGCCAACTCTGCACTTCCGTGACAATATGAAGAAACAGCGAAAATCCCCTCCACCAAGAGAGGGAGAACAAAAGATACTAGAAACCTCAAAACAGTCTCCCAACATCTACGACCTCTCAGATAAACAATTCAGAGAGGAAATATGGAGGAGAGTCGACCTACTCCAAGCAAATATGGAACAGACATCCAATAAATTAAGGGAGGAGATGAATCAAGCGCTCGAACGGTCTACCAAGAAAATACAGGAAGAAATGAGAGCAGAAATGAGAGCAGAAATTTCAAACCTTCGAACCGAAGTCTCACAAATAAAGCAATCGGTAGATGAAATAAAAATCTCACTAGATGCCCTCAACAGCAGAATGACTACAGCCGAAGACAGAATCAGCGAGCTTGAGGATGAGCTGCAGAAAGCTTACAGACAGCAACAAATCATGGCCAAAGACCTCAAAATGGCTATAGAGCGAATCAGAGCCCTGGGGGATGACTTCAAGAGGAACAACATAAGAATCATTGGAGTACCAGAACCACAGGGAAGTAACCCCAATGAAAAAAACATAGTCAAAGACATCATCGCTAAGAAATTCCCAGAGCTGGAGAAGGCAGGCGTCCAGATACAAGAAGTCCGAAGAGTGCCAGCAAAAAGAGACCCAAATAAAAAGACTCCAAGGCATATCATAGTCAGAATGGCGGATGCTGTAGATAGAGACACAATTCTACAAGTAGCAAGGTCAAAGAGGGAAATCACATACAAAGGAGCACCCCTCAGATTTACGGCCGATCTGTCAGAAGAAACCCTCCGAGCCCGAAGACAATGGTGGGACATAGTGAAAAAACTCAACGAAATGAATGCCTCACCAAGAATACTTTATCCGGCTAAACTCTCACTCAAACTCGAAGGAACCATACACTACTTCTCGGATAAACAACAGCTCAGGTCCTTCATAGACTCAAAACCAATCTTGAAAGAAGGTCTAAAGGGGCTACTGTAAGGCAAGGAGGAGCCCCATAAGAACAACAAATCCCACAGAAAGATGACACAAAACCACATCACAATAATCTCTCTCAATGTCAATGGCCTAAATGCACCTATCAAGAGACACAGAGTAGCTAAATGGATCCGGAAATTAAACCCAACATTCTGTTGCCTGCAAGAAACACACCTGAACAAACAGAGTAAACACAGACTCAAAGTCAAAGGATGGAAAACAATCCTCCAAGCAAACAACCCCCTTAAAAAAGCTGGAGTGGCCATCCTGGTATCCGACAACATAGATTTCAGGATGAAAAAGATCAAAAGGGACAGCGAAGGTCATTTTCTGTTTATCAAGGGATATGTACAACAGGAAGAAATCACACTCTTAAACGTATATGCTCCTAACGAACGACCGGCTAAATATTTAAAACGACTCCTAACAGACTTCAAAGAGGACATCACTAACAGCACAATTGTAGTCGGAGACTTCAATACGGCCTTATCACCTCTAGATAGATCCACAAGAACAAAACTCAACAAGGAAACACTGACCCTGAATGAAGAAATTGAAGAGAGAGGCCTAATAGACCTATACAGGGCCTTACACCCCAAAAAGAAAGAATACACATTCTTTTCCAGTGCACATGGAACATTTTCAAAAATAGACCATGTACTGGGCCCCAGAACATACCTCAATCGAATCGGAAAAATAGAAATTGTATCAACCATCTTTTCAGACCACGATGCGCTGAAGATAGAAGCTAACCACCCACAAATACGGAAAATCAAATCAAACACCTGGAAATTAAACAATTCCATGTTGAACAATGAGTGGGTCAAGAAGGAAATCAAGGAAGAAATCAAAAGATACTTAGAAACAAATGAGAATGAAGACACGAGCTACCAAAACCTATGGGACGCAGCTAAAGCCGTGTTAAGGGGAAAATTTATAGCTCTCCAAGCATTCCTCAGGAAGGAAGAAAGGACCCACATAGATAGCTTGACTTTACGACTCAAGACCCTAGAAAAGGACCAGAAAAAGGACCCCAAACCAGACCGAAGGAAAGAAATAATAAAAATTAGAGCAGAAATTAATGACATCGAAACCAAAAAAACAATCCGAAAGATCAATGAAACAAAGAGTTGGTTCTTTGAGAAAATAAATAAGATTGATAAACCGCTAGCAAGTCTCACAAAGAAAGAAAGAGAGAAAACTCTAATAAATCGAATCAGAAATGAAAAGGGGGACATCATAACAGAAACCAGTGAGATTCAAAAGATCATTAGAGACTACTTTGAAAGTCTTTACGCCACAAAAAGGAGAACCTAAAAGAAATGGATGGATTCCTTGATTCTTACAATCTCCCAAGACTGAAGAAAGAAGACCTGGAATACCTGAATAGACCCATCAATGTTAAGGAAATTGAAACGGTAATCAAAAACCTCCCCAAAAACAAAAGCCCAGGCCCAGATGGTTTCACTGGCGAATTCTTCCAAACATTTAAAGAAGACCTATTGCCTGTTTTCCTCAAACTTTTCCAGGAAATTGAAAAAACAGGAACTCTCCCAAACAGTTTCTATGAAGCACATATCTCCCTAATACCAAAAGCAAACAAAGACACCACTAAGAAAGAAAATTACAGACCAATTTCCCTGATGAACACCGATGCGAAGATCCTCAACAAAATACTAGCAAATAGGATCCAACAACTCATCAAAAAGATCATACACCACGACCAAGTGGGATTCATCCCAGGGATGCAAGGATGGTTTAACATTCGGAAATCAATCAACATAATCCAGCATATCAACAAAAGGAAAGATAAAAACCATATGATCATATCAATAGATGCAGAGAAAGCATTTGACAAGATCCAACATCCTTTCATGATGAAAACCCTTGCCAAAATGGGGTTTGGAGGAACTTTCCTCAAGATAGTCGAAGCCATCTATCACAAGCCTACGGCAAGCATTATCCTCAACGGGGAAAAACTAAGGGCCTTTCCTCTGAGATCAGGCACAAGACAAGGATGCCCACTCTCACCACTCCTCTTCAATATAGTACTGGAAGTACTTGCGATAGCTATTAGACAAGAAAAAGAGATTAAGGGCATCCAGATAGGAAGGGAAGAAATCAAACTCTCACTATTTGCAGACGACATGATACTATATCTAGAGAAGCCTAAAACCTCTACTAAGAAACTCTTAGAAACAATAGACTTATACAGTAAAGTTGCAGGCTACAAAATCAATACCCAAAAATCCATGGCCTTCATATATGCAAACAATGAGGCAGAGGAAAGGGACATGAAAAAAGCAATCCCATTCACAATCGTGCCCCAGAAAATCAGGTACCTCGGAATCAGCTTAACCAAGGAAGTAAAAGACCTTTACAAAGAAAACTACATAACGCTACTCCATGAAATCAAAGAGGACATGAGGAAATGAAAACATATACCCTGCTCGTGGATAGGGAGAATCAATGTTGTCAAAATGGCAATACTCCCTAAAGCATTATACAGATTCAATGCGATCCCTATAAATATACCCATGACATTCTTCAAAGAAATGGATCAAGCAATCCTAAAATTCATATGGAATAACAAACGTCCAAGGATAGCTAAAACAATTCTTGGGAAAAAGATGATGGGAGGCATCACCATCCCCAACCTCAAACTTTACTACAAAGCAGTAACAATTAAAACAGCATGGTACTGGAACAAAGGCAGAGCCGTAGACCAATGGAACAGGGTGGAATATCCCTACACACAACCCCAAATGTATGACCATCTAATCTTTGATAAGGGAGCAAGAGAAGTGAAGTGGAGCAAGGAAAGCCTCTTTAACAAATGGTGCTGGCACAACTGGACAACCACATGCAAAAAAATGGGTTTAGACCTTGACCTGACACCATGCACAAAAGTCAGATCAAAATGGATTAAAGACCTCAACATTAGACCACAAACCATAAGGTACATTGAAGACAAGGTCGGCGAAACCCTCCACGATATTGAAGATAAGGGTATCTTCAAAGGTGACACGGAACTAAGCAATCTAGTAAAAACAGAGATCAACAAATGGGACTACATTAAACTAAAAAGCTTCTGCACCGCAAGAGATACAGTGACCAGAATACAAAGACTATCCACAGAATGGGAAAGGATATTTACACAATACCCATCAGATAAGGGGTTGATATCAATGGTATATAAAGCACTGGTTGAGCTCTACAAGAAGAAAACATCCAACCCCATCAAAAAATGGGGCAAAGAAATGAACAGAAACTTTACCAAGGAAGAAATACGAATGGCCAAAAGGCACATGAAAAAGTGCTCTACATCACTAATCATCAGAGAGATGCAGATCAAAACAACCATGAGATACCACCTCACACCACAGAGACTAGCACACATCCAAAAGAACAAAAGCAACCGCTGTTGGAGAGGATGTGGGGAGAAAGGGACCCTTCTTCACTGCTGGTGGGAATGCCGACTGGTTCAGCCCTTCTGGAAAACAATTTGGACGACTCTCAAAAAATTAGATATTGAATTCCCATTTGACCCAGCAATACCACTGCTGGGAATATATCCCAGAGAATCAAAAAAGTACAATCGAAACAACATCTGCACATGTATGTTCATCGCAGCACTGTTTACAATAGCCAGAATCTGGAAAAAACCCGAATGCCCCAGAATGGATGACTGGTTGAGGAAACTTTGGTACATCTATACAATGGAATACTATGCAGCTGTTAGAAAAAAGGAGGTCAAGAATTTTGTAGTTAAGTGGATGGGCATGAAAAGTTTCATGCTGAGTGAAATGAGTCAGAAAGAGAGAGACAGACATAGAAAGATTGCACTCATCTATGGTATATAGAATAACAGAGTGGGAGACTAACACCCAAGAACTGTAGAAATAAGTACCAGGAGGTTGACTCCATGGCTTCGAGGCTGGCCTCACGTTCCGGGGAAAGGTCAACTCAGAGAAGCGATCACCAACTACATTGCAGTCGAAGGCCATGTGGGGGAAGGGAGTTGCGGGCTGAATGAGGGCTAGAGACTGAGCACAGCGGCCACTCAACACCTTTGTTGCAAACCACAACAGCTAATTAGAGAGAGAAAGCAGAAGGGAATGCCTTGCCACAGTGGCAGGGTGGGGTGGGGGGGAGATGGGATTGGGGAGGGTGGGAGGGACACTGGGTTTACGGGTGGTGGAGAATGGGCACTGGTGAAGGGATGGGTTCCCAAACTTTGTATGAGGGAAGTGTGAGCACAGAAGTGTATAAATCTGTAACTGTACCCTCACGGTGATTCTCTAATTAAAAATAAATAAATTATAAAAAAAAAAATAAAAAAATAAAGGATGGGGTGTGTAAGATTAAAAAAAAAAAATACAAAAAGTACACTCAGCACATCAAATTTTTTGATTATTTGAAAGAAAACTTTACCCAGGCCCAATGTCCTTTCAAATAATTTATGCTGTTGGTATTATCATACAATACTGAAAACATAACTGAAATTATTACACAACATCATTAGTCTGATTTACCAAGAAAAATATTGAGGGCCAGAGTGATAGTACAGAGGGTAGGATGTTTGCCTTGCACACTGCCAACCTGAGTTCAATCCCAGGCATCCCATATGGTCCCCCAAGCACTGCCAGGAGTAATTCCTGAATGCAGAACCAGGAGTAACCCTTGAGCATTGGTGGGTGTGATTCAAAAAGAAAAAAAAAAGAAAGAAAAGGAAAAGAAAAATGTTGAGTGCTACATTGTATCCAAATACTACTGGACTATATACATTTGTTTTCTAATACACATCTGGGCTCTGATTTTTATACCAACATCCAGAGGTTGTTTTCAAATGATTTCATGAGAATGGTGTGAAAGATGTGAAGTCCAAACTTTAAAGCAAAGAAATCTATATCCTTAAAAGCTTATTGGATTTTGACTGACATTCCATTTCTTAAAACAAAAAGTGACTTTATTCTCTCATGACTAGCATGTGAGCTGTTACAAGTACTATATGATAAATCTGTAGCACATACAAGGTATTTCTTTCAGAGTATAGGCACTTGTCATACTTCATCTATATATAAACTGACCACATCTGACAACCATGGAGGAAAACCAATACAGGATTTTTTTTTAAAGGGAAAATAGTTATCAAACCAGTTTCATAGACGATTCTATTAAAAGTGAATTTGAGGGGGCTTGTGAGATAGTACAGAAGGCAGGATGCTTGCCTCACACACAGACAAGCTAGCTCCTACCTCCAGCACTCCATCTAGTCCCCAGTTCCCTGCTAGAGTGATCCTGAACAGCAAGCCAAGAGTAAGCCTTGAACATCATGGAGTATCTGCACACCGCCACCCCCCCCAAAAAAAAAAGAAAAAAAAAAGTAAAAGAAAAGTGGGTCCAAAACTCACGTGAACCTATGGAAAACTTGTTTAAGATGGGATGATTTAAATAAATAATAAATGTTATTCTAAATATAATTAAATAGTGTTACAACTAGTTAGTGAAAAATATACTTGATAGATACTACACTCAATATCCGGGAGTCATGGGGATGAGGGCGATGTGCATCTTAATTCTCTGGGAAAGTTCCATTTTTATTTTTATTTTATTTTATTTTTTTAAATCTTTCATTTTTTTACTTTTTAAAATTTTTTTTAATTTATTTTCTTTTTGGGTCACACCCAGCGATGCTCAGGGGTTACTCCTGGCTCTGCACTCAGGAATTACTCCTGGCGGTGCTTGGGGAACCATATGGGATGCTGGGAATCGAACCCGGGTTGGCCGCGTGCAAGGCAAACACCCTACCCACTGTGCTATCACTCCAGTCCCGAAAGTTCCATTTTTAATATAATTTCCTGATTTTTTTAAAATGTCAGTTGCTTCTTGAAGGTAATATTAACAACTGGCTTAGAAAAATAACATTCAGAACAAAAAACTAATTATGAAGAATTTATGTTTTCTTGTGGTGTGTTTCTGAAATACTGTCATTGTTAACAGCAATTTTCAAAGATAGACACATAATTAGTATATTATGAATATACCAATATTAAGAATATGCTAATTATATCCCTTAGTATATTAGTATGCTATATACTAAGAATTATTAAGAATATACTAATTAGGAGTACACTAGTCTACTCCCAATTAGTATAATACAGTTAGAGGAAGCACACATTGCGAGCAGCTGTACATGTTTATACAAATATGTATACATGTGCTCTGTTTAAGATCATAAATGTTGCCATCACACTACTAAGGAATATATGAAGGGGATATTTTTTAAGTAGATGTAATTCTTTCTTCTTCTGCTAAGATTTTCTACTGGGACCACCTACATAACATTTGTAGTCCAGTGGAAAATGCAATTGTGAGCTTTCTTGTTCAGAATGAAATAAGGATTTTAAGAGAGTGACAGCAGAAATGAAAACAAGCATGGAGCCATCTGTGGCTAGGTAGGTCACACGTGCACGCACATTTCCCTCTTTGCCACTCAGCACTTTCACATTTACATCTTTTCTGCTATAGGAGCTTTTCCCAGGTTTTATTTTTAAACCCATGCACACAACCTTCAAAACCTTTGACCCTTTTTGTGCTTTTAGTTAGAAAGTACCTTTCATTTAGAAACTACTTTGATGTCTCTGACTTTCAGTAAATATCTTTTCAGCTGACCTCCACCATTGCAATATAATTTAGAGACCTGTCTGTCTGTCTTTGTTTTGTTTTTGAGGGCGGACAGAGAAGCACAGGTGAATGGCACAATGCATATTTGTGGTGTGCCTCCAGTATACCCATCACTAAATTCTATATATTTGGCAGAGAAAGATAAATAAATTATGTTTTCTGCCTGAAGAGTTTATAAAAATGAGGCAAACAGAAGCTACAACAGAAATTTTCAACAGTAAGTCTTTCAACTTTCTAAAACACGCTGAGGCCTAAAGGAAAAATAGTGGACCTAGGGAGGAAGAAAGGATAACATCATACATTGTGGCTGAATACCTGTTTTAATCAAAAGCGTACTTGGCCTATCAGAAATCTTGCAATCCCTCACCACTTACAAGAGTTCTGTTTCCTGATTATCTAGAGCCATTCATTTTTCTCATATGCTCAATTGTTACCTCTCTCCCTAATCTTTCAGACTAGAATTACCTGTAATTCAGATCTAGCATAGGAGCAGTAAGCCAAGCAGGACATGACGACGAGATTATATTATGCTACAGAGTACTCCTTTTTGGATTTTACAGGTATTGTTCAGTGCTTTGGCAAAGATAAACTCAGATTATTTAGGAACGAATGTTATTCTTCTTTGTCTTTTTTGTTTTGTTTTGTTTTGTTTTTGGGTCATACCCAGTGATGTTCAGGGGTCACTTCTGGCTCTGCACTCAGTCAGGAATTACTCCTGGTGGTGCTCGGGGGACCATATGGGATGCTGGGAATCGAACCTGGCTTGGCCACATGCAAGGCAAATGCCCTCCCCAATGTGCTACTGCTCCAGTCCATGAATTCTTTATAGAAAATCTGCCAGGCAATAGAAACAGTGAAATTTATAGTAGGAAAGTGCAATTAAACATCTAAAACTTTGAAATAAACTGACTTCCAGAAGATTACTTATTATTATCAGAATCCAAATGCATAGTGCGATAGCATAAAAAGCATACCTGAGTAACTTTGTATTGGAAACTATCAGGCCAATATATTCCAAACCATAAGAATATATTGTTCTCCCACTAGTATTACTATTATACCAACCATATTAATGGGGTAATTATATTCATCCTTATCTTTTGATAAATAAGTATTTTATAACTGGGTTGATATGCGGTTCCTTTTAAGGATTTGATTGCTTTGATTTATATGTGGCTATATGATTTGTTAAATACGGTCTTTCTGTTTGTTGTGGGAAGTGCTCTGCACTTACTCCTGGCTCCTCTGTACTCAGGGATAATTCCTGGAGAGATTAAGGAGCATCATATGTTTTCTGGGAATAGAACTGGGGTCAGCCACATGAAAAGTAAATGCCCTTCCCCCTGTACTATCTCTCTTACTCATGTTATTTTTTTATTGATATCTATTTACCAATATAAAATGACAATTTTTATTGTATTTATTTATCTATCTATCTATCTATCTATCTATCTATCTATCTATCTATCTATCTATTGAATCACCGTGAGAGTAGTTATGAAGATTTTGGGTTTAAGACTAGGTCATACAATGATGAAACACCCGTCCTTTCACCAGTGCACATTTCCCACCACCAAAACCCCCAGTATACTCCCCATGCCACACCCTCCCGCTACCTGTGTGGCAGATGACGTCCACATTACTCTGTCTCTACTTCGATTACATTCAGTATTTCAACACCGGCTCCACCATTGTTATTTGAGTCTTCTCCAACATTTAGATCTGCCGAAAAGGCCACATTAGACACTTTGTCTTCTATTGCTAATTATGAATAGCATATGATGTCGCACGGCCATGGCTGCGATTTGGGGATTCTGAAACTTTAATAATTAAATCTGGAGAGATTTCTGTCAAAAAGCCGCTGGGTTCCGAGATTTGTTTCTGAGTCTCTGGGATCATGGCTGTTCAGCAACTCGATCAGGAGGCCGTTCATGGGCGGTGACCCCAGGGTCTCATTCAGGCAGGGGAGGAAGGGGCCGGCCCCATCCCCATCCTGTGAGGACCCCTGCGCCTCCTCACTGCGAGCCCAAACCTGTCTGTCCATTGGCCTCTGGAAGACAGCGAACCCCATGCCGCCCCAGGGGAAAAGGCGGTAGATCGGCACCTTTTCCCACCTGAGGTGGCCCAGGGCCGAAAACCTAGTTCAGAATCTGGACGCATTTCTGCCAAAAGCCACTGGGTTCCAATATTTGTTTCTGAGTCTCTGGGATCATGGCCATTCAGCAACTTGATCAGGAGTCAGAGAGCTAAAGTGAAAATTTATACTATTTTTTTTAACCTTTTTTGGTTGTTTGTCTATAATCTGTGTTACACTCCCAGAATTTACTTAGGTAGGAGGCTTTTTGTGTGTTTGTTTGTTTTACCACCATTACCCATTTTCCACTTCCACTGCTTCTGACAAACACCAATCTGTTCTCTGTTGCTATTAGTTTGATTTATTTTCAGATTCCAAATTAAAGTGAGATCACGCAGTATTTGAATTTTTCATGCATGACTTATTTCACTTGGTGTAATACCCTTCAGGCTCATTTATATCATTACAAATGGCAGAATTTTCTTTTTTTTTTTTAAGCTGATAACATTCCATTATATATCTCAGGCTAATTTGGCTTAACAAACCCTTTTCAGAAAAAAAAAATCACTCATTGCCCCCTTGAACTTTACCTTTAAGCAAACCAACCAAAAGATCTTCTTGTTTGTTTAAAGAGTAAAAATATTCAGGGGATATGGTATGTATTACTTTAGGAATACTGCATGTATGTTTCACGGGTATGTTAATGGACACTTACACTTACATTGTTTCCATTGTCTTGTAAATGTAAATAATACTGTATGAACATGTTTATCACTGTAAAATGACTTTTATGTCCCAATGAATCTTTTTCTTTAAATCTGTTTTCCTTCTGCAAGTTTTTATATCCATATTGACTGATTATTTTAATTTATTTTATTTTATTTTTTGTGCTGCTACAGCCACTATGGCTTTTATTTTTTTTATTTTTGTTTCTTTTTCTATTTTCTTAAAATTTATTCTTTTATTGAATCACCATGTGGAAAGTTACAAAGCTTTCAGATTTAAGTCTTAGTTAAACAATGCTCGAACACCCATCCTTTCACCATTGACTGATTATTTTAAAGCATGTTTAAAATGATCCTGGAATCAGTCTTTTCTCTCAATGTATGCACAGCAGTCTGTTGTATTGCTCGACGTTAGACAGCCATTTCTTCTAGGGTACAGGACCACCTTTAATTCCTTTCTTGTGATTCTTAGCTAAGCATGAGACCTGCCTCCATCAAGAGATAAAGTAAACAATGGAAATGAAAATGATAAATGCTTATTCCATATTTCAATGTAAGAGGAATTGATGTCATTTAATTTGCTTCTTGAGGAAAGTCAGAATTCTTCTATTAAACTCAGACTACAAATGCCAAAAACAGTAATAAGTCTCACAATGGAGACGTTACTGGTGCCTGCTCAAGCAAGTCAATGAGCAAAAGGATGACAGTGAATGACAGTGATGCACAGTGGTGATGCACACTCAGACTGCAGTGTCTTGAGAAGCACACATACCAACAGAGATGTGTAGAAATCCATGCAATTGAGCTCATGTTCAATCCAGAGCCCAGACTGATGACCACTTTAGATTTGCTTGAGCTACCTCAGCTCACGCCCAAACAGAGATGAGTCCACTTCTCAGTACCTTATGATTTACTTATAAAATTATGAGCAAATCAGTTGACTCCTTCAAGATATATATATGCACCATCTGTTACCTCTGGGCTAGATAAAATAAATATGGAATAAAAATATAAATATAAGACCATTTCAGCATTAATTACAAAACAAAATCCAGAAACACATCTAGAGTTGTAAACTCCTCTTTGCTGTTAGGATCCAATGTTCAAAATGAATAAAATTTCACAACAAAATATCCATTGATACTACTAAATTGCAAAAGCAGACAATACTTGCAATATGTAAATGAATATGCAGAACATATCTATTTTTAATACATCATATTGAGCATAGAATGGTACAGGACCTTTGAAAAATTATTTTTGCTTACATATAAAATGAAACACTCATCTTCTCTTAAACATTTTCTCTGTACCTAAAAAGCCAAACTTTTTTGTTTTTTTTACTTATGGAAAAACAAAGTTGATGTCTACAAAATCAAGACAGACAGATAGGCACACACACACACACTTCTTTTCAATTTCAGTATGCTTGATAAAAGCCAAGCTTTTAAAAACACAAATGTTTATCCATTGGAAAATAGAGAAAAATATGCTAATATATTGCAATTCATTTTGCTACTTTTCAATTAAAAAAAGAACAAACATGATCTCAAGCCAACCCATTATGTAAATGAAAGAATTTTAAATGGAAAGGCACATGATGTTGTTGATAAGAATTAGACTGGGACCCCAGGAGACAGAGAGACAGAGAGAAAGTGAGGCAGAGAGAGGGGGGCAGAGAGAGAGAGAGAGAGAGAGAGAGAGAGAGAGAGAGAACAGTGATTAAGGCAGGCAGCACACCCTGATTCAATCCCAGGCATGACACATGGTTCCTCAAGCATAATCAGGAGTGTTCCCTGAACAAAGTTCTGGGAGTAATCCCTGAGCACTGCCTAGTGTGGTCCCTAAAATATAAACAAATGCTATATAAATGACTGTATCATTGAGATTGGTGATATCTGGATGTATTCATATATATATACGTATATATGTACATATATATAAATAGATTAGAAATAGAAAATTTTCACTTCCTAACTGCATACTTGTTTTATTAAAATTTTTATTTGTTTATTTTCAAAATTTTAAAAAGAACCTATATTATTTTTAGTTAGAAAATAATTATATATGTCTTATATACAATTATATTCATATATATTGGGGCCACACCTGACTGTGCTCAGGGATTACTTTGGCTTTGTACTCAAGGATCATTTCTTGTGGGCTTGGGGGACCATATGGGATGCCAGTGATCAAACCCATGTAGGTTGCATGCAAGGCAAGCCCCTTGCCCATTGTACTACCTCTCCAGCCACCTGAAAATTATTTTTAATTGCTTAAAAAATAAGAACAAAATTAAAAGATTAACTAATGTACTGCTGTTATGCAATATTGAATCTCTAAATAGCATTTTTATAGTTAAATGGCCTATATAAACACAATGAATGGTTTCTCTGTCTTCCAGACTGATTTGTGAAATTCATGTGAATTGCTTTATAACCTGCAGCAAACGAAATTAATTATCTTAAGCAAAAAAATCTAGCAAAATAACTTTGAAGGTCCAAACATTTTCCAAAGTAAGTTTGAACACTAACTTTGATTCACTTAGGACCAGGTTACTTAATTTGATCTCTGAATTATTAAAGAAACACTTTCCCCTGGCCTCTCTGTCAGTGTTTAGATATTTAATTGTTGTCAACAAAACTATAGCCTGGAGAGGCCATTGAGGTATATATCATATAATTGAACCATATGCCTCAAAATTTCAACTTTGTATATTTTCATGGGGCCTAGAAATTTCTATCTCATCTTTCACATTCAGTCAGTTCTTGAGTCTCCCAATATATTTAACTTGTATTGAAGCCTCTTAATTCTTCCCATGCCTGTTCCCAGGTGCATAATTATAATTATCTCCTAACTGCTGGGAGTTTTCCAGTTTCATCCACCTTGAATCCATCCTTCTCATAAGTCATTGGTCCTTAAGAAGCACAGATTTGACCTTACCCTTATCAGGACTTCCAACCAAAGACCATAGCATTCAACTAAGGCATGCTTTTGACCCACAAGTCTGTTTTACTAATGTATGTTTTCTGAATCAAAGTCTAATAATATAGTTCTATATAAACATCAAGATGTAACACTTTCTTTATATATCCCTCATTTGATAACTAATTAGGTAGGTAGATAGTCCTATGAAATATAAGCACTTTTTATTGAAAATTAGTTTTCTGGTCTTTTTTATTTTATTTTTTAGTTTTCTGTTTTTTTTTTATTTTCTATATTTAGTGGTTCATGTTTGGCAAGAAATTGTGGAGGGGGTTAGCTATTGGAATAGCATTTATAAATATCACTATCTAAATAATCTTATCACTTTACCAGGTTATATCAATTTGCTTTGGAAAACATGGGATTATGTTTTTGTCAGTCTTCATATATTTATTGGTACTATACACAGAACCACACTGCATTTACTGCCTAAGGCCCATATGTATTATCTAGCTACAATCATGCACTTTTAAACAAAACCTCCTTAGTTTAGGTGTGTGGTTCTGAAATTTAACTTTGAAGGCTTTAATTTAACTGTTGATGTTCCACATCCAAATACTTTTTTCATTACCTGTTTAGAGATGTGCCTTTGTCAGTGGGGAATATTATAGTTTCCTTCATCCCATTGTTTATCTAACATTGATGACCACTTGAAAGTATTTTGCCCACACGCCTGGCTATCTTCCCTGGGGTCCCTCAGAGGGGATGGGCTCCAGCTTACTCCTCACCCCGAGCAGAGCTCCTGGCAGCCGAAGACCACCCGAACCTAGCTACAGCCATGCATGAGGCCCCTCTCCACACATTCGACAGGCCTCATGCATGAAGGTACTGGCAGAGGAACCCAGGTGTGTGCAATTCCATCAACAGCCAATATCGAGAGACTTAAAAGCAAGCTCCCAGAAGAGAGCAATGCAGAGAGTCTCTTGTCCGCACACCTGGCTGTCTTCTCCAGGGCCCCTCGGAGGGGATGGGTTCCAGCTTCCCTCCCCACCCTGAGCAGAGCTCCCGGCAGCCGAAGACCACCGGAACCTAGCTATACAGCCATGCCTGAGGTCCCCTCCACATGTTCAGACAGGCCTCATGCATGAAGGTACCTGCAGAGGAACCCAGGTGTGTGTAATTCCATCAACGGCCAATATCCAGAGACTTAAAAAGCAAGCTCCCAGAAGAGTGTGGCTGCTTTGCGGCCGCGCAATATCTTTTAGCCTACTTCTCCCTCTGGGAGAAACTGGCAAGCTTCTGAGAGTTTCCTGCCCACATGGGACAGCCTTGCAAGCTTCCCATAGTGTATTTATATGCTAAATCCAGTAACAAGCGCCTCCAGTGCGACATCCTTGGGAGGGCCGAGTCAAGAGAGACTTCTAAGATCTCAGGGAAAGAAAGAATGGAGAGATTACTGAGCCCACTTGAGAAATCGACGATTAATGGGGATTTAGTGATTCATGATTCGTGATGACCACTACTTAAACATACTAATTTTGTTTTTGATATAGAGAAAAATGATTAAATACTATTATGGAACTATTTTTATATTATTATTTCATCTTTTGTAGATGAGTAGTGTGCATGCATATACAGCAGCATATCATTCCTGACGGTGCATTTCAAATTATGTGACTTCATTTCTGGTGAAGTTTTGTTTGTTTTGTTTATGTGGATGCAAGGCTGGGATTGAGCCACACAAAGCAGTACTCAGTTGTCAATCTGGACTCTTGCTCAAGAATAAGTTCTAATATTTGGGGGACCATAGGTAATGCCAATGAAACAACTTATGTTGACCAATGCAAGGCAACTGCCTTACTCCCTGTACAATCTCCCTGACCCCATTTCGTTTTATTTCTAAAAATCAGTAATTAATAAGTACATCTGATGATTTTTGGTGAAATTGTGTTATTTTAAATTTACTTTTTATTGAGATAACATTATTCTACAAGGTGGTAAATGTTTATATGTTTTAATGTAGAAAACCACCACAGTAAGCCTATCACCAAAATACTGTTATATTTCTGCCAGTCTGTTGGACCCTTTCAGCTCAGCCCACTCCTTCCTCCACACATTGAAAAACTTAGTCTTCAGATAGTTCTCAGGATTTGTTTTCACTGGATATTGTATTTCCCCCTTTTAATACAACATTTAAGTGAGATAATTTGTGTTTATCTTTCTCTTTCTGAGTTATTTCACTTCACATGATACCTTCTAGTCTCATTCATGTAGCGAAAGGCAGAAATTCATCTTTTCTAATGGCTGAATAGTATTGCATTGTGGATATATATACCACAGCTTTATCCATTTGTCTCTTGTTGGGTACTTGGGTTATTTTCCAATCTTAGCTTCTGTAACTAGCTCTTCAGTGCACATAGGCATGCACTAGTCTTATCAGATTAGTATTTTTATGGTTTTGGATTGATGTTTCAGAGTGGAATTACTGGATCACAAAGCAGTTCTACTTATTTTCTTTTTTTTTAATTTTTATTTTATTGAATCACCGTGAAAAAATACAAAGCTTCAGGTTTAAGTCTCAGTCATATAATGAATAACCCCCCACCCCTTCACCAGTGCACATGTTCCACCACCAAGAACTCCAATATACCCTCTTTTACTCACCCCCACCAAAGTAGCTAATGATCTTCACTTTATTCTCTCTATACTTTGAATACATTCAATACTTCAATAGAGAACTCACTATTATTGTCTGGAGTTTCCCCTAACAATCAGGTCTGCTGAAAAGGCATCATTTAATAATTTATTTTCAAGGCTGAGAATGAAGACTCTATGGGCTCACGTGGCCGCTGTTGTGGCTGCGCAGTTTTGGATTTCTGATATTTTAGCTCAGTTCACAGTCTAGATGCATTTCTCTAAGAAGCTGCTCTGGGTGCCAAAATGGGTTAGAAGACCTCTTGGATCATAGTTGTTAGGAGCAGAGGGTCCATTTCACGCATAGCAGCTCCAGATCTTATTTGGGCGGAGGGTGTGCCGGTAACGCCTCCCCTCCCACGATCACCTATTGAGCAACGTCACTGCAAAATTCATACCTCTGGGTTGGGAGTCTTAGGAGGTGGTCTCGCCACGTGGATGTTGCCGCCACTGCAATTTGTTGTGCAAAAAAACAGGGTGGAGAGGGAAAATCCCTCCCCAGGTAGCATGGGATTGTAGCACCACTCACAGTCTAGATGTATTTCTGTAAGAAGTCTGGGTGCCAAAATGGGTTAGAAGACCTCTCGGATCAGTCTTTTTTTTTTTTTGCTTTTTTTGGGGTCACATCCGGAGTGGCACAGGGGTTACTCCTGGCTCTGCATTCAGGAATTACTCCTGGCGGTGCTCAGGGGACCATATGAGATGCATATGGGATAGCACAGCAGGTAGGGCATTTGCCTTGAACGCTGCCAAACCGGGTTCAATTCCTTCATCCCTCTTGGAGGAATTGAAGCTATCTGGAGTATCCCGACCACATGGCAGAACCTGGCAAACTACCCATAGTGTATTCAATATGCCAAAAACAAGAACAACAAGTCTCACAATGGAGACATTACTGGTGCCCGCTCAAGCAAATCGATGAACAACGGGACGACAGTGACAGTGCTACAGTGTGTAGAGCAATAATTTTTAACTATTGTTTCATGGGCTGATGATACCAGACTCCAATATTTTCCTGCCATTCCACAAAAGTTATTGTTACATAAAGAATGCCACAAAATGCTTAGATCACATAATAATAATGCATAAACATTGATATAGAAACACTGACATAATATTTTTACATAACATGTTCTAAAATCATAATCTTTTACTCATTTTGATTTGGGGGCCACACCCAGTGATGCTCAGGCATAACTTGGGCTCTGAAAATGGGATTAATCCTGTGGTATTTGAGGACTATCTGTGGTGTCAGTGATCGAAACTAGACTTTTCACATGCCAGGCAAGTGCCCTACTCACTGTACTATTGCTCCAAACCAAAGCCTATTGTTTAAATTTCTGCCTCAGCAGTCTTAAAATATATTTCAATTATGATCACTGGCCCGCAGGTGTAAAACATTGAAGACCACTGGTGTATCGCATTTTTGTAGCTATTTGTATTGGCCTGGACTTGTGTATTCATTATCTGTTAAGATTAGAAGTGATGGGACTGGAGTCATAGCACAGCGGGTAGGGCGTTTGCCTTGCATGCGGGCGACCCGGATTCGAATCCCAGCATCCCATATGGTTCCCTGAGTACTGCCAGGGGTGGTTCCTGAGTGCACAGCCCAGCCAGGAGTGGTCCCTGTGCTTCGCTGGGTGTGACCCAAAAAGCAAAATAAATAAATAAATAAATAAATAAATAAATAAATAAAATAAAATGAAAAAAAAAAGATTAGAAGTCATCACTTAGTCGACTCTGTAACAGACACAACACCCAGAGGTCCCATGTCTTCATATTTACCAATGGCAACAAAAAGACACTGGTTTGCACTATATTCAGACAGAAGTGTATGGAATGGGTAAAGCCAGGAATGAGGTGGCGTCTGTGACCTAAATTAATAAATAAATGAATAAATAGACTTCCTGACTTGTAACTGTTTTGTTTTGGTTTGTTTTCATATGAGTGCCATACACATTCATGAATGTAATAAATATTCATCTATAGGGGCTGAACAGATATTACAGCAGGTAGGGTGCTTGCCTTGCATGGGGCAAACCCAGATTTGATCCTCAGCATCCCATATGGTTCTTTGAGCATTGTCAGGAGTAATTCCTGATTGCAGAAATAGGCATAACCCCTGAGCATTGCCAGAGAGTGGCCCCCAAACAAACAAACAAACCATAAATAAACAGGTTCTATAACAGTCTCAGGAAAAATCAGTTTTAGGAAAAAGGAGCAACGTAAGTCATTCATCATACATTTTACATGTCTCACAGGTTGATTTAGATTGGAGATTTAAGTATTTGAGTTGAAGGATTTTGCATTGTAATTAGGATTTCATGTCATAATTCAGGCCTCTGTAGCTTGTGAGCAGACTTTGGCAGCACAGTTCTGGACTCATGGTCAGTTAACCAGATGTTCTCCAGGCTTATCGGGAGGGTATGTTGTTTATGTTGGCCTGGTAGAACATCTGGCAATGTAGGGTGGTAATATCTGAATCCACAAAGGGGTGGTATTAGCAGGAATGAAAATGCTGCAGAGAGGCCACTTACTCTCGGGTACAAAAAGAAATACTTCATGTGTTGAGAGGAACAAACAAAGGCACCTTGAGTCTCGCACCATATGGTTGACAACTTCCTCTTAAAGGGGATTTTTTTAAAACTAGATATAGCCACTTACTGGAGCATGGTTAGTGAATAGAACCCTCATATTACTTCATTCTTTCCCTCATTAAGACTTAAATTTGTACTAACTTGTATACCCCCTATCTGTGTGATAAGGCATCAATGGCTATGGGATAAATGCACAAACACATGCACACCCTTAGCACCACCTCAGTCATGCTTTCCATGACTAACACCTTCCTTCTGCACCTTCCTTCCCTTAGTTAATTTACTCCTTGAAAAAATGTTTTCTCTGCATATCCCCCAAGAGCATTTGTTCCCAAGCCTTTTGTATAAACTGGCTCTTTAATAAATATCTATACTATTATCTATGGGCTGGAGCGATAGCACAGTGGGCAGGGTGTTTGCCTTGCACATGACTGACCCGGGTTCAATTCCTCCACCCCTCTCGGAGAGCCAGGCAAGCTACTCAGAGTAGCTTGCCCTCACGGCAGAGCCTGGCAAGCTACCCATGGCATATTTGATACGCCAAAAACAGTAACAGCAAGTCTCACAATAGAGACGTTACTGGTGCCCGCTCGAGCAAATCGATGAGCAACGGGATGACAGTGCTACAATTATCTATACACTAATTTGTCCTTGAAATCTTAATCTGACAAAGACAAAGAACCAGAACCAAGGTATACCAATATTGCAATATTGCTCTATGTAGGTATTTGCCCTGTGTCCTCTTCCCCCAGTAATATCCTGTGGTGTTAGCAACCTTTAGCCTTAGATTGTACTTTAACTGCTGGACTGAATTATGTCCTTCAAGAAGACAAAGAAGTCCACATCTTTTCCTGGACACCAAGGAGTTAACTTGTAAATTTAACTTTAATTTGTAAAAATTTCCCTTGAGGGTCAGACTGGCAAGGTTTAATTTAGGCCAAGCAGATCAAGTGGACATATGTGCGGCCTCAACCCAGTTTGTGGGACTGGCAGGGTAGTTGCCTGCTGGAGACCCACCCTGATTCTCCCTTATTTTCCTTTAGTGTTAGGGTTGAGGAGGTACTCACACAAGACTCCCTTACCTCTGTGATCTCTACCCTGTTTGTTCCATGAACTAGCTAGAAGGGTCTATCCTATCTCCCTGCCCCCCACCACCCACCCAAAGTCAACTCTATTGCATTACATAAAGCAGATTAAGGTGCTGCTCACAAATTTTCACAGCAACATGCTCAGATTTGCAGGGGAAATCAATAGAAATTACTTGGAGGGGGAGGGAGACAATTCTGTGTTCTCCGTCATCTGAGAGGTCTATATGAAGCATACACAAAACCCCAAGGAACTACAGGCACAGTAAGTGGTGGCTCTTACCTAATTTCAACAGTGGTATATTCTACTCCACATATGTATATGCCTAAGGTAACCAGCGCATGTGCATTTGATGTATTGATTATGTAAACCCTGGGCCAGGGCTATAATAAAAAGTGGTAGGTCTCTCACAATGGATAACCAGGGTTCGATCTTTGTCATCCCATATGGTCCTCTGAGTCTTTACTGAGCACAGAGCCAAAAGTAAACCCTGGAGCAATTCTGGGTGTAGTCCAATAAAATAAATAAAATATTAATACTTATGCATATTTTACTGATAGGTTGTGTCGATAAAGCTTTTTTAAAAAAAAATTACAAGTCTACTGAATGGGCAGTGCATTTATTCTGGGAAGCATCCTTTCAGATCTTAACAAGGGAATTATCCTATGGCAGGGGAAAAGGTACATCACAGTAGGCAAATTCACTTGTTGGTGTAAAGTTTTGAGTAAGGAACCAATTTTGTGCCTTAACTGTAGAAAGCAAAGAGGATTGTTTCAGTGAAATTTATACTCATTGTTTATATAGAAACTTTTATTGGAATAAAACCAGGCCTACCCCCCTATTGGCTATGACTTCTTACATGCCAGTCACACTGGTGACTGGATAGAGCATGTGACAAAGGCTATAGACCACTTGAAACCTGAAATATTACCTGTAGACCTTTACAGGATTAACTGTGGCAACCCTGGGTCTAGAGGCAGCCGGGAAATAATAGGTTTATATCCAGGAAATTAGGACTCATTCTGCTTTCACTGTGCCTAGAAGAAATCCAGAAATTAGTTTTGGTAGCAAATAACCACCTTCAATTTGTGCAAAATAAAATTGACGAGAAAATTAAAATAAAAAAATAGAAAGAAAGAAAAATCAGGGTAGCTTGTCCTTAAACAAGCAACCCAAACAAAGAAACAGTAAACTTTGTTGCAATTCAGGTATAAGCCAGAGTGTCCAAGGAAGGAGAAAACGTTTCTGCTAGCAAATCTATTGTTGCTTGGCAGGCGATTGAGGAACTCTCTTAAAACCTAGTTTAAAATAACTGAGACTACCTACCAATAATCATTATAATAAAGAAGACACATTTCTTATTGAAAATAGAAGTTTTTGTTGGCATTGGGTATATACATACGCCGCTTTGCTGTAGAGAAACAGAATGGAATGTTTACATTAAATTTAGATGTCAAAAATGAATTCATATTTTCTTTCATATTGCTTCATTAATAATAGATAAGGATGACTTGCAGATTTATATTGATGTAGAGAACAAAAACCTGATTTTGAGACCACACCTGTCCTCAACTGATTCAAAGGTCCTTGGATTGTGCTTAGCCTTGTATATTTTATTGTTACTCTAGATTTAGATGCACAGTAAACTTTGAAGAGTTATGGATAAAATGGCATTTTGCCAATTAGTGTGAAAAGATACAGCATCCCAGTTGTTAGCTTTGGCGTGAACCAGTCATCTGAATTTCCTATTTGTTTTTATGAATTTGCAAAATACAGCTATTAAAGAAATTAACTATAATAGATGAAAGTTAAAATTATTACAGACGATTTTCATGGAGTTATCACTTAAAAACACATCCATCCTGGATATTTGTGGGTAGCAATGGTGACAGAGAGAAAGTGTTGGAGCTTTGTATTCTAGAGAACCTTGCCATTCCAGGCTAGGTTAAGAAATTCCCTTTACTCATAACCTCTGGCTTATAGTCGGATTTAACCAGGGGAATCCCTGATAAGAGACAAAAATTAGCTTCCGTAATGTGGCGGGGCCTCAGTCAGTCAGTTGAAGACCTGGTTAGCTAAAACTGTGGTCTTTTGCAGAAGGAATTCCATCTCATAAGTATATGCAGAAGTAGTTGAGATTCCAGATTGCCTTACACGTTAGTCTTTCCAGTCCCTACATAGACACAAGCTAATTCCTTAAAATAAATATAATTGTGTATGTATATATATACGTATATATACATATGCTACACACAGAGACACACACGTGTACACAGGTCCACTCTGATCTCAGCTTGCCACACCCTCTTTTGTTTAGTGGAAGTCATGGAACCCCATTGATGCCGCAACAAGGCTCTCAGCACACTGGCAAACAGTGTCTTTCTTTCTCTCTCTCTCATATAGTCCTAAATTGACAGTTCTTCACTTTCCCTTCCAAATGACAGGGCTTAAGACAGAACGGTCAGGTTAGAGTAAGAAAGTATCTGAAAAGTATTGAAAAGGAGGAGTAGACTATACTGAAGTCGCCAGACAAACGTTAGCTTTCATTAAACTGATTGCTAAAGTTGAATCTTCATGGCTTTGCTTTGAAGCACTCAGTGTCTGCCCTGAGAGGCATTTCTGAGCATCTTAAAACCCTCTCCGTTGCTTCTCTAGGTCCTGCTGAGTCTCTCTCGAGGGCTTTCTGGCAGCAGCTTTGCAGTTATTCAAAGGTGGCCGCAGCCTCAAGGTCAAAGACCCTCTCTCCCCAGGGTCTCTTTACCTGTTCTAGGATAGCCGGTTTCCTCCAGGCCATGAGGGAAAGAAATTTCCAAATTCAGAAACAAGTAGGGTGTGGGGGGTGGGGGGTTAACATTGAACTGGACGGAAATGGAAGTAGCGTGCAATGATCCAGTGCATTTTTTCCCCTTCCATCCAGATAGGAAGTAGCACCATTTTGGGAATGGAAATCAATAGTATCATAAAATGTGTGTTCTCAAATTGCATTTTTCTCTTGAATTTGGCAGTTTGTTAACAGAATTGGATATTTCCAAGTATCTGGAGGGAAAGAATATGGACATGTTTCTCCTCATTGCAGACTTCATCACACAGTCAGTGATGCTTGCCTTCCCAGGATCTGGTGACCATTATCCATCCTGGAGCTTGAGTCATCTTCCTACACCAAATCCCGTGCTAGATCCTCCCGCAGTTTAAAATTTCTCACTTGATTCCCATTGTTCACAGTCTGAGATTGAAGCTACTCAGCATGCACCCCAAATGCATCACTAACCTCATGTCCATTAAACTCAATCCCTTGGAGTTCTCTGGGCATCTGGAAGTGATTTATGCTCTTGTTTGTGGGGTGTTTATTCATATAATAATCCTCTGGCTTAGTACCTACTTCCTACATCTATTATATGTTGATCTAGCCACCTCCCAATGTTCTTCCCAGTTTTAACTCAGTCCAAAGAAAGTTTTTTTTTTCTGCTTTTTGTTCACACCCGGCGATGTGCAGAGGTTACTCCTGGCTCATGCACTCAGGAATTACTCCTGGCGGCGCTCAGGGGACCATATGGGATGCTGGGAATCAAATCCGGGTCAGCCGCGTGCAAGGCAAACGCCCTACCCGCTGTGCTATTGCTCCAGCCCCTCCAAAGAAAGTATTATCTGTTCCCTAAATCTAAATAGGTAAATGCTTTCAGTATTGTCACATTCTTACACAGACCTGATGACACCTGTGTAATAATGGGACCCTCACGTACCTTCCACTCTTGTCCTGGTCCATGCATGAATATCATGTGGTTTAAGTGTAGAGTAAGTGTTGTATGGAAACTTAGCAAAGAAATGGAAATAAGTGAATGAGCCTACAGGTGAACCTACAAATACAATTCATATTCACTCTTGTCATTATCACATAGGTCATTTTATTTTGAAAAGTTGTTCATAGATTACTTTTATCCCCTAAAAGTCTATGTCATCTGAGTTGGCACTGATACCCACCTAACCCAAACCCATTAGCTAGTGAGCTAGAGTTCTGAGTCAGCCAAGAGTCTCTGAGAACTTACTTAAAAAAAAATTGAATCACCATGAGAGACACACTTATAAAGTTTTTCATGGTTGGGGTTTAGCCATACAGTGTTCTATTACCTGTCCTTTCCTCAGTGTACATGTTTCCACCAGTGATATTCTCAGTTTCCCTCCACCCTAAGCTTGCCAGGCACTTCCTCTCTCTCTCTCTCTCTCTCTCTCTCTCTCTCTCTCTCTCTCTCTCTCTCTCTCTCTCTCTCTCTCTCTCCTTTCAGACACTATAGTTTGTAATACAAGTACTGAAAGATTACTGTGTTTGCCCCTTTACCTACTTTCGGCACTTAGTTCTTGTTCAGAGTGATCCAACTGTCATTGTCATGGTGGTTTCTTCTCTATCTTAGCTGCCCTCTTCTTATCACTGCTTCAGGTAAGCTTCCAACCATGGACCATTCCTCCTGGCCCTTGCTTCTACAGATTTAATCAATCTGTTCCAAAGGGTGGATCATAGTAATATTTATTGTGCTTGGGAATTGCTATCAATATTTCCAGTTTGTAAAAATCGTATTAAACGCAACTACTGTTTGAGAGGAAGATATAATCCAGTGATTAGATTTGAGTTATATCCCAACTAACTATAACTCTATTATATTTGTTTTGTTTTATTTGGGGTGGGTGGACCATACCCAGTGGTGCTCAGGGCTTTTAACTGGCTCTGTGCTCAGGGATCACTCCTGGCAAAATTTGGGTAACTTTGTGTGTTGCAGGAAGCCAAATGGTATCAGCTCCATCTAGGGCGAGTATTGGACCCCTGTACTCTCTGGTCTCTACCTGCGTAACTTTATCGTTAACTTTTGAAAGTAGTTACTTTCCTCTGAACCTTTGTTTTTCTCCAAGTATTTAGTCAGTAAATATGTGTATTGACTCTGTGTCATTCGGACTATGTTTAAATGGGATCAATGATGGATCTCATTCCCCTCACCCTGAAAGAGCTTCCAATGCAGCACTGCTGGGAAGAACGAGTAAAGAGAGGCTGCTAATCACTGATCACGCAAGTGGAAGCAAACTTAAACAAATGGGACTACATCAAACTAAGAAGCTTCTGCACTTCAAAAGAAATAGAGACCAAAATACAGAAAGAGCACACAGAATGGGAAAGAATATTTACCCAATATCCATCTGTTAATGGATTAATAACCAGGATACACAAGACACTAGTTGAACTGTATAAGAAAATAACCTCCAACCCCATCAAAAAATGGGGAGAAGAAATGAACAGAAATTTCCTCAAAATGCTCCACGTCACTAGTCATCAGGGAGATGCAAATCAAAATAACAATGAGATATCATCTCACAACACAGAGACTGGCACACGTTCAAAAGAACAAAAGCAACAAGTGCTGACATGAATGTGGGGGGAAAGGGGATGCTCTTTCACTGTTGGAGGGAATGTCAACTGGTCCAGCCTTTCTGGAAAACAATATGGACAGTCCTTCAAAAACTAGAAATTGAGCTTCCATATAACTTCTCAATACCACTTCTGGAAATATATCCCGAGGATGCAAAAAAGCACAGTAGAAATGACACCTGCACCTATATATTCATTGCAGCACTATTCACAATAGCCAAAATCTAGAAACAACCCAAGTGCCCTAAAATAGATGACTAGTTAAAGAAACTTTGGTGCATCTACACAATGGAATACTATGCAGCTGTTAAGATAAATGAAGTAATGAAATTTGCTTATAAATGGATAGACATGGGGAGTATCATGCTACATGAAGTGAGTCAGAGATAGAAGGACAGACATAGCAGGACTGCACTCATTTGTGGAGTATAGAATTACATCACATGAGGCTGTCACCGAAGGACAGTAGATACAAGAGCCAGGAGGATTGCCCCATAGCTGGAAGACTTTCATTAGTGGAGGGGAGAAGGCAGATGGAATAGAGAAGGGATCACTAAGAAAATAATGGCTGAAGAAACCTATTGGGATGGGAGATGCATGCCAAAAGTAGATAATAGAACAAACGTGATGACTTCTCAGTGTGTGTGTGTTGCAAACCATAATGCCCAAAAGTAGAGAGAGAGTATGGGAAATATTGTCTGCCATAGAAGCAGGGGGAGGGTGGGAAAGGGGGGGTATACCCGGGATACTGGTGGTGGGGAATGTGCATTGGTAGAGGGATGGGTGTTTGATCATTGTGAGATTGTAACCCAAACATGAAAGCTTGTAACTGTCTCATGGTGATTCAATAAAATAAAATTTACAAAAAGAAATGATAAAAATCATATATTTCCAATAAGCACTAAGGATTTGACAATATTCATTACTCATTTGTGATAAAATTATAGACTGTTACTAAAAGGGTTGAAAAGTATAAACCTCAATGTAATAAAGACTACAGTAACAAAAAAAAAGAAACAGAGGCTGCTTAAATCTCAGGGCTAGGAGGAATAGAGACGTTACTGGCACCCGCTCAAGCAAATCGATGATCAATGGGATGACAGTGATACAGTGATATGTAAATAGGTATGTGAAATCATTTAGTATAAACATGATGTATTAGAAAGGGGACATTTATTTCATATATACATATATATAACTTGAAAACAAATGATACTAGAAACTTATTTTTAGATTCATTAGTATATAAATAAAAATAATAAAATTTATATACTAATAAATTGCACAATAAGTTTCCAGTATCATTTGTTTTCAAGTTATATATATATGTATTATATATATGTATATAAAATAAGTGTCCCCTTAACCCCTGTACTTTCTCTCTGACCACTATTTTTATTTTCATATCAGGAATATAATCACTAGTGTGGATTGATTTGTTTACTGAGTGTGGGTTATATTAGATTTATTTATAGTGCAGGTTTAAAGAGCCAGTTTGTATATTTGTTTTAGAAAGAGTAGATTTGCGGTCCTGTTCCCAAGCCCCAATATTGGAAATATTTCTGGGAAATGGGTTGAGTTGTAATGTTGTAGAAGGGGCTTACAGTAATGATTTGACACATTCAGTTTTCTGAAGCTGCTTTTGACACTTCCTTTGTAAACATTTTATTAGAATTTTATTCCAAAAATAAATTTATAACTATAGTATACAAACATTCTTTATTATCTTTTGATATGAGTTAAGAGGGCTGGAGCAACAGCGCAGCGGGTAGGGCGTTTGACTTGCAAGCGGCCGACCTGGGTTCGAGGCTTTGACTCCTCCATCCCTCTCGGAGAGCCCGGCAAGCTACTGAGAGTATCCGACCTGCAAGGCAGAGCCTGGCAAGCTACCCGTGGCATATTCTACATGCCAAATACAGTAACAGGTCTCACAATGGAGACATTACTGATGGCTGCTCAAGCAAATCGATGAGCAACGGGATGACAGTGATACAGTGATGAGTTAAGTGGAGTTTCTTAGTATTTCTTAGGTAGGAGAGTAGTTTTATCTATGTTATATGTAAATGGTAACTGTTTCTCCTACATATTAAAGCCTTTATTTTTAAAATATGTTACTAAAATGCATTATCTTGTATTTTCCATCCCTCTCAGAGAGCCCGACAAGCTGCCGAGAGTATCCTGCCCTCACAGGAAGAGCCTGGCAAACTCCCTATGGTGTATTCAATATGCCAAATACAGTAACAATGCAGGTCTCATTCCCCTGACCCTGAAAGAGAATCCAATCATTGGGAAAAACGAGTAAGGAGAGGCTGCTAAAATCTCAGGCTGGGATGAATGGAGACATTACTGGTGCCTCGCTCTAGCAAATCAATAAACAACAGGATGACAGTGACAGTGATACAGAGATAGTATATAAAATTTTAAATAAGCCTACTTTTCATTTAAGGTAATTTGGTATTTAAAGTGGTTTATATTTTAAAAAAGCTTTATAATAATTCTTTATACATCTATTTTACTTTTGAAGCAAAAATAAATTTATTGGTCATCCTGTATTTTGGAAATGCTGCTCTCTGAAATACAATAACCATCTGCTTGCTATTCACACTCAAGTCCCAGTTGCTGTTTGACCTCTTTTAAATTGGCAGGACCATTCTCGTCTTTGGACTTGTTCATTTTATGAGGTCACTGCCTGCATTAGCAATGCCTCTGACCATTGGGAAGTGCTCATGAACTAGATAGGCTGAACCAGGAAAGAGTGATTCAACATCTTTAGGGCTAATGGTAGGCAGAAGAAAAGTAGACAAGAAATAGAACAATAGAAATAGAATAAAAGAAAACAGACCTTTAGTCAAATTCACAAGGAAGAACTCCAACCAACTGCCTTGAAGCTGATTAAATTGCAAAACCTTTATCCATGAATATATGTAGAGCATAGTTTGATGTGAAAGCATAAATTATTTTGTAAGCAAAAGCAATCACTGATTATAGTGGGAGTCATTGTTGTTTACTAGTGAGTAAAAGTAATGCCACATATAAGAATTAAAGTTTCAACTATGTTTCTTTTTAAACTCAATTTACTCTTTATTTGATTTTTTTTTTGGCTTTATGGGTCATACTCAGTGATGCACAGGGGTTACTCCTGGCTCTGCACTCAGAAATTACTCCTGGTGGTGCTCAGAGGACCACATGGGATGCTGGGGATCGAACTCGGGTCAGCTGCCTGCAAGATGAATGCCCTGCCCACTGTAATATCTATCGCTGCAGCCCTACTCTTTATTTGAAATCTAAGGAATGAGGACATAAGTAATTAAATTTTATTTCAATATTTCAGCATATCTTACACACACTTATGTATGTATATATATATATGTATATATATATATGTATATACCCTCACCTCACAATAAATCTTTTTGTATCAGAAAGAAGGAAGAGAATTTCTTCCTGTGAAAAACAACTAAGAAAATATTTTATTTAAAAATAAATCCAATATTTTTTACTTTCTTTTGAAATAAGGTAAACATGATGATTTGGAAATTTTTTATATAAAATGTGCAAAAATTTTTAGTAACAATAATCCATTTATTATTCCTCAAATATATATTTTTCTAGAAAATTCTAAAAGATTATCTCAAACAAATTAAGTAATTTCAAAATCTGAGCTAATTTTTGTAAACATATGTATTTGAAAAGTCAAAGTTTTTTTTTGCTTATTATTATTAGCTGCAAATTCGCTTCTTAGAAAAAAGAAAGCTTATGTAAAACCCAAATGTTATAAAAAGAAGAAGAAACTGTTCTAACTGAAATTCTGGTAGGTGCTTTTTTAAACCTATTTTGAAAATGTTTGAAACTCCATTTCATTTCTCTTCTGTGAAGAGAACCCTAACCTAGATACTCTACCTGATTCTTCAAAACTGTTCAGCAAGATAGCAAATTTAGAACTCTTAACTTCTATTTAATGCTTTCCCTAAAACTTTCAAAAGGAAATTCCTAGATTGAGTTCATTAGATTCACATCCACACACATATTAAACATATACTAGATTGTCTTAGATTTATTTCATCAAAATCATATGAAATTGGACTTACAATTTTGCATTTTAGTAACTGCTCATATTACTCTTAACGTACATTAACAATGAAGTCTTCTTTGCTAATGGTGGTTTGATTTGTTCTGTTTATTTGTATTGTTTTGGAGCCACACCTGACTCCACTCAGAGTTTACTTCTGACTTTGCTCGGGGATCACTTCTTGCGGTCTTGGGGGAATGCAGGGGTTGAAACCAGTTCTACTGCATGTGAGGCAAGAGACTTATCCACTGTACTATTTCTCCTGCATCAAGTCTTGCCGGTTTTACTCCCATGTCACCTTCCTTAGCTATTTATTTTGTTGGAATGTGATGAAGTTGCTCTCCTTCCTTCCTTCCTTCCTTCCTTCCTTCCTTCCTTCCTTCCTTCCTTCCTTCCTTCCTTCCTTCCTTCCTTCCTTCCTTCCTTCCTTCCTTCCTTCCTTCCTTCATTCCTTCCTCCCTTCCTTCCTCCCTCCCTCACTCCCTCCCTTCCTTCCTTCCTTTCTTCCTTCCTTCCTTCCTTCCTTCCTTCCTTCCTTCCTTCCTTCCTTCCTTCCTTCCTTCCTTCCTTCCTTCCCTCCTTCCTTCCCTCCTTCCTGCCTTCCTGCCTTCCCTCCTGCCTTCTTCCTCCTCTTCCTCCTCCTCCTCCTCCATCTTCTTCTTCTTCTTCTTCTTCTTCTTCTTCTTCTTCTTCTTCTTCTTCTTCTTCTTCTTCTTCTTCTTCTTCTTCTTCTTCTTCTTCTTCTTCTTCTTCTTCTTCTTCTTCTTCTTCTTCTTCTTCTTCTTCTTCTTCTTCTTCTTCTTCTTCTTCTTCTTCTTCTTCTTCTTCTTCTTCTTCTTCTTCTTCTCTCTCTCTCTCTCTCTCTCTCTCTCTCTCTCTCTCTCTCTCTCTCTCTCTCTCTCTCTCTCTCCCCCCCCCTTCTTTCCTTTGTGTCTTGGACATTTTACCAGGATCCAACTGTATAATACTTAGAACAGTCAACACAAACTCTTCCCAATCTGAGGATAGAGAATAGGGAACACTAATAAAGTTACTCAAAAAAATGACATATATTTAAAGGGTTTATTTGCACTTTTTCCCTGATAAAGGAACAGTTAAGAAACATTTGCTAAATTAAAACATTTCCTTGTGGGTGGTCCTCCTTTCTCAGAATTTTCCAACTTGCAGATTTTTACATGGCATTACATAAAAATGATTTTGTGTTTATAGTAATTTCTATTGATTATTTTTCCTTTGTTTCTTCCTGTCTTTTTTTGTTTTCTCTTTATAGTCACCAAGAACTTCTGTCTCTTGGTAGTAGCAGCCCTACATGAGTTTCCATGGTAACAATGCATTTGGGGGGATAACAAAAGTAAATATGCATGTACTATGTCAGCACATCAGTTGCTAATTCCTGGTGGAGGTCTGAAATTGTGTAAGCAGGCTTTTGCTTTGAAAGTGGTCCAGATTTTTGTTTTTAAATATATTTTGTTAATTGAATAGTTGTTTATTAATTAGAATCAAGAAAAACATGTTTTAACAGCCATTTAGAAGGGTCAAAGAAAGAATAAAATGTGTCCTTTAAAGACAAAAGTAGTTAAATGAATCTAATAGAAGGAACTAAATTAGGCCTGCTAAAAAATCAAAATGACATTGCATTTTTAAGTCATGTACTTAAAAGTCCTTTTGCATTGATCTGCTAATTACTAGGAACAAAGGAAAATACCATAAATATTTATTAAATAATAGCATTCTGCGTCAGGAAAAAAGAGAATATGGAAACATAAAGGATCCTGGGAAACCATATAATTCCAATTTACACAGTGAATAAGAAAAGAAATCCCAGTTTGTGTTGTTTCCTCTTACTTCAAGTTCATTATTTCCTCTATGTTGCCATTTTCTGTTGCCATTTTTCCAATAATAAGGACTATGTTATTATGATTGCTTTGAGCCATAATATGAGCCCAAACCATTTGGAGCCCACACATTTCTTATCAATTTCTTAATCAGCTGCCCTGGTCACTACCTCATTTTCTGTTAATTCAAATATATCAACAGGTTCCAGATAATTTCACCTCATTTATTGACTTCCCCAGTCTGTCTTCCATAGTTATGGAGTTAAACGTTTGATTTTCAAATCGGAGGGCACAGGTATTGCACAGCTACCAAACTACTCCTGAACCTTCAATATATATATTTGCATTTCTTCAGCATTGTTTAATCACTCCTTTTAATTATTTTCTGTGTGCCACCTTTAGAGACTTAAAAATCAAGCTCTCAGAAGCACGGCCGCGTGATATCTTTAGCCTACTTCTCCCTCTGGGAGAAACTGGCAATCTTCTGAGAGTTTCCTGCTCACATGGGACAGCCTTGCAAGCTTCCCATGGTGTATTCATATGCAATATCCAGTAACAAGCTGGATCTCATTCCCCTGACCCTGAAGAGCCCCCAGTGCAACATCGATAGGAGGGCCAAGTCGAGATAGACTTCTAAGATCTCAGGGCAAGGACAAAATGAGAGGTTACTGAGCCCGCCTGAGAAATTGGTGATTAACGGGATTTCGTGATCGTGATCATGATCGTGCCACCTTTAGGGGAAAAAATGAGGCATTGTTTACCATTTTATCCAGGAAACATCTTAGTTTTTCCATGTCTCCTGCATGGGTAACTGCCTTTGTTTTTCAGATCAAATGGCACTTGGTGAACATGTCTCTTAACTTTCTAATATGTTGCAGTTATGGGCCTACAACTTCGTCTCTCCTTTGTGACTGTCTATGCAGAGGCAAGGCCCATGTCTGCCTCACCTTTACATGGATAAGGAATACAAAACAAAGTATTATGAATGACTGCACGATGAATGAATATACAAACCTCCAGAAGTATAGTAGCACTGTAGCACTGTCATCCCTTTGTTCATTGATTTATTCAAGTGGGAACCAGTAACGTCTCCAAGGTGAGACTTGTTACTGTTTTTGGCATAGTGAATATGCCATGGGTAGCTTGCCAGGCTCTGCTGTGGGGGCAGGATACTCTCGGTAGCTTGCCAGGCTCTCGGAGAAGGACGGAGGAATCGAACCCGGGTTGGCTGCATGCAAGGCAAATGCCCTACCTGCTGTGCTATCGCTCCAGTCAAGAAGTTTAATATGGTTGTGATATCTACTGCAGGAAATGGTACATAAAAACAAACAGAAATTCTTTTGTGCTGGCCCTTGTATTAGACACTCAAGAGAGTATGGGGCAGGGCGGGCAAATATTGTTTTGCCTCTCTTTTGATCAACTGGCTTTATTCTGTGGATCCGTTCTCCCAGGTTCAACATTACTCTAGAGCCACATGCAATAGACAAAGAAATGAATGATCTTACTTCTTGTGTAATTTGCCTTTCTAGAAAGGGATGTTAGTAAACCCCTTGCATGCGCTTAACAGATATACTACTTTCTATAATTATAGCTACAAATTCTGCCATCTGGAAACACAGGCTTCAAATTTCCCCTTTCTTCCACATGAGGGCCTTTAAGTCTTTGTTCATATTAATCATATCTGTTGCCCAGACGAAACATTTAGTTCCATCAGCTCTGTCACTCGATGTGGAATCTACTTCCTTCGCTTTGGCAGTATTTCTCACAGTGTTACAATGATGGATCAATTCTAGTTGCAGTGATTTATCTAGGAAATGTTACTTGTTTTTAATAAATAGAGGTTGAAAAATACTTTTTTTATAAATAGAAATAGAAAAAATCAGAGTCAGGGACACAGTTCAACTACTAGAGTGTCTTGTTTTCATACTACAAGTACATTGTTTCATAGAAACATAATCAGCTGAACTTGTTTTTTTTTTTTTTTACTTCTATCTTAGACAACTTACTGAAGTCAAACTCTGGTTTATAATAATTGCATTACTACACTCTATGGTTCTGTTGCACAGATTTTGATCCCTCATTGGAATCTAACAACAATATGAGATATATAGGAAAATAAGAAGAACAAATATTATATATGTCTAAAAGAATGAATTCTGTTTCCTGACATATTCTTGACCAATAGCAGTTTGGCACAATACAGTTTGTATATGCTATTATCTTCTGTGGCAAAGGCTACTTCAAAGGCATATTGAAAAAATTATCATTTTGATGGTGCTGCAAAATACATTTTTCATCTGCAATATACTTTGTTACAATGAAGACTAACCTATGAAACCCATTCTTGGAAGTCTGAGTATTGTTTCAGATGAAATCGCTGAAAGATAATTTTGCAAACTGTAACTGTGGAATTTTAAGTTTTGGAGGATCAACCTTGCTTTCCTGAGATATTTCACACCAAGAGGCAAAGAAATGATGCCTCTTATTCCTGGACTAAACAACTACTTTCATCTCATAAAAAAATAAAGCACCATCAACATTTTCCCCACCATTGAAAATGTATCATTTTATTTTGAAAGTCCACCTTATTTGCAAGAGATAAAACCTAAAGGCAAAAAATAAAAATTCAATAGAGAAAGCAAGGTCAAATACATAGAAAATTCTGCATCAAAACTGGAATTTAGAGTTGCTAACTTCCAATAGAATCTTTTTAGTAAGTTGTGGAAAATGAGTGAATTACTCATAGAAGAATAAAAAAATGGGGAAAGGAAGGGTGCTAAATAAACAGTGATTTTTAAGGCTGAGGAAAAAATTCATTTATGTACTATATACATATATATATATATGTATGATTTTCTGTTCCATTTCAATAAGCTCACAGCTTTCCCAAAGCTGCTCTGTCTGGACATAGCACCTGTAGTGCTCCAAGTTATTGTTTTATCATTCATATTTTATAAATAAGGAAACTAAAGATGAAATATATCTGTGGTCCTCTAATTCAGTGTTCATCAACCTTTTCCCAACTATGGACCTCTCCTAGTCTTCTTTTGTTTCCTATAACCCCTACCCACTATCCCCACCACCAACCCAGTCCTACTAATGGGTCTTGTATGATGGCCCCCATTTAAGCAATTTTCACCTGTGACCCTCTTGCCAAACCCCAGTGACCCATAGAGATCCATGTGGGCCCAAGTTAAAAAAAACAACTCTAATTAACAAAGCTGGAGGTTTAAATTTCAAATGGTTTAATGTAAAGACATAAATGTATTGTTTTTATTTATTTAAAACTCTTTAGATGAAGATATACATGTACATGCACATGTGTGAGTGTATGACAAACAGTTTCTCTAGGATAGAAGAAACTTGCTTCAAGAGACACAAAAATGATACGTATATGAGACCCTTTATCCTACAATGCCCACTTCTGTTGTACCAAGTCTTCTTCTTCAACTTCCTAAACAATTGTGCATAAAAAAGAGTTAGAGCAACACACACACACACACACACACACACACACATGCACACACAGAGACAGAGAGAGAGAGAGAGAGAGAGAGAGAGAGAGAGAGAGAGAGAGAGAGAGAGAGAGAGAGAGAGAGAGAGAGAGAGAGAGAGAGAGAGAGAGAGATCTACAGGGATCCACAGAGAGAGAGATCCATTGATCTTGATCTACAGGGCAGTGTCCAAGACTGCACCCTCATAAAGGAACTCTCTGTTAAACAGACCAGCAACCACTTCATGGCAGGTTTAAGTCATTGGAAATGTTCTGTTTTGAAGTGGATATGTGATTCTTCACTTGGTAATTTGCCTTTTATGTTAACAGTACCTTTGTGAACATTACTATCCTGATATTTTTAGAATTCCTGACCAATTTACCTGCTATTTTATCCAATATTTTCTCAGACCAAGAAAGCAATTTTTGTGGAAGCAAATGCACAATCTGTATAGTCTTCTCCTGTATCTCATCACATAAATGTAGATGGCCTCAAAAATTCTGAAATTGTCCATTAAAGGTTCCACCAATGCTCCAGCTCAGAGGTGAATCCTTGTATGGTTTAGATGCTTCACTTCATTGTATGATATTTGATAAATCAGGTGCTCTTATGTGGTGTTATGTCCACAGGAAGTTGGATACATAAGCTTAGGGATGAAACTGTGATATCAGGAACAGTATCTTTTCACCTTTGTTCTATTTGACCTAATTTTACTAATTTGATCCAATTAGCAGAAATATGAAAGCATACTTGTCAGCCCCCTAACCTCAGTCAAAATTCTATTAATGGCTCCTAACCTGGGATAGAGGGAGATGGTAACTTCCAGCAGAGGAAACAATATTTGAAGATAATACTACCACGGAGTCATCTTGGCACCCTGCCAGTATCTACAAGGCAGAAAAGGGAGTTACTAGTTACTATCCTGGTAACTGCCCCTGATTAGAGTCAATGACAGTCCTGTCATGGGTTGTCTTCTGGTGCTTCTGCTTCTGCTAATATTGATGAAAAGTCAGAATAAGTGCTGAACACGCCCGGGTGGCCCAAAACAAAACAAAAATATCTGATGAATATTAGGATTTGAAAAAGGCTATGATAATGAATTCAAAAGGATTGTGTGGGCTGAGTCAGTGAATGAATTCCACCAGAATCTACTTCATTAACATGTTGTGATCCTACCCTGTACTTGATGAATATATAATGTGTCTCTTTTCATCTTTATAATGCTTGGAGTAAGTCATTATAATTAAAATATCCCAAGCCATACATTAAATTGCAAAGAACAAATTTGAACCCAGCCCTTTGGACTTCAAGGACAACATTTGCTTTAATATAATACGCTCTGTTTACCACTAGACCACTTTCTATTACCAGGGCCGAGTCTCGCTATGAGGCATACTCAGAGATGTAGAGAAGGTCACAGTCATGCCTGAAGGATATAAAAAAAGGCTCGTGAATCAGAAAAATTACATCACATTTCATTTGAATACCTGCAGGTCGATATTTTATAGAGTATATAAAATGGCAATAAAAGATAATGGAGAAAATAAAGATAATTCATTTTCTCAGAGGCATTGATCATCAGGAGAGGTATATTTTCTTTCTCCCTTTTGTACCAAATGGGGAATTTGTTCAATATTCTTAATTTACATAAAATATACAATGCAATTCGACACTTTAAGTGCTCCTTGCATTTACTTCATGACTATAAAATTGTTTCCAGAAAGCAGAAAGTTCTCTGTGTGTTTTATTTACATTTTTCCAAGTCCAACTTTGAAGCCCTTCAATGAATAATTCATCAGGCTTGATGTTTAACGACTTCGTACAGGGCTTTTTTATTTCAACTTCTCACTTAGTGCACACATTTGCCATAGACTTGTCAACAATCACTTGAGGATTCACCTCCTTTCCTCCATAAAACAAGAGTTGAAGTGCAGAAGAGTTTTCCCTCATTACCCACAAGCGTTAGCCATTTCATGTCATATTGAACGGACAACTAGTCACATTTGCCACCTTCCTTTAATATTTACTGTGGAAGTCAATTAGGTTTCAGTCACAATGATCTGGCTTCTGTAATCCACACAGAAGCAGCTCATTGGAGTGGAACAGAACACGCAGAAGAGCAAGAATGCTTAAATAATGGATTTAATAGGGAAAATACTAGAGAAGTACAGGAGTGCTTTTTTTTTTTTAAGGGTTGGCTCATATCTGGTACAGGAATTTTTACTGGGCGTGACTTTTAGCAGCCAAATGATCCACTTGACTGAACTTAAGAAGCCATTCAATTAGATGATAACTTGAGGGTTGTTTTCTGTGATATTTTAGAACTGCAGACATATCAAATAGAGTCAGAAAAGAGTACCCCATATGATGTTTTCTGGTTCGGATGTAATCACATTGCTTTGCAATGCCAGCAGATGTGGACTCAATACAATAATAGCTGTGTAAAATTACATTGTTATTTCTGATTCTTACTTTCTTTATCTGCAATGCAGAGACAGTGAAGAAGAATGCATATGGCTGTTGCCGCCCACCCCCCCCCCCCCGCCGCCAAAGGTTGAAATATCTATGCAAAGTACTTTGAAGATCCCTGGTGCATTGGAAGTACTTAAAAATAGTAGTTGTATGGTTGTTAACATTCTATTATTGATCGAGTATAAGATAGAAAACAAGTAATTTGGGAAAGGATTTATTTTTCATTTTTCTAAGAACTGCAGTAAATCTGACCACTTGTCCACACACTGCTTCAAACTCTCTGTATAATGGAATTTTAAGAAAAGGTCATTTTTGTAAGTCTAGTAGTATCCTGATTTTACATAAGAAATATCTGTGGTTCTTAATTAAAACAGAAATATCAAAAATTCTTCTGCACGTACAATGACAGCATGGATTTTAGAAAAAGATGCAGGTATATATTTTTTTCAAAGGACATAAAGTAATTTTGACAATTACCCAGAGTTTAGAAGACAAAGCCAATTATTATTATTATTATTGTTATTATTATTATTATTATCATCATCATCATTATTTTGTTGTTGTTATTTTAATTCGGTAACAAATATGATTACTGAATAGAAAGTAGTGCAGAAACCTATGCAAAGTATGGTGCATCTCATTGAATCCTTGAATGTTACCAGTAAGCTTATAATAATCACTTTATATGGGAAACAGAGATTTAGTAGGTTCTAAAAATTGTTTGAAGCTCCAAAACCAAAAATACAAAAGGCAAACATGGCATTGAAATCCAATCCACAAATCTATAGATGGTAGCTATTCCTTCCAATGACCTCTGTACGATGCATACAGTTTTCCATGATAGAGAGTTTATTTTCAGGTTCTGTAGCCTTGAATAATAGAACTAACTCTGGACTTTTGTACTTGGACTCTGATAGATTCAAATGTATTCTTCCCGCCCAAATGTTACCCTGACATTTGAGTATATGTTCTGAAATAAAACCAAGCATGGTGCAAAAAAACAAGTGAACCCTATTTATCATGCTTAAACCTTGAATCTGGAGAGCTTTAGTGAGGTTTTCAATGTTAAAAAATGTTTTGCCATTTTTATTGAGGTATTTTTGTTTAAAATATTGTTGATAATAGTTCCATGTGTACATTATTCCAACCCCCTCCCATCCCCAGAACGATTGCTTTCTTCCACCAAAGTCCAGAGGGCACCTTCCCTCAGGTCACATTTTCGACTCAAGGAATCTCAGTTCTATAAAGTATTTTCTAGTTCTGATGTCTTTGGCCATTTGTTGTTCCCTTATGCTGCTTCTTTATAAATCACATATGAAAGAAATCTTCCTGTATCTGTCTCCTTAAAGTGATTTTATGCAGCATGCTACCCTCTCGATTTAAATATTTTTAAAAGTCTTTAAAATATATTAGTCTCTCTTCTTGCAGCACAAAACACTTAACATTCTATTGACTTCTCTCTGGTTATTTTCTATGTTTCAAGATTCAGTCACCTGGTTGCATCCTCTAAGTAGTTCTTTCTGAGCTTCCAAAACAGCAGAAAATGGAAGGAAGGAAGGAAGGAAGGAAGGAAGGAAGGAAGGAAGGAAGGAAGGAAGGAAGGAAGGAAGGAAGGAAGGAAGGAAGGAAGGAAGGAAGGAAAGAAGGAAGGAAGGAAGGAAGGAAGGAAGGAAGGAAGGAAGGAAGGAAGGAAGGAAGGAAGGAAGGAAGGAAGGAAGGAAGGAAGGGAAGGAGGGAGGGAGGGAGGGAAGGAAGGAGGGAAGTAGGGAGGGAGGGAAGGAAGGAGGGAAGGAGGGAGGAAGGAAGGAAGGAGGGAAGGAAGGAGGGAAGGAAGGAAGGAAGGAAGGAAGGAAGGAAGGAAGGAAGGAAGGAAGGAAGGAAGGAAGGAAGGAAGGAAGGAAGGAAGGAAGGAAGGGAGAAAGGAAGGGAGGGAGGGAGGGAGGGAGGGAAGGAAGGAGGGAAGGAAGGGAGAAAGGAAGGAAGGAAGGAAGGAAGGAAGGAAGGAAGGAAGGAAGGAAGGAAGGAAGGAAGGAAGGAAGGAAGGAAGGAAGGAAGGAGGAAAGAGTCCCTCAAACACTGTCAGGAGTAGTCCCTGAGCACAGAACCAGAAATAAGCCTTTAGTACAGGTGTGCCCACTTTCCCCTCTCCCACAAAAACATAATGCTAGCAGAAATATTACCTGTTCTCACTGCATCCTACATAAACCTCTAATGTGTACAGAACATGCCAGAGCATTATTTATTTCCCATAATATCTTCGAGTTTTTACTCTTAGATACTTACACACAAAAGTTTTGGAAGCAAGGAATAAAGGAAAGGAGATTGTTAGCAGCACAAAAGTGGTGGTTTACGAATACTATCTACAGGACTTACAGATGGTTGTTTCTAGGCAAATTTGAGAACCGGGGATTAGAAATAAAATATGTCATAAATTGCACCCTGGACTGGAACTAGTTTAGCAGGCTGGAGAATATACTTCGCATTTGGGAGTCTGGGATCAGTCCCTGTATCAGATAGTTCCTTGGCTCATCTGGGAATGACCACCAAACATGGATCCAGGAGTAACCCCTGAGCACTTCTTGTTAAAAACAGCAAAACTGTTTTAAACAAGTAAATTTTGAAATGCACACATTAAGTTATACATGGAAAATTCTGAACTCCATTGTACCCCTTTCATCAAGCTTTTAGATAATTCCTTTATGCCCAGACATTCCATATACTTGTGATAATAAAGTGCCAGGTGTTACAAAAGAGATATGAGTACCACATGATTAGTAAAGGCCACTTAACAAGTCAGCAGTTTGTGCTGAAGAGGCACCCTCATAAACAAGTAAGCATGACCTCTGCTAGAACGCGTGGCAAGACTAGATGACATATTATTGCCAATTTTAGCAGAAGAGACAGCCTCGTAAACAAGTAAGCATGACCTCTGCTAGAATGCATGAAAAGATTGCATGACATGTTATCTCCAAATTTAGCAGAATCACACATGCTCAGATTTGAAAGAGAACTGAGTGTGTGTGTGTGTGTGTGTGTGTGTGTGTGTGTGTGTGTGTGTGTGTGTGTGTGTGTAGAGGGGTCGGAGAGGGGCGGGGATGAACTGATAGTTTTTCTTGAGGCCAAGAAGAAAGGAGCACTTCGTTGTAGAAAGGGTAGAAACATGGAAAAAGACCAGTTGAGAGTTAAAGCTCAACTCAACTTCTTTGCAAGTTTTATGATTTCTAGAAAATTCCCTGACTTTCAGGCATAGTTCACACTTCTGTAAAATATGAACAATAAAACCTCACTGAAAAAGGATTTTATGAGGATAGGAGATATTTGTGAAATATCTGATATCTGTGGTTAATAAATGAAATAATATTCAAAGTCAGCAAAAGATATTATTGAATATTCATTGCATCTTCAAAGTGTGTATGTGCACGCATGTGTGTGCGTGCACACGCGCCCGTGTGTGTGTGGGGGGGTGTGGGTGTGTGTGTTGGTGTGTGTGGGTGTGTGTGTGGGTGTGTGTGTGGGTGGGTGTGTGGGTAGAATAGAAGTGGGAAAGACACGGAGGTTTCAGAAGAGGAAAAAGAGAGAGAAACTATTGGTCTGCTATGTTTCTAACCCGCCCTGCACTCATATTTAATGAAAATTTACTTTGTTTTCTCTGCCTAACTGCCACACAACTTGAGCGTGTGTATGCTCTGTGCAAGCTAAATGAGATTGAAAGGGAAGATGGATTCCTGAATTGTTGCTAATGGTCTAGACATTTCACTGTTTTGTCAACAAAGCCCTATTGTTGAAAGCGATGTTTTCTCACTATGTCAATATCTCTGCCATGTTGTGTTGATATTAATGGAACTGCCAGGAAAGAGATTTAATTAATCAGTTCCCAGAATAACTACTTGTCAATCTTCACATCCCAGTGAAAGCGTTCAGACCACTGGGGAGATTCTGCAGCACATATTCAGGCACTTGGGCTGTGTGCTAGCAACATATTTCCCGAAGTTTTCCTAAGCAGCCAAGATAGAAGTTTGGGCTCCTGGATCAACAGCCAGACTATGATTTATTCCAAAAGCAATTATTTGAATAATACATTATTTTTCAGAAAAGGTATGTTGTACTACAAGTTCTGGCTTATAATGACCAGTAAATAATTATTTTAATCCAGAAAAAAACCAGGGTTGAGCAATATCCCATTTCTCCGTTTAAATTAAAACAGTAGTGATGTTAAAAAGAAAAAAAAATGATGCTTGAATCATTTTGCTTTATGAGACTTCAAAGAAGAAGGTATGGTGAGAAGTCTGTGACCCCTGTTCTTTTCTTCTTATAACGTTTCAAGGATACTCACTAGGTCTTTTCTCGGGCCCTGGTTAAGCCACATTTATGACTGAGTCTTACTGTTCTGTGTGTGAGGTTACAGGGTAATTAAAAACAAGAGCCTGCCCCGTTGGGGTCAAGACCCTTTGCAGCGTGTCTTGGCATTTCACCTCTTGCCTCTGGCACAAATTACAGGCTGCTAATATCAAAATTTTAAATTGGGGCTTAGGGAGAATACATGTTCTTTCTATAACCAAACATATATTCCAATTCAGTCTACCTAAGCTCCGAAAGAGGATTTGGGGCAGACATCGAACCAATAAGGAAGTAGCATTATAGTATTTTTATTTGATATTTTATTGCTGTGTGTCTCCTCAAGAATCTCATAAGGAGAAGAGTGTCTGAAATAAGACAGATATTCTTAAATCAATTCAATTTTATTAAATTGTCTCTCCAAACTCACCACACAAAAGGAGCCGAAATAACTACCCTTAATTGAAATGGTTCATCCTACCCTCCCTCTTCCCTGGAGTTGTTTTTACTTAGCCATGGTTATTTTGTGCAAAGTCTACTCACTTCCACCTAGAAACATGGTGTTACCCAAGTGGTGTTGATGTCCTATGGAACCAATGCCAGTGTGGACCAATTCTGTATCTCTCATCTTAAAATAAAAAAAATAGTCCCGAACGCTAGATTCTAGACAATTACAAAGGTCTGAGATAGGACCTATTAATTTGAAATTTTTATTTGTTTGTTTGGTTTTGCTTTTTGGGTCACACCCAGCGATGCGCAGGAGTCACTCCTGGCTCTGCACTCAGGAACCACCCCTGGCGGTTCTCAGGGGACCATATAGAATGCTGGGAATTGAACCCAGGTCGGTCGAGTGCAAGGCAAACGCCCTACCTGCTGGCTATCTCTCCAGCCCCTGATTCAAAAGTATTTATTTATTTATTTATTTATTTATTTATTTATTTATTTATTTAATGGAATCATCACGTGGAAAGTAACAAAGCATTCAGGCTTAAGTCTCAGTTACACAATGCTCGAACACCCATCTCTGGTGCACTGAACACCAGTGTACATATTCCACCACCGAGAACCACAGTAAACCTCGCCCCACACCCTCCATACCCCAGCCCCCCACCCCGCCTGTGTAGCTGATAATATTCACTTTACTTTCTCTTTTCTTTGATTACATTCAATTTTTCAACAAAAAACTCACTATTATTGTTTGGAGTTCCCCCCAACTCCGCCCTCAAAGTCGGACCTGCTAGAAAAGAAGCATTTGATAACTTGTCTTTCATTGCTGAGAATGAAGAGATATGAGGTCGTGTGGCCATTGGACCCAGCAATACCACTCCTGGAAATATGTCCTGGAGAGGCAAAAAGGTGTATAGTAGAAATGACATCTGCATTTCTATGTTCACTGCAGCACTGTTTATAATAGCCACAATCTGGAAAAAAACGGAGTGCCCCAAAACAGATGACTGGTTAAAGAAACTTTGGTACATCTACACAATGGAATACTATGCAGCTGTTAGAAAAGATGAAGTCATGGAATTTGCATATAAGTGGATCAACATGGAAAGTATCATGTTGAGTGATTTGAAATTTTTAATACATCAATTCACTCACATGTACAGACATATGAGATTATTCAAGCCTAGCGCATTTCCACCAAATTTTCCTGAGGATTAAAGAGAACATTATAACATTTCTATAAAGCAAGGTGCTATAGGATAGAATTTTTAAAACATCAATAGAATAAATTAGTCTCCATGTGAACTTCCTCATAGGTTAAAACCTTCACATAAATGTAGACACAATTTCTAGAAGGAGACAGTCTTACATAAAAAGAGACTAATTTTTGAACTGAGAAACATAACTTTTATTATTTTCCATTTAAATCATTAAACAGGCCACAGTTTAGTCACCCAGTGAATAGAACCACAAAGTAGTGAAGAAATTTCCCCACACCATCTGTAAAAATATATGCAAATCCCGAATCCAAAATAAACATATGTAGCTTGGAACATAACTAAAATATACCCCTCAAAAATAGATAAATTGTTTCAATTGTTCTGTGGTGACTGCTTCACCAAAACTGTTTATTTCCCTGTCTACTTTCAAGTATTCTGAAATCATAAAAAAGCAATTCTCTGAGGTCCCAAATTCCATATGTTTTCTCTAGCTAAATTTCATGTGGGGGCTGGAGTGATAGCACAGCGGTAGGGCGTTTGCCTTGCAGCGGCTGACCTGGGTTGGATTTCTCCGCCTCTCTTGGAGAGCCTGGCAAGCTACTGAGATTATCTTGCCTGCATGGTAGAGCCTGGCAAGCTACCAATGGTGTATTCAATATGCCAAAAACAGGAACAACAAGTCTCACAATGGAGACAGTACTGGTGCCCGCTCGAGCAAATCCATGAGCAACAGGATGACAGTGACAGTGACAGTAAAATTTCATGTGGAGAGGATATGAATACATCTTATCAAATGTTGAAATTTTCTTAGCAGAGGGCAGAAAAGAAGTTGAAGTCAGTTTAGTTTTTCTAATTGTCTGTGGAGCTGAAGGTTGAATTTTGGGGAGGTGGGATGGGAGAGGGGCTCCCAGCTTTGCACAGGATTTACTCCTGGATCTGCACTCAGGGGTCACCCCTGGCACGGCTTGGGGGACCCTATGTGGTGACTAGGATCAAACATGGGTCAGCTTCATGTAAGGTTAAAATTTGTCAAGGTTCTGAATTGTACTAGAGACTAGAAGGCTGATGCTTAAGAGAGATGATACTTAAAGTAAACAATCTGTCAAAGTTAGCAGGGAACCTTCTGTTAAGAAGTGCTTTAAGTGTAATCTCATTTTAAGAGAATAACTTACTAAATCCGTGGAGAAACATGGCTTCCTTGATTAGTTGCAATTCTACAAAGGTGAGAATCATTCAGTGGAGATCCACAGTATATCACTAGCTGATGTGCACCAGAAGTCTTGTCACCATCATTTTATGCAGTCATAACTATAACCACAAAAAAGAATTTGTTCAAGGAAAAAACTTGCGCACATCAGTCAAATCATTATTCACATGCATTTTTGGTAAGGAATATAATTGCTTTATTTTCAGCATTAATTTAGAGATATAATACATTAAGTGAGGTGCTTGCCTCTCCGGATTTCAATCCCCAGCACTGCATATGGTTCCCTGAGCCCCATTAGGTGTGATCCCTGAACACAAAGCCAGGAGTAAGCTCTGAGCATCACCAGGTGTGCCAAAACAAGACAAAACAAAATTAAAAAGATGTGCTAAATACATTTGACTTAATGTTACAATATAAACCCAGCCAAATAAATTTTGCAGCAACTTTATAATTTTGAATTTTTTTGTTTAATCCTAATCCAGGGGAAATAATTAGCATTAGAAATCATCCATAGAGAATTTAATAGACACCATAAAGATTCTAGTCCAACTATGGTGAGTGAAACTATGGTATGGTACCTTATGAGTTGTCAATGCATGGGAAGAGGCAAAAGAGGAACGAATCTTCAGCAAATGCATAAAAGATTACCATTTTGTTTACATATCTAACATAAACACACAGTGAACAGTGAAAGAGAAAAAATAATGACAAAAATAGAACATTATTAAAAGAGTAAGTTCTCACCTATGAAAAAAAAACTAAGAGAAAATTTGTGTAGGGAAGAATAAAATGAAGTGAAAATCGACAATTTAGATCCATATCTTGGATCAAATGAGAAACTCTTATAGGTAGTCTCTATCCTAGTAAAAATTAAATAAGAAGGAGGGGAGGGAAGCATAAGAATAAACAGGAGGAAGGGATACATCAAGAAGGTAGATGGTTGGGGCTGGAGCGATAGCACAGTGGGTAGGGCGTCTGCTTTGCACGAGGCCAACCCAGGTTCAAATTCCAGCATCCCATATGGTCCCCTGAGCACCGCCGGGGGAAATTCTTGAGTGCAGAGCCAGGAATAACCCCTGTGCATCGCCAGGTGTGACCCAAAAAGCAAAAAAAAAAAAAAGAAGGTAGATGGTTAACATCAAGGCGATGAAAAAGAAAGGAGAGAAGGAGGGAAATTAGTGAGGAGGGATTTTCATACAAATAATGATTATGGGTTGGACAAGAGTAAGATTGGTTGATGAAGAGGCAAATAAATGCCTCTGAGATGTGCTTTTGGAGATAAGAATGGACAAATAGAGTTAGCCATGGATATAAATGGAGCTTTGTAAGGAAGAATTTATTTCCTGAAATGTTGGAAGCTATCAAACATTCTGATTAGGTTAGCACTTACTAATTTTACAATGATAATTATTGCCAAAGCAAGTTCACTTACTATTAAAATCAAACTTATCCAATGGTAATATATAGGCATCCCTCTTTTTTCATGGTGATATACTCCATGTCCGTAATGAATGTTGAAACTGAATCGTATACCTATTGTTTTATTCCTCACCATACATGTCTATTATAAAAATTAATTGTAAATGAAGCACAGAAAGAGACTAATAAGAACTATACTAACAACATCAATAATATAATAATAAAAGCTGTGCGAATTCTCTATGCATTTTGTCACTGTCACTGTCATCCCATTGCTCATCGATTTGCTCAAGCAGGCACCAGTAACGTCTCCATTGTGAGACTTGTTGTTACTGTTTTTTATATATCAAATATGCCATGGGTAGCTTGCCTGCCTCTGCCGTGTGGACATGATACTCTCAGCAGCTTGCCGGGCTCTCCAAGAGGGATGGAGGAATCAAACCTAGGTTGCCAAGTGCAAGGCAAATGCCCTACCTGCTGTGCTATCGCTCCAGCCCATGCATTTTGTAGTAAAAATTAAAATAAATACACCCTTTCATTCACAAACTTCTCTATGAAAACCACTACAAGTATTATTGATAGTAGATGAAAAAAATGTGCAAGGGTTATTAGCTATTAAATAATGAAAGCATGAAAAATAGGATCTGTCCATATATTTGGCAATATAAAGGAAGGATCTAATAAAATATAAAATACCACAAGGAATCTCAACATAATTCTAAATTAAAGGAAGAAGAGGAGTGTTCTTGGGCTGAAGGGTTAATGGGAAAATTGAAAAAGAAGCTGGAAAGGACACAGTCATCTTTCTGGTTGACTGAAATGCTTCAAAACTTGGTTGTGCCGTTGGCTGTTGCAGGTCTACGTACATTTAGGAAAAAAAAAACAAAACTTGTCATACGATCAAAGAAATTACAGTTTGGATGGATCACAGGTAAAAATAAAAGTTTGGGAAATAAAAACAAACCTTTCTGGGACTAAAGAAATAGTGCAGAGCTTAAGGCATGTGTCCTGCTTGGTACGGACCCTGGTTTGACCCCTGCCGAGGCATATGGTCCTTGAGAACCAGGAGTAATCCCTGAACACAGAGACAAGTGTAGACCCTGAAATCAGCCAAATGTTACTAAAAACACACACAAACACACACACAATCTCTCCCCCAACACACGCTCACACACATGCACACACACACACACATTTTCTCCAGTAGTTAAAATATATTCTATGAATTTTGCTCTTACAAGCATCAGACAGGTAAGAAGCTATTAAATAACATATTGTCAATTCTGGCTACTCTTAACTCTCCAAACAGTGAGACAATATTAAAGTAATTTAGAATCATGCACATCTAAATTCATATTGTGAGGGTTACAATGATGGTGGTTGAATCATCTTCCTGCAGAGGTTGGGAGTGAAACCGTAATCTTGTCTTTAGAATCAGTCTTTTATGGGAGAACTGGGAGTTCCCAAGCAGTACCCAGGAGAGGCCCTCCTAGCAATCTTGGCGTCAGGGTTAGCAGTTCAACCAAGTATCCAAGGACTGCGTTGGCTCTGTGGATTTGGCCAGGGATTACTCAGTTCATGGTGGCTGTGCTTAGTCGCCTCCAGAGCTACATCTGATGAAGTTGTTGAGACCAGGTGGTGCTAGGGATAAACTTGGACTTGGCCACATGCCAGCCACATCCCTTAAAAGTGTGTTCTATTTCTCATGTTCTGTCTCTATTGTTTTGGGGCCACACCTGGTGATTCTCAGGGCTTGCTCCTGGCTCTGCACTAAGGAATTATTCCTGGTGGTATTTTGGGGACTCATATGAGGTGCCGGGAATTGAACCGGGTCGGTCTCATGCAAGGGCTCTACTACCACTACCACTCTGGCCCCAAACTGTGTTCAGTTTCTCCAGTCCTAGAATTCAGAGTCTTTATTCATAAAAATAATTTGAGCTTAAACGTGTTTCCATGTAACTCTAAGCTTTAAAGTTACATATAGAAGTATGTGTGTATAAATAGTATATAATATATATACACATATATACATGTATTTCATATATAATCTTCTTCATGGTCTTTTTCTCACTTTCTTTTTCTGACATTTTCTAAGAGGAATTGAAACAAATGTAAACCAAAAATATTCTTGTGAAAGGCAAAACATTGATGCATAATTCTGTGTGTGTATATGTACATATGTATAAATATGGACTTATTTGCATATATAAAGGGTCAGACTGTGTCTGCCAGGTGTACTGTAAAATGATGGCAGGAATATTAGAAATGTTTATTGTTAATGAATTATGGAACAATTAGAATAGATGAAGTTGGATAATGATTTTCATTCTAAAAAAGTCTTATGTAAAGGTAGAATAAAATCAAATTTATAAATACAGAATTAATATATATATTTAAGACACAATTTTTAAAAATAATCTTTCCTATTTTGTGTTCTCTTAGATCTCACTTTGTCATTGATATTACTTAAAATAATATTAATTACACTCTGAAGAGGTTGTTATTAGCTTCCCCACACTACAGGTACACAACATAGGAATTAGGTCACTTGCAAAGTTTCTTGACTTGAATATGACAGAAATAAAATTCAGAAATTTTTTAGAGCCAATCCTCTTCTTTGTCATTTCAAACATAATACTTTGCAATGGGGAGAAATTTGTGTCAATTTTCTTGTTTCCAAGGCTCCCTTGAAATCAGGCTGATACACACACTGAGGTTAAGTCTCTCTTATTATACATGAGTAATTTCATGAAGCAAAATATAAAATCTAGGTGCAGAGCAGGTGTATCCCATGCTCCATGGACAATCTTGTTTTCCTGTAATATATTCTCATCAGGAAATGCAGCACCTGCAATGGTGTATTTGCATACATAATTTTATTCTTGTTCACTACATATCAAATCCATCTACAGGGCTCATCAATATGCCAATTTAAATTATAGACTACTCTAGTCTTTGTTTTGTACTGAAGCTATTCCCTGCACATAGCTATCTGTCAAAAGTTAATTTAGGGCTCAAATTTATTTTTAAAAGGCACAGCTAGCTTATAATTTTACTGAATATCATTTTAGGGTGAATATGGATGTACCATGTATGAATGATTTATAAATAAAAATATGGGTAAATTACACAGATACAAGTCAATATGTGAACTAAATTGCAATAAGTATACTCACTTTTATTATTGGTACTTGAAGTATTTTTCATTTCATTTTAATTGAATGCATTAGTCTCAAAGCTAGAGGTCACAAATCACTGGTGTTTTGCAAGCAATATGAGGTAATTTAGTATCTTGCAGAAATTTCTGAAAGAAGGTAATTTATCAGATATACCCGTTTTGACGATCAATGCTTTCTTAATTCTCTTAACAGTGTGATCATAAGAAATGCTATCTCTAGTTACTAAAATATTGGTGAACTTGAAATTAAGTGTAAAGTGAAGTAAAAGTGAGGGAATGATTTATTAGTTTTCACTCATAATATTTACATTCAGAACCCCATGTATTCCCACACATACTTGTATTTTTTGTGATAATTTATATGACTGTTATTATTGCACATACCAAATAATCTAAGAACTTTCTAATAATACCTTGCTCTTCTTGCAACTACATTATAATTAATCACTTATTTACCTAGGTAAGGCAGTACCCCAGGAAAGATTATCTACTCCTTGAGGATAAAGATGTCTAGCACTGTTCAAATTTTTTATCTACTCCTTAAGGACAAAATGTCTAGCTCTGTTGAAATTTTTATCACCAAAACTAGGAATTGCATAATATTTAGTTAATGTTCATTAAAACACTTTTATTGTGAGAAACAATAAAATACATACATAATTGAAATAAAATAGTAGAAAAGTTAACTCTGTGACTATAATGTGTGTTTTAGATCAGATGCATCTAGATTATGTGTGAAGTCTCATTTGACCCATATATGAATATGTCAAGTGAATTCCTTATCATAAAATATATGTAATAACAAACCAGTAAAGAGGTAATTTTATTGTTAAAGGTTAGAAGCTGTCGCTCCAAGCTTACAGACTTTCTCAGAAATATTGAAAACTAAGCATTGTTTGAACTGACTTTGTCACAGTTTTGTGATATGACCTCAAGAACCCAGGTGAAATCAGAATTCAAAAAAGGCAACTTTAAAATGGTAAATAGCATTATTCTAGCTTTACTTGTCCTTTCCTCACCCTCATCTCATCTCAGAAGCATATTTATAGACAATATTGATCACATTCCCAGTGTAGAACCTGGATCCATGCTTGCAAGGAAACAGAACACTTAACTTGCAAATTACATATATGTGTGCTAATTTTTGAATAGATGCAAATTATATTAAGCATATCTCTTCCAATCTGTCTGCGGTTTAGCTGATGGACTAATACTGTGTTGATTTTTATTTGTTTTACTGAGAACTTCCTGAGGGCAGAAAGATAGCAGCCATTTCTTCAAAGTAGTGTAAGGCAAATAAAAAAACCTACAACTACCTGAAGCAAAAGGTTATGGATGATACACAAAGTAGAACTTCTAGGGCCTGGAGAAAAAGTTAGACAGACAATTTCCCTGGAAAAGTAGTCACTGAAAACTATTTCAGAGGGATGGACCTACCTCACACAGGATGCATACTCAGGAAAGATCTGAGATGTTAAGCTTTCTCTTCTAGTTGTTATCCAGGACCAGCTAAGACTGATAGCAATGGGGGCAGAAGTGAGAGTTCAGCAGGTATCGTGCACTGTCATGAGTATTTCCTGAGTGTGGAGCCAAGAGTTATCCCTGAGCATCGCTGGCTGTGACCCAAAAAGAAAAAAAAAAAAGATTTGGTACCAATGTGTTAAGTTTCACAGGAATGTCCTACCTTACCACCACTATATACAGCCTGAAAGGGGACTTGTTTCTGTTATGGGGTATAAAACATTAAAGCCTAAAGAACTGACAAAAACAGAATTAAAGAAATAACAGAATTAACTAAGATACTGGGCTGGAGCGATAGCACAGCAGTTGGGCTTTTGCCTTTCACGTGGCTGACCCGTGTTCAATTCCTCTGACCCTCTCGGAGAGCCCGGCAAGCTACCGAGAGTATGGAGCTCTCACGGCAGAGCCTGGCAAGCTACCCGTGCATATTGGATATGCCAAAAACAGTAACAACAAGTCTCTCAATGAGAGATGTTACTGGTGCCCGCTCGAGCAAATTGATGAGCAACAGGATGACAGTGACAGTGACAGTAACCCTAACTACTAATCTAGACTTTAATTATTCAAGAGAAAGAGAGGACAGGTGGGGGAAGGAGCTAGAGCCTTTCTGATGCCAAGATGCCCTGGAATTTGGGGGATGGAGGATGTGAGTATTATACATGATAGACATGTGGGGCTAAACCCCTGAAATTACATGATATTGTAAACTAATGATCACTCAATTAAAATATTTTTGTGTAAGATATTCTAGTGAAAGAGAATTCACCAGGACCTAAGGATGTTGTTAAAGTGGTTCAACCCCTTCTTTACAGGGAGACATCCTGGGTATTTTCCACCAGAAGCACTACTGGATATATACTCCCTCCATCCTTACCAAAAAAGGAATTTCCCATTCTTTTTAATCACAAGCACATAGGGCTGGAGAAATAGTGCAATAGGTACAGTGCTTTCCATGCATGCAGCCAACCTAAGTTTGATCCCCAGAACCTTATTTTGACCCTGAACTCTGCTAGGAGTGGTCCCTGAGAGCAGAGACAAGAGCAATCCCTGAACCCCAACAGGAGTGATCCTTGAAAGCAGAGTTAGGAGTAAACCCTGAGCATGGCTGGGTGTGGCCCCTAAGCAAAATAAATAAATAAATAAACAAAGAACACATATTTTTCTTGTTTTTAAAAAGCAAGCAAGTAAATTAACAAGGCATCATATCACACCTATATTATGGCCTGCATCAAAAAGACTAGAAATAGCGATTAATGGTAGGCATGTAGAGAAGAGGAACTCCCCCATCTGTCATTGTTAGAATGAAAATTCATTTACTCACTATGGACAAGATAACGGAGATTTCTCAAAATAATGAAAAGAGGTTGACCAAATGACCTAGCAGTTCCACTCCTACATAGCTATCCTCAAACTATGTTACGTTCTTTGCAGTATTATCTATTGTAATAACCAAGATATGTGTGCAATTCAAGGGCCAGTGATGAGCAGATAAAGAAGACATGGTGTTTATACAATGAGACACTGCTCAATGGAAGAAAAATGAACTCTTGCCTTAAGTTATGATGTTATGGGGACAAGATTTTTGTCATAGTGAATGAAAAAATGTCATAAGGAAAACACCCAATAGTCTCACTTATATGTGGTTTAGGATGAATTAGAGCAGGAGGACAGTGTCAAATGAAAGGAAACCCTGAGATGGTGAGCATGGGATGGAATCTACCAAAAGAAGGGAAAGCAAGTTAAATGGTGGAGGGAGTTGATGTGCTGTGGTAGAAAGAGATTGTCACTTAAATGGTAGGCATGGTGTGTCACTGTATTCCTACAACATATAATACTGTATAACAACATCAGCTCAATAAAGTAAAAAAATTAGCACTGTATCACTGTATCACCATCATCCTGTTGCTCATCGATTTGCTCGAGTGGGCACCAGTAACATTTCCATTGTGAAACTTGTTGTTACTGTTTTTGGCATATCAAATACACCATGGGTAGCTTGCCAGGCTCTGCTGTGTGGGTGAGATACTATTGGTAGCTTGCCAGTCTCTCCGAGAGGGCCGGAGTAATCGAACCCGGGTTGGCTGTGTGCAAGGCAAATGCCCTGAGGAAAAATACTCTAGTGCTTAGAAGAACAAAGTTACTTTAAATACCACGTATAAGTGATTTCATTCTGTGTTTTTTCCTTCTTCTGGCTTATGTCATTTAACATGGTATCTCCCAGTTCCATCCATATTGTAGAAAATTGCATGATTTCATCATTCCTTAGAGTTGCATAGTATTCCATTGCATGTATATGCCATATCTTCATGATTCACTGATTTATTATTGGATTTCTAGGGTGATTCTAAATCTTAGCTAGTGTACTGAGTGCTGCAGTTAATAATGGTGTGCATATGCCCTTTTGAGTGAATATTTTTCTGTCCTGGGGAGGAGAGAGAAAGCAATAGAGTGAAGGGGAAGGAGAGAAGGGATAGATGAGAAGCAAGGGGGGTGGGACTCAACGGGATGCAGGTACATTGGTGGTGTTAAGGAATTAAAGAGCTAAACATCAGAACAACAGAGTCAACAACACTGAAATCACAATACCCAAACTTTAATAACCAAACCTAAAATATGCCTGTCAAGATGGCAGACTGGGGGCTGGGAGGAGGCAGATAGGAGAAAGACCCTGTTGGAATTGTAAGGGGCACTGTCTAGCCAAATAAGATTTAAAAAAAAATGGATCTCTATCACAGTGAGTTCATTTTTTTCTATATAGCTCCAACAATTGAAACTGTACAATACTGAATATAAGTATATGGGTCTATGGGGTACATTCATGTTTTAAGAAGAAAATCAATATGCCTCTTGCAGTTGATTTTCATCAAGACTACAGACAGTTCAGATATCATCTCTTTAACAAATGCCAAGAAAGGTGATTATCACATGCAGAAGTATATGCGATGTGAGGTTGGACTTATTTCTTGTACTGTGCACAAAATTATCTCAAACTGGTTCATTTATCTCTAAAATAAGATCTAAAATATTACAGTTTCTTTATGTACTTATTTTGTGTTTAGGAGGTGACACTCAGCCATGCTCAGGGCTTACTGTTGGCGCTGTGATCAAGAATCAGGCCTGGTGATCCCAGGAAACTGTCTAGTGTGCTGAGAATCAAACTCGGGTCCACTGTGTGCAAGGCAAATGTCCTACCTGCTGTACTAGCTCCTCAGTTCTGAATCCTTTTTTTTTAACTATTTTTATTGATTGAGGTTCTGTGATTTACAACACTGTTAATCTATTATGATGGCTTTCTGTGCACATAATTCCGGCATACTCTCTCCCCAACATACCTTCCCCAAGGGCTCCTATGCCTCTCTCTTTTATCCCCCTGCCACCAAACTCAGCTGTGTGGATCAGTTATTAGAAGAAAACATAGGGACAAATCATAACCTTCAATTCTATGACACTCTTAAATATAATGCGAGAAACATGAAGTACAAAAGAAGAAAATAACATAAATTGAACTGCTACATGATTAAAACCTTTTGAGTGTACCAGAGAGATAGTACAGTGGATAAGTTTTTTTTTCCTAGCCTGTTACTGTACTTGAATTTGATACTCTGCACACAGGTTGGTTCCTTGAACCCCATCAGGAGTGATCCTTGAGCCCAGAGCCAGAAATAACCCCTGAGCACCTCCAGGAGTGATCCCTGAGTGCAGATCGTGGAGTAAAGCCTAAACACTACTAGATGTCTCCCAAACACATCCCTTGCTCGCCAGTGGAGAAAATATTTGAACACCCTATATCTAATGAGCCTAGTGTTAAGGATATATAAAGGCCCAGTATTCAGGGTATATAAAAATATATTAACAACATGAAAGACAAACATTTTCATTTTAAAATGGAATAAGAACTTAGAGACATTTGCTTTAAGATAGCACAGCAGGGAAGGCAATTGCCTTGCACCCAGTTGATTCAGGTTTGATTCCTGGTATCACAGACAAGTCTCAAGCACCACCCGCAATGATCTCTGAGCATATAGTCAGGAGTAAGAGATGAGCACAGCTGGGTGTGACCAAATCCCTCCCCCGCCAAAAAAAATTATGTGCTAGAAGTAGAATTTTAAAATTCTCTATGTACATCTCAGTTTCTTTTCCCTAAATATAGTTCATATTAAATAATTACTATATGTTTTCAGCCATGCCTTCTGCTTCTGATACCTATGCATGGTTATTTTATACACATGTTCTCATAATGAATATATATTTAGTTTAATTTATACAAGTGTTGCTTTCTAGAGCTTATCTATCAGTACTTTTGTATTTCCCTCAATTTTATATTTTTTCTATCTTTGTTTTAATGACAGCATGTTTACATTTACTTGTAGCTAATTCATGCATCATAATTGCAATAATACATGGTGTTGTAGAATATGATTCCGTTTATTCCTGCTATTTATGAATTATGTGTTCATCTTGTGAGCTACAAATAATAATTTGGAAGGAGTCAGGCTTTACCCTAACAGCCACTGATGACTTATTGATTCAATATCCAGGGAATGAAATCTATCTCCATTGTGCAGAAACAAGAATATTATCTCATTGTTGTAGATAAAATTCTGATTAATATTGCCTGTGTTGTGGAAGCTACAAAAACCAATAACCTAAATAACTACTTTTCTGGACAATCAAGTATGTTATAAGTGAAGCATTACCTATCCATCCATACTTTCTGTTTCAAGTTTTGTGCCAAACAGTGTGTTAAGAACTAAGGAGGTAGTATGAAGAGGGAATTTTTTAAAAAAAGACTCATTTTCATTTTCTAGAATTACATTTTGTTTGAGATAGGTTAGTATCTGTTTGAGATTCTAATATTGAAAGCAGAAAAAAATAAGTGAAATTGAAAAAGAATGTGATCTGGGGATGCATCTCATTGGTATCTGAGGCCCTAGGTTTCATCCCTTGCACAACAACAACACACACTCATCACATATACACCTACACAATCACCCAAACACAGTAGTTCCAAGAAGATTTTTCAGAAAAAAATTTTCATATGTTTTGTAGCACTGTCACTGTCCTCCTATTGTTCACATGTAAGGCAAACGCTTCACCCGCTGTGCTATTGCTCCAGCCCACACACAATGATATTGTCCCTTTTTAAAAAGGACCACCTATATATATTGCCTTTATGAACATATTTCATCCTTTAATATTCAGTCCACAAAGCCCACTTTCCCCCACTTTCCCTGTGGTTTGGTAACTCCAGTTCTATAGTTAAAATCCAAGATATTACCATCTTCAATACTTTTTATCCCCTTGTATAAAACATAGATGTATGAGAAAATCTATCTTTGTAATTTCCCTTATGACTTATTCTGTTGAACATAACTTTAATACCATCCATATATTGGAGCAAAAGCCAATAGTTCATCGTATACTTGCATAAGAATGGATAGAAACCCATATGAATAGATAGTGATGTTGTAGTTTATGTACATTGTGTGTCTATATATTATGCATATATACATACATACACACACAACTTCTTTTACCGCTCATCTATTGTTGGACACCTCTTAGGGAAATGTAAACAATTGCCCACCTTCCATCTACTCCCCAGACACCTGTCCTCAGTCCTTTCAGAAGGCAAGCTCCAATATCATTGCATTGTACAAGAGCCTTCATAGGAATATGCAAGTAACACCTGTGAGAATAGAGTTTATCAAAAGGACTGTAAGCAATCATTGTTGTCAGGTATGCAGTAAAAAAGAACTCTCACTATTGGTGAGAATGTTGTCTGTTTCTGCCTCTATGGAAAAAAGTATGGCAATTCCTCTCAAATGTAAGAATACAACTCCCAAATAACCCAGAAATCCTACTTATTGTCATCTATACAATAAAACACAAAAACATTCATTTGAAAATATATATGCACATCTATGTTCAAAAAAACAAAAAAAAATAAAAAGGACCACTCCCAACAGTGCTCGGGGCAACTTACTGTCAGGGGCTGCTGCTGGAGGTGCCCAGGGGACCTTGCAGTGCTGGGGATCAAGCCCAAGCTTCCCATTTATAAAGCATGTGCTTCAGCTCTTCGAGCCAATCCCTGATGTTTCCATCTGAAGAGCTGAAGAAACTGAGGCTCTAGTTAGAAATTTCCAGGCAACTGGGGCTGGAGAGACAGGACAGCGGGATGGGTGATTGTCATGCACACAGATGACTCAGGTTTGATCCCTGGCAACCCTGAACACCACCAGGGGTGATCCCTGAGAACAGAGCCAGGAGTAAGCCCTGAGCATGATCAGGTGTGACTCCAACACAAAATAAAATAGAACAGAATCTCCAGTCTGCCTCAATAGGTTTTGTAGAATCAGAAAACTAACTTACAGCACTGGCACAGTTAAAAACACTGAAGTTGAAATTAAAGGTCAAAGGGATTAAAAGTAGGAATATCCCACAGAAAGTAAAGATCATCATTTGGGCTTTAATGAGAATAATCTTTCTGTATATTTTCTTATATGGTAATATAAAATGCAAAGGACCTTGAATAAGTTCCTCATCATCTGAATTACCAACCTTTCCACACTGAGTACCTGAAAAGCCATAACTGTTATATAAATAGCTGATGAATAAAGGATAAAACATCATAAAAGATAAAACATCATCAACATAAATTAAAATGGAATGATAGCAGGTTAATAGGAAAAGCCTTAGGCATTACTTTTTCAAAACCTATTTTTGTCTTCTTTTAGTCAATTCATATATATAAGAGATATGTGTTCTCAAAAGGTTGATTAATTCTGATAAACCAAGAACAATATTTTCTTGTAGACTATGCTCAAGGTTATACTGGATTTAACCAAAGAAAAATGAAAGCACATTAAAAGAATTTAGCAAAGATGACATAAAAATGTACCACAAATTTTAGAAAGACATACTCAAAAAGAACACTGAATATCAACATTTAAGAACATTCCAAATTTGTCCTCACCATTCTTTATAAAACAAACTAGAAACAAATTAGAGAGGGAAATACCCACCTATTTATGAATTTTGCAGCATGAATATAAAAATCAATTGATATACACAACTGTCTCAAAAGAAAAAAATACTGACAGCAATTGTCAATAATTTTGAGTGACATATTTTCATAACATAGAGACTATGCCTTTTAGTAAATGATACCAAAACTCAGCATTCATGTATACATGCTTATTACTCTAATCACCCAGTGTCTTTTCTGGTACATAAATAATCACAAAAGACTGCCTTGGCCAATACTTCAGATTCCAACCTATTTTTTAGGCATTTGAGACTGTTCATTATTTGGTCACAGCCAACCTTTCTTACTTTTGTTTGTGTATGCTGCTCCCATAAATTGTCATCACGGATCACCCAATTGCCCTCTGTTTAGGGCACAGTTTAAACCTTATATGTAGCACTGTAGCACTGTCGTCCATTGATTTTGCTCGAGTGGGCACCAGTAATGTCTCCATTGTGAGACTTGTTGTTACTGTTTTTGGCATATCGAATAGGCCACGGGTAGCTTGCCAGGCTCTGCCGTGTGGGCAGGATACTCTCGATAGCTTGACGGGCTCTCTGAGAGGGACAGAGGAATGGTACACGGGTCGGCTGTGTGCAAGGCAAACACCCTACCTGCTGTGCTATCACTCCAGTCCATCAAACCTTACATATACCTGTTTAATTATAGTTTCAAGCATTTTAGGCTTAACATTGGGTTGTCCTTTCTTCTCCCCCAGAGAGCTTATATTATCTGAGTTACACCCAATATAGTGCTGTTGGGGCACACCCATTCGACCAGAGCACTCCCAATTCTATGTGTTTATCTTTAACCTCACTTTAATCTCCCTCTGTCTGTTAGTCATAGATAACTACAAATCAGATGTGATAACTCCTAAAGTCACACCTTCTGATAGTTCTGGATTTTGTATATGTAAGTGACCTTTGAATATTTTTATTTTAGAACAATGTCTTTTTTGTGTAGACACAAGAAGGTAGTTAATGCTGTGCTTTTGTGATATGGGAGTTAACTGACTCTAAAATAGATTAACTTCTGGGCATCCATCATATTTACTTGACTTAAGCCTCAGTTGCCCTTAGATTGATCTTTGTTCCATACACCTCAAAAGATGGGTCCCAACTAAAGACTTAGGGATCTGGGGCAAGCTGTAAGCTACACTGACTTTGACATGCTAGGGGCTAAAGGCCTTAAGAAGTATAATAAGAGCACAGTCTTGGAACAAACTCTGTCACGACCCAAAAAGAAGTAACCAAATAAGGATCCTATTAAGGTTCGGAAAGAGTAACCTGTCCTAGGGGTGTAGTCTAGTAAATATATCAAGATATCCTTAAGAAAAGCCACTCTTTACCCTGAGTAAGAGAGACCATTTAAGCTTAATCTAGGGTATAGGTAAAAGTCTATATATCTTACTGTGTTCATATAAAATGACTAGAAATATTATTAAGAAGTAGATTTAATATGATTGTTTAAATGGATTACCAGTAAAGGATAGGAGGCAGCAATATGCCCCTAGATGGAACTCTACCTCTGGGTGGATCTCCTAGGAGGAATCTAGCGTGCTAGAACCCCTCGATGGAATACCATCCCTGGGTGGATTTCCTAAAAGACTTCGCCCTGAAGGCAGCACTTTATATCTGTTCATGTTAACGTACAACCACACGTAGGTGTAATTGCTGCCCCCATTTCAATTTCTCTATAATAATCCTGATTGACTTGACTAAAGTAGTCACATGTTACCAGTTTGTGAGTCCATTCCTTCATCCATCAATGGGGGGGATGGTCATTGGCCCCAAACACACAAGGGAACCCCAGTCACCAAGAGATGGTGACTCAGATATATACGATGTTGTTTTCATTGCTTCACTAAGCAGTTAAAATCTGATTCATTGCTTTCTGCTGTTATTTCTGTAAACTAACTACTGCATTGTAGTGATGTGGTGTTGTGGGGGGGAGGGGCATTATTAGTCCCAGTCCCACATGCTCATTGCAGTTTAATTTATTTTATTTAATTTATTTTATTAATTGGACTTAATAAACAATTCTGGAGTGTCAGGCAGCATCATGCTTGATAAGGAGAATGGCACTATCCTTGTTTCCATTTAATCTTTTCTCAGTGTTTCTGTGGCATTACCATATGCCATTAATAATGACAGATTTGATTTATTCTCCTATCCAATGGATAAAATAATTTCTTAAAGATAGGGAAGCATTGGGGCTGGAGCGATAGCACAGCGGGTAGGGCGTTTGCCTTGCACGTGGCCAACCCGGGTTTGATTCCTCCACCCCTCTAGAAGACCTGGCAAGCTACTGAGAGTATTTAGCCTGCACAGCAGAGCCTGGCAAGCTACCCGTGGCCTATTTGAAATTCCAAAAAACAGTAGCAACAAGACTCACAATGGAGAGTCATTTTGGTGCCCTCTCAAGGAATTAATGAGCAATGGGATGACAGTGACAGGGCAGTACTGAAATAATGCCAAAATTATTATGCTTTAAAGTACGTTAAGAGGAAAATGGAGAAAAAATTTAGAATTAGAGGAGAGTTGCTAAAAAGCACAGACAAATTATCTATAATCTTCATTTAGTTCCCTTCATTTACATTAAGTAACTGTGGAGTACCTGTTGAACTAAGTTTACATTAAGTAAACGGTGGTACTTGTTGAACTAAGAACTAAGAATATAAACTTGGATCATTACTATTAATTGAAGTAAAGAATTTATATGAATTACCAAGTTTTAAACTGTTTTTCTATTTCAGCAACTGATTTAAGACTTTATGTTGCATTTGATTGTCTTTTGTCTACTCCCATATTATGTCTCTTTCATCTCTCTAAACTGTGACATTTTCTCACTCACTGACACTTCTGAAGAACTCTACTCATTTATGGTACAGAGTTCCCTTCAATTAGATTTATCTATAATTTTCTTTTTTAAAATGTTTTTTAATTGATAGTGGTTCTGTGATTTACAGTATTATTAATGGTGGTTTTTCATGCACATAATCCAACACACACCCATCTGTCTGGTATTTTCTTAAGATCAGACTGAGTTTGTATATTTGTCACAAATATATCAAAAAGACAATTATATATCGTTATATAAAGGAACTTGATATTTACATGCATTACCAAATAATGATAAACTTGGTCATATGATTTAAGTGTTATTATTCAGAAATCATCACTGTAAGATTTATTTCTTTAGCATTCCTCAATTAGGAAAAAATATAAAAATGGCCAGATAAGTTTAACTGTACCAATGAAAAATTAAATGTAAATGGAATAAAACTGAAGTTAAAAACAATGGGATTCTAAAAATAATGGTGCCTGTGCATAACTACCTTCCTCAAAACTTGAGAAATAACTGCTCCATGGCATCATGTCACTCTTTATACATATCTATATATAATTGTTTAGAGCTAAATTGTTTGAAAAAACATAGTTTTTTTCTGGGTGTGGCTTTGAGTCTGCAGAGCACTTCTGGGTTCCATCCCCTTAAACCAAAGTCTGGAATTCACATTTTCAGGTGAGTAAAAACACTGGACAGTACTATTGTACACCTTAAGTTTACATAAATGTTATTATAAATTCATATGTCAAGTATACAAATATATATGCATGTATATTATTAAATGGTCGTCATTGATACAAAAGATAATTTGTTCTGACAGGTACACAGTTCTCAAATAAGGAATTCCTAGACACAAAACTAAAAGACTCAAATAATTAAGCAGTAATAGAACTCGCCAAAGAGAACAACTGCCAAGGGAATAGATGCTAATTCTCCGATGAAGTTTGAAAAATAAAATGCTACCCAACATTTGGTAAAGATTCTGGAAAGTGGTATGGGGGGGGGGAAGATTTAATGTTTTATTAGAGGGATTTGAAAATTCTAAGGAAATTTAAGCTATGCGTATTTTTTTTCATGTTTGCAAGTCATTTCATTACTTAGGTGATATTCTATTTCATTTGGGGGAGCCTCCCCAAAAGCTTAAGGGAGTCTGTGGTCAAATCCAAGTATACTTGGCTTGGCAGTGCTTGCCCTGCTGTTAAGATGGTCAGTTCTGTAGTTCAGAGCCAGTGGATCGGGAAGTCACCTGTGCTCAGTTCTAGGGCAAGGAAGGGTGGGTATGTGCAGTGCTGAGGATCGAACCTGGGGCCTTGCACAGGGCAGGCTTGTGCTCTAAGCCTTTGACCTATCTCCCCAACTCTGTAAGTGATATTTTAAAGGAAAAACAATATTTATACTATTTCTATAAATAATACTGTGCAACATGAAAAAGAGCAATCTTTTTAACACTAATAGATATTGTAAAAATGAATTATGTTCTTTATGGCATAGGAGACTAGATAGGATCAGAGGTAGCTAGTTGCTTTTTTTTTAAATCCTTCATCCCTGAATGGTCTTTGTAGACTATTAAAAACCTTTCCATGACCTTGATATTTATATAATTTTAAAGAACAAAGTATATTCAAATAGCTAAACTTAATGAAAAGTGAAACACATCTCCAGTAATTACAAAATTTCTGAAAAGCCATGAATAATTGAGCATGTTGAGAGGCATATTGTGAATAAGAACATGGATTTTTGGATCAAATTGCTAAGATTTACATCTTGACTGTTCACCTCATTATTGGCAATATCTAACTTGTCAGAAATTTTGTTTTCTTATCTATTACAGGGAAAATAATGAGAAAAATAAACTGCTTCACTAGAATACGATGAGGTTAAATGAGTATGCATATTGTCATTTAATAATATAAATCACAGAGGCTCGGAGATGATAAAGAAGCTAAGACTCTGTCTCGTGTGCTACCGGATTGGGTTTAATCCCTAGGAACCACTAGTGTGCCCAGTATTGTTCTGTGTGACCTGAATCCTGGGACTCTATCATTGACACCTTGACCGTTTGACTGAGTGCCACTAAATCACTGAGTGTGGCACCCAGGACCCCTGAGTTTCATTTGTGAAGCCCCTCATTAAAGCTAAAAATGAAATCACAGCTTCTATTATATTTCTGACAGATAATATTTGAAGTATGGCTAAATTCATATCAGATTAATCTATTTTTTATTTCATCCATTCAGGACAGATTTTGATCAATCTTGTTTATTATCTGAACAAAAGGTTTATTTTAATGAGATATCCTTTAAAAATTGGTGTATGCATATCAGTATTATTTATTTTCCCATGCGTCAATCACAAAGTCACAGACTGCCCAAAAATTATGGAGCCAGTGTTGTCATGGTGGTATTTTCCTCTCCATCACAAAAGCTGAACCAGATTGATTTTCCAGGAAGGAAAGAATAATAGACAGCTCCACAATACATTTTATCAAGAAAGGTTATAGAAAAATGGCCAGCTTTTAGATAAAAAACAAACAAACAAACATTCATTTCATTTGAGATCTCTACTTGAATTCCTACTGTGCAGCTTATGAGGTAAATTGCATCAGAAAAAAATATCACTTAATCTGCTATCCTCAGTTTTCTCATATTTGATTTTGTGATATAGTTTATTCAATGGTTCACTACAAAGATTGAATGAAAAATATGTACATATAGTCATTTGCCTTTTATTACATCAACCAAATATCCCATTCCCCATTTTCTCTCTTCCTAGACAAAATACCGCCATATCAGTTATAAAGGCAAATGATGCTATTCTCTTACACATGTACTTGTTTGAGCTAATTTTGTTTCCTAGGAACCACTGATTCCTCATCTAACTAATTACAGAATATCCTATAAATAACAATTGTTCAGAAACTCACTAGATGAAATATATAGATCTCTAAATATGCATTCTCTTTAACCCAAAAGAACTTGAAAAGGTATCTCTGTGAATCCCAAAAGTGATCAATGGGTAAATTATCATAATAGATTAAATTGTGGTTTCTGGGATCAAGAATTCAAAGACCTGATGCTTTCTTCCATATATAAGGTTTATTCTGAGGGAAGATTCCAATCATTTGGGAGGCCATTTACAGCAAGAAAAATATAAATCTAATTAAGTTAAGTAGACCTGATTATATCTCCCTTCCCCCCATTTTGAGAACTTTTCTATTTTTGAACTTGTTTCAGGCAGGGGAGACATTACTCCCATTTATGTAATAATGTGGTAGGTATTAATTCCCAAACTCATGAAACACACACTTGTGGTTGAAAAAAAACATATTTAATAGAACAGTGTGAGAACAATAATGTTAATGGTGTTAAAGTAATGGCACAACGTTTATGAGGTAGGGACCCCTCAGTACTTGGATTTAGATACTGAAGAAAATAACTGAAAATCTCAGATGGACAAAATAGATGAGTACATATTTTGGGGGAGTAGGGGGTTTATGCTAGAGATAGTCTTACTCCTAGTTCTGTGCTCAGTGACCACCCCTGAAGGGGTTCAGGGGATCATATAAAGTGCCAGGAATTAAACCTGAGTTGGTCGCAGGCAAAACAAGTGCCTAGCCTGCTGTAATATCTCAATAGCCCTGTAAGGTGGGTGCTTTTGAGAGAGAAACAGACTTGTGTATGAGAAAGTATTAGAAATATATCTTAAAGATCCACAGGTATTTTGATATGAACTTGTAGAGTTAGGAAATTTTTTAAATAATAAGAGACCCTCAACCAGTCTCACAATGGAGACGTTACTGGTGCCTGCTCAAGCAAATCGATGGACAATGGGAGGACAGTGACGGGAGATACCCTCAAAAGTGATTGACAATCTGTTTCCGGAAGGCTTTTCTCTTTCTACTCATTGTTAATATCTACTGATCACTTAATTCTACTGCAAGTTTAGTTACTAAATGGTTATGTTCTCATTTTATTCCACTCAGGCACTAAAATATGTTATAAAACGATAGGAACTAAATTGGTAATGATGCAAGAATATATCAATGCACAGATCATTACAGAAGCCTGGCAGTTGATTTTTAAATAAACTGGTAGTCAAAATTGTCCATGACAAAGAAAATAAAACAGAAAAAACATAGAAAGTATTCTGTAAAACCTTATGGAATAGCTTATTAGTTATGTAAATAAGCAATTGCTCTTTGATGTTCATTTCTCATCAATATTCTAAATATAGGTAACATGAACATTAAATTTGTGTTTATAAATTTATCTATAGAATCGCCATGTGAACAGTTACAAAGCTTTTGGGTTTAAGTCTCAGTCATAAAATGATTGAACACCCAATTCATGAGTGCATATTTTCCACAACAAAAACCCCAGTATACCCCCCAGCCCACCCTTCCCCTTACCTGTGTGTCAGATGGTTTCCATATTACTCTCTCTCTACTTTGATTATAATCACCAGATCCACCATTATTATTTGGAATTTTCCCCCAACATTCAGACCTTCTGAAAAGGCAGCATCAGACAACATTGTTTCCTATTGCTGATTCTGAGTAGCATATGATTTTGGAATTCTGAAATTTTAATAATTAAGTCTGGAGAAATTTTTGCCAAGAGCCACTGGGTTCCAAGATTTGTTTGTGTGTCTCTGGGATCATGACCATTAAGGAGCTTAATAAGTAGCTGAAGCGGCCATTCATGGACAGTGTCTTGGGGTCTCGTTGGGGCAGGGGAAGAGAGGGACTAGTTCCACTCCTATCCCTTGAGGCCTCAGATGTCTCCTCACTGCTGGCCTGTACCTAAATGTCCAGTGGGCACTAGAAGATGGCAGTTGCCGAGCTGCCAGGGGTAATAGGCAGAGCGACAGCACCTTTTCCCACCTTGGGTAGCCCAGTGCCAGTAGCCTAATGCAAAGTCCAGACGCATTTCTGCCAAAGGCTGCTGGGTTCTGAGATTCATCTGTATGTCTCTCCATGATCATTAACTTCAATCAGAAAAAGTGGAAATATGTTCTTTATTATTCAAAAATATTTTTATTTACTCAACTATTTCTTAGATATTGTTGATAACTCTGAATCAACTTACACATACAAGTTACTATATTATCTAAATATTTTCTAGGCATGAAGTTTCAGTGTTACATTTACATTTCAAATGAGAGCGCACTGATATGGAAATGTTCATTTAATTCCATACCTTAGAATTAGTCATTTTTTTATGTTTCCTTTTTATTACTAAGAAAATGCTCCGAATGGTTCTGTCACGTGAGTTGCATTGGGTATTTCTCGTTGCATTATTGAATCCACTTACTTATTGTTGCCTTCTCAACAGCTAGCAGGCTTATTGTACTTATTATTCTGGTGGCTGCTTCATAATAAGCCCTTGGAAAAAAATTTTAAGGGTCCTGCTTACTCTATAGAACACAGACTATCTGTAGGTAAGTCACTTAAGATTTCAAAGCCTCATACATAAGTGGAAAAAAGAAATAAGTACCTTCATGGAACGGTGAAGGATACTATTACATGTTAATTTTATAAAGGGAAAATCCTGTCACATTGTTAGGGCTTAATACAATTAATAGCAACTATGAGTGGACTGAGTGAGAGTACAATGGATAGGGCACTTACCTTGTATTTAACCAATCTAGGTTCTGTCCCTGGCTCCACAAATCATTCCCCAAGCTCTTCCAGGATTATTCCTGAACACAGATCCAGGAGTAATTACTGAGCACTTCTGGGTATGACCCAAACACACACACATGTGTGCGCACACACACATATATAACATGTATACATATATATATATATATATATATATATATATAACATTGACGTCCATTGACCCTTTAAAATATGTCAGACTGCTGAAAAATCAGCATGACTTTACTCTCCTGTTGTATTAATTAAAATCAAAGTAATATATATAAGACATTTATATATACATATATATGCGCTAGTACTATCTTGGTTTTATCAATAATTTTACAGATGATAAAGTAGTGGATCAAAGGATTCAAGAAACGTATATAAGACCATGTGTTCTGAAGACGATCAGACCAAAATTAAAACCAGGCAATCTAACTGAAGCATTTACTCTGTGATTGCAATCTATTTCCTAATTTTGATTTGCTAACCAGACTTAACTAATTCAAAAATATTTGTAGGTATGAATACATCACCTCTAAGTAAATCTAGTAGAAGAAATTCTTTTTGATAAAGGCATTTCTATTCCTTTTACATATTCTCTCCATAAACAGTTCAAAACAAATTTAACATTGAAGTAACGTACAGGCATTGAATCAATCCTTATGCTCATTTATTGCTTTTTAAACTACAAAGCAATGGAGATTATCCCCTTAATATTTAATGCATTCATCAGTCTGCTCCAGGAAAATCTGTCCCTTTCTGTGTCTGAACTTATTTGCCCATAGTTTATTACTTTTCAGAAGTTTGTTGTATGAAAGCTCTACAAGGCTAAATCATCTTTGAACAAAAGTAATAGCAGCAATCTTATAATTGCAAATAAACCAGATTATAAAATATTATTAACCTTTCTGGTCAGCATGAATGATTAGTAAAATGTATCTATTATGTGTGTGTTGCTCTGATTATTGTACTGGAAGGAGATTTGACTTAATTGGGCACATAGGTCAATGTGGAAGATACAAATAAACTCCATACACTACAACAGATATATGTTGCTCCTAACTCACATGTAACAATTCTTTAATTGAGGAATGTGTATGTATAAAACTATAAGCTGCGTAAAGACAATCCTTTGTAGTTTGCTGTCATGAATCCCGGTGCTTAGAACATATGCTTGACATATAGGTACTCAACAACTATTTGACCAGTAAATTCGTAATGATCCACAAACCAATAGAAGTTGTAGAAGCATTATGATAAAACATCTAGAAAACATATAAAAAGCATGTGGAAGGAGTAATTTAGTTTATTGAAGACGCTTAGGATGAGACTTACAAAGGTTTGATGTATGTTTGGCTCTTCCAATGGAAAAGGGAAAAGAATGGTGTTAGTTACTTACTGAATTTTGCTAGTGAATCAATATTGTTTTGTTATTTATATTAGTTTACCTCATCCAAAAGTGTTCTCTGAAGTGGGCAAAGGAATATCCTGATGTCCATTCAATAATTGCATTGCAAACCATAATTCCCACAAGGGGGGGAGAGAGATAGAGCGAGAGAGAGAGAGGAGATAGAGAGAGAGAGAGAGAGGGAGAGAGAGAGAGAGAGAGAGAGAGAGAGAGAGAGAGAGAGAGAGAAGAAAAGTGGGCAAGTGTGACAGGACAGAAGGGAAACTGGGGACACTGGTGGGGTGAAACATACACTGGTTAAGGGACAGCATTGGAACATGACTGAAGCCCTATAATGAACAACTTTGTAACCCTATATCTCACTATGATTCAATTAAAAATTAAATAAATTTAAATAAGAGAAAGCAAAAACAAAAGTATTCTCTGAGATTTTATAGAAAGATACCAATAGATGATATTTAAGGGAACTTATATTGTTTATGTCCAATTCACTCTGATACTGTTTATTCTAGAGAACTTACAGCTTCTCTCAAGCTCTCTAAATAAGCTGATCTAAGTTACAAGAAGGTGAGTAGGGAAAATTTCAGTCCTATATTAGAATCTTTAATCTCATTTTTGAAGTCCACTATACATTCTATACCGTGTCCTCCTATTTAGAATTTATACAGGTTTCCAACCTCATCTTTGTGAGCAACAGCAGTTTCTCTACTTGCTAATTTTTTATTAAAACTAGACATGGAAGTATTAAGTGATGTTCTAAATCTTGATCTCCTTTTCATCAGGGTCCATTATCCAGAGATTTTATCCAGAGAGAAGTTATGAATTGTTATATTCCGAAGCTCTATACCAGTACCTAAATGGGAGTTGGTAGGGTATATAAAACAGTCACTGTGAAGGCTAGGTTCTACTGCCTCAGGGTTTTGTATATCTATTCTTTTTAAATAGTCTCTTGCCTGCACTCATGGCTGTCTTCCCTGGGGCCCCTCGGAGGGGATGGGCTCCAGCTTCCCTCCCCACCCCGAGCAGAACTCCTGGCGGCCGAAGACCTCCGGAACCTAGCCACAGCCATGCCCAAGGCCCCTCTCCACACATTCAGACAAGCCTCATGCAAGAAGGTACCAGCAGAGGAACCCAGGTGTGTGTAATCCCATCAATGGCCAACATCCAGAGACTTAAAAGCAAGCTTCCAGAAGCGCAGGACCACCCAATATCTTATAACCTACTTCTCCCTCTGGGAGAAACTGGCAAACTACTGAAAGTTTCCTGCCCACATGGGAGAGCCCCACAAGCTTCCCATGGTGTATTCATATGCCAAAGCCAGTAACAAGCTGGGTCTCATTCCCCTGACCCTGAAAGAGCCTCCAATGCAGCATTGTTGGGAAGGCCTAGTAGAGAGAGGCTTCTAAAATCTCAGGGATAGGACGAATGGAGAGGTTTGTGAGACCGCTTGAGAAATTCGATGATCAATGGGATTTTGTGATTTGTGATTTGTGATTCTCTTTACTTGGAACACTTATCTTTATGTTGTTTGAATGGTCAATTCTTAAAACATTATTTGTTCTGAGCCCGAAGACAATGGTGGGACATAGTGAAAAAACTCAATGAAATGAATGCCTCACCAAGAATACTTTATCCAGCTAAACTCTCACTCAAACTCGAAGGAAACATACACTACTTCTCGAACAAACAACAGCTCAGGAACTTCATAGACTCAAAACCAAACTTGAAAGAAGGTCTAAAGGGACTACTATGAGACAAGTAGGAGCCCCATAAGAACAACAAATCCCACAGAACGATGACACAAAACCCCATCACAATAATCTCTCTCAATGTCAATGGCCTAAATGCACCTATCACGGGACACAGAGTGGCAAAATGGATCCGGAAATTAAACCCAACATTCTGTTGCCTGCAAGAAATTCACCTGAACAAACAGAGTAAACATAGACTCAAAGTCAAAGGATGGAAAACAATCCTGCAAGCAAACAACCCCCTTAAAAAAGCTGGAGTCGCCATCCTAATATCCAACAACATAGATTTCAGGTTGAAAAAGATTAAAAGGGATAGCGAAGGTCATTTTCTGTTTATCAAGGGATATGTACAACAGGAAGAAATCACACTCTTAAACATATATGCACCTAATGAGCGACCAGCTAAATATTTAAAACAACTCCTAACAGACTTCAAAGAGGACATCACTAACAGCACAATAGTAGTCGGAGACTTCAATACGGCCTTATAGCCTCTAGATAGATCGACAAGGACAAAACTCAACAAGGAAACACTGACCCTGAATGAAGAAATTGAAGAGAGAGGCCTAATAGACCTATACAGGGTCTTACACCCCAAAAAGAAAGAATACACATTCTTTTCCAGTGCACAGGGAACATTTTCTAAAATATACCATGTACTGGGCCCCAGAACATACCTCAATAGAATCGGAAAAATAGAAATTGTATCAACCATCTTCTCAGACCACGATGCACTGAAGATAGAAGCTAACCACTCACCGACACGGAGAATCAAATCAAACACTTGGAAATTAAACAATTCAATGTTGAACAGTGAGTGGGTCAGGAAGGAAATCAAGGAAGAAATCAAAAAATACTTAGAAACAAATGAGAATGAAGACACGAGCTGCCAAAACCTATGGGATGCAGCTAAAGCCGTGATAAGGGGAAAATTTATAGCTCTACAAGCATTCCTCAGGAAGGAAGAAAGGGCTCACATAGACAGCTTGACTTCACGACTCAAGACCTTAGAAAAGGACCAGAAAAAGGAACGCAAACCAGATCGAAGGAAAGAAATAATAAAAATTAGAGCAGAAATTAATGACATGGAAACCAAAAAGAGAATCTGAAAGGTCAATGAAACAAAGAGCTGGTTCTTTGAGAAAATAAATAAGATTGATAAACCGCTAGCAAGACTCACAAAGAAAGAAAGAGAGAGAACCCTAATAAATCGAATCAGAAATGAAAAGGGGGACATCATAACAGAAACCAGTGAGATTCAAAAGATCATTAGAGACTGCTTCGAAAGTCTATATGCCACAAAACAGGAGAACCTAAAAGAAATGGATGGATTCCTCGATTCCTACAATCTCCCAAGACTGAACAAAGAAGGCTTGGAATACCTGAATAGACCCATCAATGTTAAAGAAATTGAAACTGTAATCAAAAACCTCCCCAAAAACAAAAGCCCAGGCCCAGATAGTTTCAGTGGCGAATTCTTCCAAATATTTAAAGACCTGTTGCCTGTTTTCCTCAAACTTTTCCAGGAAATTGAAAAAACAGGAACTCTTCCAAACAGTTTCTATGAAGCACACATCTCCCTAATACCAAAAGCAAACAAAGACACCACTAAGAAAGAAAATTACAGACCAATATCCCTGATGAACACCGATGCGAAGATCCTCAACAAAATACTAGCAAACAGGATCCAACAACTCATCAAAAAGATCATACATCACGACCAAGTGGGATTCATCCCGGGGATGCAAGGATGGTTTAACATTCGAAAATCAATCAACATAATCCACCATATCAACAAAAGTAAAGATAAAAACCATATGATCATATCAATAGATGCAGAGAAAGCATTTGACAAGATCCAACATCCTTTCATGATGAAAACCCTCGCCAAAATGGGGTTTGGAGGAACTTTCCTCAAGATAGTCGAAGCCATCTATCACAAGCCTACAGCAAGCATTATCCTCAACGGGGAAAAACTAAGGGCCTTTCCTCTGAGATCAGGCACAAGACAAGGATGCCCACTCTCACCACTCCTCTTCAATATAGTACTAGAAGTACTTGCGATAGCTATTAGACAAGAAAAAGAGATTAAGGGCATCCAGATAGGAAAGGAAGAAATCAAACTCTCACTATTTGCAGACGATATGATACCATATCTAGAGAAGCCTAAAGCCTCTACTAAGAAACTCTTAGAAACAATAGATTTATACAGTAAACTTGCAGGCTACAAAATCAATACCCAAAAATCCATGGCCTTCATATATGCAAACAATGAGGCAGAGGAAAGGGACATGAAAAAAGCAATCCCATTCACAATCGTGCCCCAGAAAATCAAGTACCTTAGAATCAGCTTAACCAAGGAAGTAAAAGACCTCTACAAAGAAAACTACAAAACGCTACTCCATGAAATCAAAGAGGACATGAGGAAATGGAAACATATGCCATGCTCGTGGATAGGGAGAACCAATGCTGTCAAAATGGCAATACTCCCCAAAGCATTATACAGATTCAACGCGATCCCTATAAGGATACCCATGATATTCTTCAAAGACATGGATCAAGCAATCCTAAAATTCATATGGAACAACAAACATCCAAGGATAGCTAAAACAATTCTTGGGAAAAAGTCAATGGGAGGCATCACCCTCCCCAACCTCAATCTTTACTACAAAGCGGTAACAATTAAAACAGCATGGTACTGGAACAAAGGCAGAGCCGTAGACCAATGGAACAGGATGGAATATCCCTACACACAACCCCAAATGTATGATCATCTAATCTTTGATAAGGGAGCAAGAAATGTGAAGTGGAGCAAGGAAAGTCTCTTTAACAAATGGTGCTGGCACAACTGGACAACTACATGCAAACAAATGGGCTTAGACCTTGACCTGACACCATACACAAAAGTCAGATCAAAATGGATTAAAGACCTCAACATTAGACCACAAACCATAAGGTACATTGAAGACAAGGTCGACAAAACCCTCCACGATATTGAAGATAAAGGTATCTTCAAAGGTGACACGGAACTAAGCAATCTAGTAAAACAGAGATCAACAAATGGGACTACATTAAACTAAAAAGCTTCTGCACCGCAAAAGATACAGTGACCAGAATACAAAGACTATCCACAGAATGGGAAAGGATATTTACACAATACCCATCAGATAAGGGGTTGATGGGTATATATCAATGGTATATAAAGCACTGGTTGAACTCTACAAGAAAAAAACATCCAACCCCATCAAAAAATGGGGCAAAGAAATGAACAGAAACTTTACCAAGGAAGAAATACAAATGGCCAAAAGGCACATGAAAAAGTGCTCTACATCACTAATCATCAGAGAGATGCAGATCAAAACAACCACGAGATACCACCTCACACCACAGAGACTAGCACACATCCAGAAGAACAAAAGCAACCGCTGTTGGAGAGGATGTGGGGAGAAAGGGACCCTTCTACACTGCTGGTGGGAATGCCGACTGGTTCAGCCCTTCTGGAAAACAATATGGACGATTCTCAAAAAATTAGATATTGAGCTCCCATTTGACCCAGCAATACCACTGCTGGGAATATATCCCAGAGAGGCAATAAAGTATAATCGAAACGACATCTGCATATGTATGTTCATCGCAGCACTGTTTACAATAGCCAGAATCTGGAAAAAACCCAAATGTCCTAGAACGGATGACTGGTTGAGGAAACTTTGTTACATCTGTACAATGGAATACTATGCAGCTGTTAGAAAAAAGGAGGTCATGAATTTTGTATTTAAGTGGATCGGCATGAAAAGTTTCATGCTGAGTGAAATGAGTCAGAAAGAGAGAGACAGACATAGAAAGATTGCACTCATCTATGGTATAGAGAATAACAGAGTGGTAGACTAACACGCAAGAATTGTAGAAATAAGTACCAGGAGGTTGACTGCATGGCTTGGAGGCTGGCCTCACATTCTGGGGAAAGGGCAACTCAGAGAAGGAATCACCAACTATAATGTAGTCGAAGGCCATGTGGGGGAAGGGAGTTGCGGGCTGAAAGAGGGCTAGAGACTGAGCACAGCGGCCACTCAACACCTTTATTGCAAACCACAACAGCTAATTAGAGAGAGAGAACAGAAGGGAATGCCCTGCCACAGTGACAGGGTGGGGTGGGGGGAGATGGGATTGGGGAGGGTGGGAGGGATGCTGGGTTTACTGGTGGTGGAGAATGGGCACTGGTGAAGGGATGGGTTCCCGAACTTTGTATGAGGGAAGCATAAGCACAAAAGTGTATAAATCTGTAACTGTAAATAAATAAATAAATAAATAAATAAAATAAGAATGATAATAAAAAAATGAGGAAGACAAAAAAAACATTATTTGTTGTTGATTATATATGTTCCTCTATAGAAATGCCACTGCCAATCATCTCACATTTGCATTATTATTGCTGTTTTCATATTAGGAATTTTGGTCCTAGACAGATTTTTTACCTTGATAGTTTCTGGTTTTGTCTATCCTTATGAAAATATATATTTAGTGAAAGTAAAAGTAAATTTTTATCGTTCCCTTCTATATAACTCACCTCTACAGTTAGATTGAAACAGAGAACAGATGTAAAGCAAATGTTTGTTGAGCATTTCAATGTATTAGTTGTGCATAAAGGTCAGATTGAGCACCTGCATTTATCTTTCATATAGACATTATGCAAACTCTACTATGTTTGCATCATAATTATTTACATGCTTCCCTTTCCCAAGATAAAGTGCTATGTATGCCTATTGCAATGCTTTCCATACCCTTACCTACTCACTTGTTTCCTCTTTGTTGCAACCTCAGTAATTATATAATAAACCACCCTAGTACTCTTCATCTTCAATTTCTCGAAATATCTAGCTACTTGTGATCAGATATAGGAATCAAAAGTATTAAGCCAGACTCAAAAGTAGAGATGTGTATTAGCCATTCACTGTCCCATAAAAAAATTGAATTTCCTTTTTCCTGTCATCGGTATTATCTATTTTATCCAGTAGCTTTTGCATAACTAGTTATCTTTTAAAAATATATTCAAGATGTGCATACTGTTTATAAGTAATTCTTTTTTTTTGTTTGTTTTTTGGGTCCCACCTGGCAATGCACAGGGGTTATTCCTGGTTCATGCACTCAGGAATTACTCCTGGTGGTGCTCGAGGGACCATATGGGATGCTTGGAATCAAACCCGGGTCGGTCACATGCAAGGCAAATGCCCTACTTGCTGTGCTATCACTCCAGTCCCTGTTTATAAGTAATTCTTAATTATTAGTTTGGGAATCTAAATGCAGGATAGCAGGAATCCCTCATTTTCAAAGTAGTCAAATACAAGGAATATTAAAAAAAAAAAACCTGGAGAAAGGACTCTAGGTCTTGAGATCTATTAATTTTAAACTATCATCTAATTGATGAAAAACTTTCAGGTGTATATCAAAGCATGAATTAAATATATGTCTTACATACACATTCATGTATGTATATGTACACAAATATAAAAACATAAATATGATGTAATCTTTCTTATTTGCTATATTGAGTTGCTTTACTAAGAATTTCAGTATTAATATCCCATTTCCACCAGTGCTACTCTTTAATAAAGTTTTCCCCTCATAAAAATACAAAAGTCAGCTCACACTGTTGGCTTTCATATCCTTAGTGTTATCGATTTTGAGCACTCCATATGTTGTCTTTTGTACCTTTGAAGATAAGATGTAATTATCGAAAAAAATTGGATCAATAAAATAAGAGATTTGGGTGCTTATTAGTTTATCTCACTCTGCCTCGAGCTCGATTTTTCAAAGGAAACAAGCCATTTGCATGTACTTTTCTCTGGAAAGAAAATTAACCAGAAATCAGTATCTGAGAAGATTCTTGAAATATTTCTTCAATTGTTGTTTAATCGCTGATGGTTAAAGCATTTATAAAATTACTCTGGGAGGCATCTCTAAAGTGACATTGAACTCCGAAGAAAATTTTGAGTAGCGTTATCTTTCTAACAGTCTCTGAGAAAAGTGACATTTTCAGGGATTCATCATAGAATCTGTTCAAGGCATACCCAAAATAGGCTGTGTCTCCGTACATTGATCATACTTGACTGTGACTATGCTTATTCTGGGTGGATGCAACTCAGCACATCAGTTTGTGACAATTCAGTCAACCTTAAAGTGACCAAATTATCACTTTCATTGTTAGGCAATATAGTCACAATATCTGTGTATGTGCTCAGCTCTTAAGGAAATAGCAGAAGCTTCCTCTCAGATCCAGACTTTGAGGCATAAGATAATCTTCATTTCAAAGATGCATATTCATGAATTTCCTTTCTTTTCAGTTTATCAGTTCCTGTCTTTACTTTCCTAAATCTAATTTTAGATTGTATATAATACTCAGATATTTTGAGTGTACCCTTGGAAAAGACTAATGCATAAATTAACATAAATAATCCCTTAAATGCCATATCCTGAGCCATCTGTCTATCTGATATCTGAAGTCTTCCATTTGATTGGTTGAACAAATCCCGTGGTTTTTTTCTAGTTGTAGAACTGCCCAAAGTGAAAACATGTAACATCTTTTAAGGTATAAAGCTTATGAAGTAGAAAGTTACTTCCCAGAAAATCATAGTAAAAGATGTGGAATCATGAGATATTAAAAATAACATAATGAAAGTCACCTTAAGATTTTATAAACATTTATATACTTACTATTTTTTTCCTTTAACTCATTGCATCTTTTGTTAGATCTTTATTTTATATTTTCTTGTTTCCCCTCCTTTTATCAATGGTTTGCACCTCGGGAGAGAGGAAGTTGGAGATTTGAAACTGACCCTAAATGAAATGGGACCTTAACTTCTGATGTCAGAACTCAGGTAACCAAGTGAGAGTGAAGGGACTTTAGTTCATGGGGAAGGAGAACGCAAATAAAAGGAATCTGAGAACAGTTATGGGAGGGATATTGCATTTTGGTAGTAAGTGTAGTAGAGTTACAGTGTATGCCTAATGCATAAATATTAACACCATTATAAACCATGTTAAATTGGTAGTAATAAATGAACAAAAGACTTTATATGAATGAGAATTGCAATCAGCTTGTGTCAACTAGCTGCTTATTAGAATAAGCATAGTGTCCTTACTCTTATATTTTATTTTATCTTATTTTTTCGGTTTTGACCCACACCAGAGAGTGCTCAATAATCACTCCTGGCTCTGCACTCAGGGATCATGCCTGGCAGGCTCAGGGGACCCTATGCAGTGCTGGGGATCAAACCTGGGCTGACCATGTTCAAGGACATGCCTAGCCATTGTGCTATTGCTCCGGCAACTCATTCTAGTAGCTTAGGTATTTTAATGTACGTATGTCTAAGACTGTGATTTCCCATTAATAGAATGGAATTTTTGTGAATATTTTCTATGCATAGTAAAAGAGTGGCTTTATCATGTTTAGCTTTTTTGAACACATAACTATGCAAAAAGGTATTTCTCACTATTCATATATTTTGTTACTAATTGAGATTAGTAGAGCTATCAACATTTACTCTAAACAGAAATTGAATCTCTACAATGAAACTCGACTACCTCAGCAAAATGGCATATACCAACAAAGTAGTTTGCATTCTTATCCTGTTACCATGAAGACACATGTAAATACATTTATTGCTAACAAGCTCTTTGTAGCTTACAAGCAAATGAAAGCCATCATGCCCTCTAAATTCTTTTGGGCCAGTTGTATAGGTATTTTTAGGGTACAGAACCCTCAGGATCATATGAAAATGCATGGGATAAAGAACAATAATTATATTTAATTTTATGTGTTTCATTTAACTTCAGTATATAGTATTTATCCATATTCTATAAGACATGTGATATAAGACCTAAAATTGAACATGGAAATAAGATTTTGTCCTTGCTTAAGTGGAGTTTGCAGATTTATGGGAAAATAGATTTTGTCATAATTTAGCATGTTTTTTGGGTGCACTGAAAGTACTGGGTAGATCTGATTTTCAGAGGAAGTAACATTTTACTATGCTTTGAATAGGATTAGAGGATTTTGAAGAATAGCAGGCACTAAGAGCAAAAGATGACATCACAAGTGCATTGTTAACTTTGCGAGTATGTAAAATTCTGTTTTCTAAATACAATGTAGATCTTTTTCTTAGGATTGATAAGCAAAGTAGCATTAATAATGCCATCAGATTTTAACTACTATGATAATGTGGTTAATGAACATGAATTAAGTAAATCAGAAGGAAAATTCAGACATTCTAGACAAGAATCAGTATGTGCTAACTAAAGTAGTAGCAGAAAGAATGGAGTGAGAGAGTACAAAGCATACTTAAGATATGGCATATCAAGAAAACATATCAAAAATTGATTTAGTCACTTCTGAGTGACATGTAAACATATATTAGCCAAATTCTTAAACCACTTTACACAGGTAATGACTATCCAGACTCATATTGGCCTCTGCTGTTGGCCTCTCTTCCTGAATTTGGAGTTCTTCTGACCTTGGGCTAGGAATACCCTCAGAGCTTTCTCAGAACTCATGTGAGCAACCAAGAGTATGTGAACATTTTTATTTTCTTGGGGTAGCTTCCACATCAGTCAGCTGAAAGATTAAACCTGGTCTGTTCTCAGGAATCACTCTCAGCAGTGCTCAGAAATATGGCTATATTGCTCGAATGCCTGGCTGTCTTCCCCGGGCCCCTCGAAGGGGATGGGCTACAGCTTCCCTTCCCACCCCGAGCAGAGCTCCCAACGGCCAAAGACCACCGGAACCTAGCTAAAGCCATGCTCGAGGCCCCCCTCCACACGTTCGGACAGGCCTCACGCATGAAGGTACCGGCAGAGGAACCCAGGTGTGTGTAATCTCATCAATGGCCAACATCCAGAGACTTAAAAGCAAGCTCCCAGAAGTGAAATATTATAGCCTACTTCTCCCTCTGGGAGAAACTGGCAAGTTTCTGAGAGTTTCCTGCCCACATGGGACAGCCTTGCAAGCTTCCCATGGTGTATTCATATGTTAAACCCAGTAACAAGCTGGATCTCATTCCCCTGACCTTGAAAGAGCCCCCAGTGTAACATCATTGAGAGGGCCAAGTGGAGAGAGACTTCTAAGATCTCAGGGAAAGGACAAATTGAGAGGTTACTGAGACCACTCGAGAAATCGACGATTAATGGGATTTCGTGATCATAATCGGATATATATATATAAACATATATGTTTCCAGGGTTCGACCTGGTTTGAACACATGCAAGGCAAGCCCCCCTATCTGCTGCACTATCTCTGGCCCCAGCAGTACATAAATTTATTATGCACAGAGGCATCCATGGTTAGGCAGAGATGAGAGATAAATATTTATTCATTTTATTTTAAAATTTAGTTCTGAGAACATTTAGCATTTCATAATTTAACTCACAAAACCACAGGCAATAGAGCATACATTCACTCTTAGGAACGACAAATCCCATAACACATCCAATCATCCAGTGCATTGACAAATATTGTGACATATTTACATTTTATATTAACTTTTCTTTCTTTTTCTTTCTCTCTTTCTTTCTTCCTTTCTTCCTTTCTCTCTTCCTTTCTCTCTTTCTCTTTCTTTCTTTCTTTCTTTCTTTCTTTCTTTCTTTCTTTCTTTCTTTCTTTCTTTCTTTCTTTCTTTCTTTCTTTCTTTCTTTCTTTCTTTCTTTCTTTCTTTCTTTCTTTCTTTCCTCTTACTTTCTTTTGAGGGTTTTGGGGCCATATCCCACCTGCTCAGGGATTATTCCTCACTTGACACTTAGAAATAACTCCTGGGCTTGGGAGACTATATGGGATGCTGGGGACTTTGACTTGTATTTCTTGTCTCAACAACCTTCTTCTACACTCCACTACTGGTATGTTATTCCCCATAAGCATGCAAACCTTTGGCGGAGTTGCTTTGGATATATCTTACAGGGTTTATAGCATAGATTTTTTGGAATTATCATACCTATTCTTAGTTCAGAGACAGCTTTCTAGAGACCTTATGCAGTTGTATGTTTTGACGTTTCTTAGGGCTTGTGGTGATAGTCACTTGATAAACTGATCAACATTTCAAAATGTCACATAGCATGTAGACGTGTGACATAGTGGAACGTGAAAGAATTTTTCTGGGCTAATCTGATTTTTAATGAGATTTTCCGTGAGAAAAAATGAGAAGAAAAAGGCATAGGACCTTAAATTGGAATGGAAGGGGTACATAGGACCAAAATACAAACTTTATGTAAAATTATGTACATGTGACTCTGCAAGCCACAGGTAGGAGGAAAGGAGGAAGCAGAAGGATGAGTAAACAGATTCCATGAAGGAGAGAAAAGCTCAGTGTCATGTCAATTGATAGTGAGAAAAAACTCAGATGACAGAACAAGGTGTCCAACGGTTTCTCTATTCCTCACAGATTTTCTTTGCTTGTTTCAGTTCTCCACTACATGTGTTCTTACAATATTTTCTTTAAAGTGTTCTATTTAATGCTCTGACTTTTATAACCAGAAGAGAAATATTAAAACTTTGCCTATACTGCTTTCTTTAGTAATAGACAGCAATATCATCCCCCAGTCAGAACAAAAGAACTTCCAGGCCGGCCTCCCACGTTTTGAAAATCTTTCCCCTTTAATTTCAGCACATTTTCATTGATTCCGCTATCAGGCTATCAGGAGCACAACCAGACTAAACCATCTAAGACTCTTGAAATTATGCAATAAGTTGGAAATACCAAGCACTTTAATGTAATTATCTTGTCTGAAACAGTTTAGCAAACAGAAATTCGAGCTTCTGATGCGTTATGCTAATAGGTCTTGAAGCAGTCGCACTAGTTATTTTATTATTCTTCTTTCCCTGAGTTTTTCTTTTTCTGTGTTTTTCTGTTAGTACCTTTCTCCTGGTGGAGGATTGAGACAGATAGACAACATTTTTATTTTTTTCTTAAAAGTTGGTGTTAGATTGTGTTATGCAAAAACACAATTAATAAAAGAAGCAATTTCAATAGTTGTGGACTTAAAAAAAAGGTGTCAAATATATCATTTGAATTCAAAGATGATATTGAAAACATAAATATTCATGAAAGAGTAAAATTAAACAAGAGATTTTAACTTATACCTTATAAATCTGTGGAAATATTAGTAGATACTAGAAGGGGTACGATCTAAAACATGGAGTGAAAATTTTTTCTTAATACAACTATGTTTTATTTAACTTATGAATCATATAAATCTGCTTTATTCAATGCAATAGGTAGAGAAGAAGCATTTGCAAGATTAGAAGGTGACATTTTGTTATTCAAAGTTTATAGCATTTGCTGTACATGCAGCTCACTGGTAAAGTGCATGCCTTGTATGTGTGAAGACATGAATTTGATCCCTGGAATAGGAAAAACAAAGTTGATAGCATTCAAAGACACTGGCTCATTAGGAACTTAGCATATGGGGAGGTAGATAATTTTGTGTGGTTAAGAGGTGTCACAGACCAAAATCCCTAGGAAACAGAGTATGCAACTGAGATTAGCATGCTAGACATTTGTAAATGGGAGTGGGGCAGGGGTGGGTGGAGCGGTTCTCTGTGGGTCAGTTCAACACATATAAAGAACAAATGGGAAAGCAGATATGAGATTGCAATAGCCTCAAAAAAGAAAAACCCTCAGACAATCATATCAAGGCAGGTGATGTTTGAATGACCCTTTCTGAGTTATCTCAAGTTGCGTCATGGGTGCAAAGCATTAATGCTCTCACACTGATAAATCTGTAGCTAAGGAATGATATAGAATATCAATATATCACTGGAGTAGAAGACTCTCTTTATCCAAAATGATCTCCAATTATGGACAATATCTGTGAGTTGTCAAATAGCAATACTTATACATGTACCTGCTTCTTCATCACAGAGGAGCTGGCGACATGTCTCAGTGTTTTTATCCTTTAACCTTACCGTATCTACCATTGGATATATTTACTTCTATAGAAAGTTCAAGACATGTATATTATAACATTCTAGGAAAAACTCTAAAGAAGGTTGCTGAGATAAATTAGAGTTTCTTTAACCAATGATATCAGGGTTCTTACTGATGTTCTTTGTTTTCCTCCTCTATACTTGTCATAGATTTTATTGATTTTTCAGCTGGTGCCTCTATTGTTCCAGATGACTTACCAGGTAGCCTGGCTCCAGATGTGGATCCCTCAGAGCCCTGAGCTCATGTTAATCATACTTGTCTTATAGGGGTCACTGAACTTGGCCAATGACATGGGTCTACCAGATTCATTCACCTTGCCCCCCACTTTGATAACTACACTGAAAACTATTCAATCTCTTATTAACCAGGTTAATTTTCTCAATCAAGATGATTTTTTTTGTTAACCATTTTTTCATGAAAGTACGAAAGTGAAATCTGTAGCTTGTGTTGCAGTAGAATTTTAGCATTCCCTATTAGAAGCATTGTTCCTTTGAAAAGTAGAACCATTAAATTCAAAGTTCAAAAATGCAACATTGCAAGCCCCTACCTACTGTTCCATTGCTCCAGCTCCCACATGCATAGAACCATGGGTAGGGTGCTTGCCTTGCACATGGCCGACCCCAGTTTAATTCCCAACACCACATTTGGTCTTCCAAGTTCCACCAGGAGTGGTACCTAAGGACTGAACCAGAAGAGATATTTATATGAAAACATCTGCCTTAAGAGTTTCTTCCTGGGGGACCAACTGCCCTCTTTAATGAAGCAGGCAGAACTAAATCTGCATGATTTGGTTTAATATGCGTTTCCTGAAAACTTCCCTTAAATCTACAATATGAAATACTGTCCATTCTTTAGCATCTCTTCAATTCAAGGAACCCATTTTGTAGTGCAAGAATTTTGGTTCATTTGGGGCATGAACAAAATCACTCTGTACCTCTGCAAGCTGATCCACCCCATCTTTTCAATATCTTCTGTTTTATTTTAAGGAAAGTAAAAGATGGCCTTTGCAGACACGTAGTTGAGTCCCTCAGTACTGCTAGTCCACACCATGTACACCGAGGATATACATGTTAGTAATGAATAGCTCCTTCACTTTTCCCCTTGTCACTCTGTCTGACATTTGTTTATTTTTCTAGGCTTTGGAGAAACCACAGGGGTACTAGATGATTTCTTTTGTGCCCCAACTGAACCCAGATTCAAGTACTGTAAAGTGGGTTCCTTGAATTGATGTTAAGTAGGATTTCATACTGTAGATTAAACACTCTGTAAAAGTGTTGTGATGGCAGTAGCCCTACTGGGAGACAGTGAAAATACCTGAAAAAAAAAAAAAGTAAAAGAACAGATTTGTTTTCTTGTGTTGTGCCAGTTCAATGTGGAAGCTCTTTTGTGAGTGTTAAAATATAATTTAAAAATCATCACCCTTTTATCTACTCTACTTTGACTTTAAATGCCTCTGTTGCATTTTTCTTGTTCCCATCCTGTTTCATATTATTTAAACTGATGTATATGCTAAATAGTGAATGATACTTAAGCCCTAATCAATGATTAATGATGATTCTTTCCATTTTGTCTTTTCTGAAAACAATCAAAATTAGCCATGTTCACCCAGGTCTGCTATTCTTACACATATTATTTCTCACCTGCCTGACTTGTGAAACTGGCAGTACATTTGCCTAAGACAGCATAATACCTTTGTTCTTTACTGCAAGAGTTTTGACATTTTGTAGTATTGTCTTGGGCTGAGAACATTGTGTATTCATTTTATAGTTAGGAATTGCTCCCTACTGCCAACAAAGGTGGCAAACGATACAGAGACAAAGCTGCAATCTAGAATATCTTTCTTAGAATATTCCTGACAGTTCCCTTTTGAGAGGGTGGTGGGTAGATCACAGTGGCAGAGTTCAGGGCTTACTCATGCTTCCATGTTAAGGGATTACTCCGGTTCAAGGGTCGTAGGACTGATAACTGAGGGACAGAGATTGAGTGGAGGAATTAAGTCACTTGTCTTGCATGCATCCAGCCCCAGTTCTGTCCCCTGCACCACATTTGGACCTTGGAGTACTGCTAGGAGTGACCTCTGAGCACAGAACCAGGTCTAGCCCTTGAGTACCACTGGTGTGGCTCTAAAACCCAACTGAATAAGAAATAGCTAAATCCCTTTGATGTCAGTGGACCCCACGGGCAACTTATGTGAAGCGGGGAGGAGAAAGACGGTCACTTTCTCCCCAACCACCTCTACCACCTGGGACCCAGAGTTACTGGGTTCATGTCTTTGCTCGAGGAAAAGAATTTCAAGAGTAGACAAGCAGTGAAGTAAACAGATTTTATTTAGAGGCTTTTGGGATAGGAGGAAGGGATAAGAAAGAGAGAGAGAGAAGTAAGAGTAACGCATTGAAGAGAGAACTTGGGCTTCTCCAAGGGTGGAGGAAGCCTTGAATGGGCTATTGGGCTGGCTTTTATAGGTTCCTCTGTGTTCTGGACATCCTGGGTGTTCTGGAATCCCCTTGGGGCTGGGTCACTGAAGTTAATCGGAATAACAGAGAGGTCCCTGGTGAGGGCTCCTTTCAGATCCTCAGGGTCCACTGATGGTTTTCTCAGGTCTTTTGTCTTCTTGAATCTGCAAGTCTTAAGATTCTCCTTCCTAGAGACTCTGTTGAATATGAATTTTCATTGCCCAGGGCCTTTCTCTATCTACCTGCCTATATCACCTTGTTTTCTCTTGAAATATTCCATAGTTTCTGAGACTATTTGGTGAATTCTCACACATTATTCTTCAAGTCCATACACCACTCTATATCACTCCGGTGATATTTGGCAAGGGGTTAGTTGCACCATTGGAATTCAATGAGCATTTGATTAAATAACTATAAAATTCATTAATGTCAAATACAAGCAAATTGTTCTTTTTGGGACCTTTGTGAATACCCTATAATCAAACTAATAATCTCTAGTTTAATTTTAAAATAACACAGAGTGGATACTTTTCATATTTTTGTTTTTAAACAGCATGAACCCAAGCCAAAAGCACTCCAAGGAACTAATCTGAGTGAGTCACCAGCATCTCCTAGCAAAAATGTAAATTTCAGCATGATAAAAAAAGTGAAACCTCAAGATATTAATTAACTCACTGAAGGTAACATATAGGTAAATGGCAGAGCTTGGAACAACACTCTTAGATCTTCTGGCTTCTTCTAATTAATCACAAAATACCAAGATGCAAGTAACAATAGTTTTCTGCATCATTTCATTTTTCTTTTTCTGGTATCTAATATCATATCATTGTTGGCAGGTGTTACATTTTTATTAATAATAAGATCATTCAGGGGAAGCATCAGCTCTTTAAAAAAATCTTTGTGCCTTCTTATTTATAAGGCTATCACTTTTATTAGAACATATTGTCCATAAATTTTGAGTTCTAAGACAATATTTTTGATCTAATAGATCATTATTTCTATGGATTAAAAAAAAAAACAACACATCTCACTAGAAGGGTTTTGTTCTTGTTTACCATGAGTTATTTCTACCCAAAGCTATAAAGTAGAGAAAACTGTAGTCATAAAATGAGGTTCTAACTTTACTTCTTTCACTACTAGTGAGTTTTTGCTCCCATCAGAAACTCAGATTGCTAACCTGAGAAGGGAAGTAGAGAAAGATTAAACCTTGAATCCTTTCTACTTTACTTTCTCATGTAAAACAAACCTATTCCATCCTGGGTTTTCTTTCTATTCCAAATTATGGTTTAAAGTCAGATATGGGGCTGGAGCAATAGCACAGCGGGTAGGGCGTTTGCCTTGCACGCGGCCGACCCGGGTTCGATTCCCAGCATCCCATATGGTCCCCTGAGCTCCGCCAGGAGTAATTCCTGAGTGTAAAGCCAGGAGTAACCCCTGTGCATCACCAGGTGTGACCCAAAAAGAAAAAAAAAAAACACAAAGTCAGATAGTCCACATGATATCAGACCAAGAAAAATAGTGGCAGAAAAAAAAATTGAGCATTTTCAGTGTTTCCAAATGCCTCTAGAACAAAAATATTTCTATTCCCTGAAGCTAAGAACCTAGCTAGTGCTAAACATACTGTTACACGACCAATGCCTTAATGCTTTTTTTTTAAAATTAATTTTTAACAGGATAAGACAGTATACTGCATTTAGTATGCAACAACATGATGTTTGGTAAATGAGTGAGTCTTTCAGTCATGATTAAATTTGTGCATCCATAAAAAAGACTTCTATGTGAATCCATAGGTTCCTATGAGAAAAAGACCCTGATATTTTTCCTTGTAGCAGATTTTCTTATATTCCCTTAGCTCTTTCTCCAAACCTAAGTGGACCAGTGGTAGACAGAAAAGCAAGCCTGAAAGATGACCATGATGATTCCTCAACCTTGTATTTATGTGTTTACCTTTCATGATAAAAAACAAAACAAAACTAAACAAAGAACACTAGACAGATTACAATTAATTAAGTTCAAGGTCCAGAGAGACCAAATTATTTTGAATTATTCAGTGTATAAATGTAAAGGATCATATAGCCATAGAGTTAGGAGGGTCAGAGTCATATTAGGGGATATCAGAAGTCAGAGAGAAAAAGCTTTTTGGTATTTTTTTTTATTGATTCACCATGAGTTACAGTAATAAAACTTTGATGTTTGAGCTTCAAACATACAGTCATCCAACACCCATCCCTTCACCACTGCATGTTTCCAGCACCAAAATCTCCAGTATCCCCACCCACCCCCATTCTACACCTCCCGATGCCTGTGTGGCACGCAATTTGCACAATACTCTCTTTCTCTACTTTAGTTACCTTAGATATCTCGAGACTAGTCCCACCACCACTCATACCTGCTGAAAAGGCAATGCTAGACAATGTGCTTTATATTGCTTGTTATGGATACAGTATAATGTTGCAAGACTGTGCTCTCTAGGAATTCTAAAATTTTAATAAGTAGGGTCTGAAGACATCGCTGCAGCAAGTTTTTGGATCTGAGATTCATTTGTGTGTCTCTGGATCATGGCCATGTGGGAGCTTAAGTAGATGATGGCTGATGTGTCATAATCTCAGAGTCCCATCGGGTGGGGAAAGGAGAAGGGGCCACTCCTCCCCTATTCCAGGAGGCCTGGTGCTCTTTCCCCACTGCCACTTGTACCTGGAGCTTGTAGCTGACCTCTAGAAAATGGTGGCTGCCAGGGCTCCTAGAGGGCAGGTAGAGGGACGGCACAAGAAAAAGTGTTAAAGCCACTCTGTTGGCTTTGGAAAAAAAATAGAAACTGTCAACCCCAAAAGGCAGGTGGTTCCTAGAATCAAGAAAAGTTAAGAAGATGGATTTATTGCCAGAACCTTGAGAGAAGGTAACACTGCACTGTAGCACTGTCGTCCTGTTGTTCATCGATTTGTTCGAGCGGGTACCAGTAACGTCACCATTGTGGGACTTGTTGTTACTGTTTTTTGGCATATCGAATACGCCACAGGTAGCTTGCCAGGCTCGCCGTGCTGTGGAACACTCTCGGTAGCTTGTTGAGCTCTCCGAGAGGGATGGAGGAATTGAAACCGGGCCAGCCGTACCCGGTTTGCTCCACTCAGGAAGGGACTCTGCCAACCCAATTGAGATTTAGGATAGAAACACTAAATGCATGCTTTAGCCACGTTTTTGGTAACTGGAAAGTGACCAAAGTCCTAATCTCTGTTTCTAAGAAATAATATTCATTCTTAAATTAGTCTAAAATGAATAGAAGAAGAAACTATGAACTCTCTCTAGGCTATAAAGATTAAGTGTTATTCCAATAAAACATTGCGATTTATATCTGATTGCAATAGTGATGATTAGAGTGCATCTCTTTAATAATATTTTTGAACAATGTGAGTCATTTTCAATAAAACAAAATACTGCAGCATATTCCAGTGGTTCACAACAAATATATAACCCTCTTAAAGAAACATTGGGGATCATTTTCAATAACTTTTAAAAAAATATTTCCAATGTTCTGGACAGTGTACTAATTAAGTGTGTGTTTGCAGATAGAGGAGGAAAATTTATTCTTCTAAATTTCTTTCTTGTGGCAGTAGTTCTAGTTTTTCATTCAGTCCTGAATAGGTGTAGTATGATTTAAATGAAATAAATGTACAGTAGTTTTAATGTTTGAAATGTTATTTGTACTTAATTAATACCTGAGATATGGTATGACTTTCTGATCCCTTTTGAAACTCTACCGTCATCCTTTTCCATGAAATGTCACTTCTGACATTTTTTATCTGCCTCATATTCCCTTAAAATGAACAGTTGTTATTGTTGTTTTGAGACCACACCAGATTGTGTTTAGGGCTTATTCCTGCCTCTGCACTCAGAAATCACTCCTCAGGTTGCTTACAGGGCTATCTGCAATTCCAGGGATCAATCCTGGACCAGCCGTGTGCAAAACAAGCACTTTACTCTATCTCCAGCACCCCACTCCTATGCTCTATGTAACAGTTAATTATTGATAAAGAAAAATAATCCAAAATGTACATACTTTAAACAAACAGCATGTCTAACTTCAGAGCTTCTGTGGACCTGGGATCAGGAATCTGAATCCAGTTTAAGTGAGTTCTCTGACACTGCAGGTCCAAGAAGGCTGCAGTCGGGGCTGGGTGATTTTCACACTACTAAGCGCACTCACGCTGATTCATTTCTGAGCTCATGCATCACATCATTGTCAGGATGCAGTTTCTAAAGGGCAGTTGAGATGTGGTCTCAGTTCATGTTTTACTGTTAGCCCCAGGGTGACCCTCAGTCCTTTGACCTGCGACTGTTTCCGGAAGACAACTTGAGAGCCTCCCTGAGAGAAATAGTGCAACTTAGGAGCTCGCTCCTCAATGACTTTATCTCAGCAGTGGCATCCCGTCATTTTTGTTGTTATTTGTTTAGTGGAAGCAATTCATTAAGCCTGACTCATGCTCAAGTGAAGAGCATTGCACAAGCGATTCTAACTCTACTGATTCCAAGCAATAGAGGTTATTGTTACCATTTTGGAAGCTGCCTCTCATAATCATAATCATATAGTCCTCAAAATAGTCTTTCATGAAAATTCTGGATGTTTGATCAAGGCATTTCCTTCTAAAAGAGTCTCAAAGAGTTAACAAGAGGCAACACAGACTCTTAAATCTAGTTTTAAAGCTCCATTTCCTTATACATGCAGATATATATTTTCCTGATTACATTAAACTATAAGGAATATTTTATTGCTTCTCTTACGGGAAGCTCTTATCTAGTGCAAGGCCTGGGTAATGGAATACGCCACGTTGCAAAGTTCTGCACAACACTTGGTTGCAGAGCAAAAGCAGATTAATGCTCTTTTAACTTTGACTGCTCTAGTGAGTAGTACAGCATGCAGTCACCATTTCTAAAACAATTATTTTGAATTTAATAGCGCTCCAACTCCTTTTCTGGTTCTGCGACAAGACGACTGATTGAATGGTGCACCAAGCCGCTGGAAACCAGAGGTTAAAACCCATAGTTAAATGATTTGGGTGAGTGGTATTGAAAACTATCACCACGTAGACAGTTCCCCGGCTCCAGGAAGGGGGAAAGGGGAGGGTTGGATGAGGAAGGGAAGAAAGAGGAAAACAGAACAAAACAGGGAAAGCCAACAAGCAGCTGAGGCTTTCAGTGGCACTTAGATGCTGCCAATTTTTCTCTTTTTTTCCCCTTTATTCTTTCTTTTTTTTTTTTTCACTCCCAATGTTAAGTGGAGGTGATTATAAACCTCTTGTTTGTTTTGTTTTGCTCTCAGTTCAAAAGTGAAAATTAAAAGACAGTGGGAATAAAGTGTGGGGAGAGCTTTTGACAGCTGAAGGATGGAAAATCCATTACCCATAATCAGAATAATATAAGACTGGCTGGACAATGCCGAGGGAGGGAACCACTCACAGGAGAGGGACTGGAAATGACCCAGGCTCGGGAGGCCCTGGGGCCATCAGAGGAATGAGATTGCAAAACCCCAGGGAGAGGCAACGAAGGCTGCCAGCACTGTGGGCCAACAAAGCGGGGTTCTGGGGCGACAATGGGAAACAGAATTGACATTGTGCTGACTGGCAGTGGGTGGGAAAATGCAGGTCTAGGCTGCCTGCCCAGAAGGCCAGAGACCTGGTAAGAGAGAGGTGTGAGGGACAAACAGAGATAAAAAGAACCTAAGTGACAGAAGGAAATACATAAATATATATATATATATTACTGATTTTTGATTTACATATTTATTTATATGTATATATAAATATATTTGTAAATCAAAAATCAGTGGAAGGAAAGGATTGATGCTTAAGCCCAGAGCACAAAATATAAACAGGAAAACAGGAAGTGGGTGGGGAAATAAGCTAAAATGAACCACTTCTTTATGTAATAAATAGAAACTTACCATTTTTATTTCTAAATGCAGAGGGGTAGGATAGCATGTTAGGGGCGGCAGATCTCTGCCCGGGGGAGGCTCGGAGAGACAAAAGAACAAAACCAAGACAACTCTTTCTGCAAATGCATGGGGTTTATTTAAGCCAATATAGCTATATTGGGACCTTCAATTGTGCCTCAATAGCGTGGCATAACTGAAGGCCCCGACCTCCAAAAAGCAGGCTGTATTTATACCCTTTTGGGGGAGAAATGAAAATCTCACATATCAAAGGGAATCACATAGGTCACTTAATTTGCATATCTAAACATTTGTTGACAAATGAAAATCTCACATATCAAAGGGAATCACATCTATATATCAAAGGGGATCACACATATTGGGGGAAAATTACATGTATTGAATCAAAGGAGAATCATACATATCAAAGAAAATCACAGGTATTGGATCAATAGGAAAACCATAGGAAACCATAGGAAAACCATACAAAAGGGAAAACCACACCTATTTCACTTAATATGCTAATTTCAACATTTGTTGACCATTCGAGCAAATGTTTGTTTACAGTTCCTCAGGGCAGTTTGTTGGCCCATTTGGTGACAGAGTCCTGCCCAGCGGAAGGTCCTGAAGACATCTTTCAAAGCAGTCAAGTAATTACAAAGGGCAACTTCAGCGGTTAACCCTTAACCTGCCCTTCAGTTCTTGACTCTTAACTTGCCCTCCTCTTCAATCCCCACTTCTCCTTGTGAATATCTCTAATCTTAGAGATTGTGAGGGGGTGTCTCCCGTTGTCTGGACATGCCACTAGTAGTCTCTTGTTGTCTGGACATGCCACTAGTCGATGTCATTCTGGTTCCAAGAGGGGAGGCAGCTTTTTGATTCCATCCTCCTTCAAAGCAGTTGGTGTGTTCAGGATCACAGACCTCTCCAATGGGGTTCTCTGGTGGCAGTTTTTATCACCTGATTGAAACCAGATGTCTCAATGCATACGGATGAGGAGTTCACTCTGGCAGTGTACTCCCAGCCCCCATGGAGCTTGGCCTTGATACCTGTAAAGACTAGTAATAACTGGAAAAGAGAGAGAGATCATATTCTGGCCTACACTTCCCTTTTCAAGGCTAAGTTGGAACAGTGGCAGTTGACCTCCCCCCCAAATTTTTTTTTTTTTAAAAGAGAACAGAGTTCCTCCATTAATGGGGTTCACACTCACAACAGGGCAGTTGGGATTTTCAAGGCCAGAGGGGCTTCCTTAATCTAGCTACCTACTTTATATTCCCCTAGAGATTCCACCACCTTTAATCCTTAAAGGGAAAGTGGTCGAAGTTCCGTCTTCTGGAGCTGCTTCATGCTGACAGAGGGGCGCTGGCCCTGCCTGCACAAGGGGTGAAATCTCATGCTACCTTAATTTAGTGTGCCCCAGGCAATGAATTTGTTGGGTTCCTCAAGTTATCTGAAAGAAAAGATCAGATCAATTAGACTGAGGGATGGCACTTAGACCCTGGAGATGTGGAAGGTCCTTTTCTGACATAGTAACAACAATATAGTTTGCTATCTTAGAAAACATAAGAGTTAAAGCAACAGAAACCAAAGCAACATAATGCCATACCCATTTCTATCATAAAAGCAATGGAAAGGAATAACTGCTTTACCCATGGTTGATAGAAAATGACTTCTTATGTTCAGATTTTTCTAGTAACATAGAAGCACCAAGCTACTTCTCAGATAGGAAAAGCTATCCATTCACTGAAACTATCAGTTGGAGCCAGTAGATACCTTGAATATAAGTGTTTGATCATTTGCATGTCAAGCTGCCAATCCTCTCCTTGATAAGTTCCTTGAAGTTACAAGTGTTAGGAAAGGAGGCCCACTGTAAGAAATCACGCAACCCGGAGATTCTTCTTGCAGTGATTTATTCAGAGACCTTCTCGGGAAAGAGGACCAAGGGACGAATGAGAATAAAACCATACCTAGCTAGGCAGCTTCCCTCCTTATCTACCCCTCGCTGCCTGCTTACGCCCAAGTGTCTGCAGCTAGTTACAGCTCATGGCGTGACAAGACATCCTGATTCCTTATCAGGTGTTATCTACGAAGCACGGTGTAATTAACAAGAAACAGGTGTCCACGAAGCATGGTCCCATGGCCCGTGGCGGCTCTCCACAGCCCACGATTCATTAATGAAACAGAAAGCACAGTTCTGAGTTCCTTTCCATGAAAGATGGCTTTCACTAGTGTTGGAAGCTTAGTGTAACCCTTTATCTATCAATTTCCTTTTGAAAACATTGTTCCAATGCCTATTGTCCCTCTTTTGCAGAGTATTTTAGATGAGTATTCTCTGGATGGGGTATTAATCCCATGATGGAACGAGAATTAAGAGCTGTCAAAATTCTAGTTCTCTCCAAATGACTGTGTTCATAGAACTAAGAGTGAATACTTAGATGTCCACTCTTGGCACTGTAGCCAATTGACAGGTTGGGGGGAAAGTAATTAATTCTGCACTTTGAGCTGAGGTTCCCCCACTAAAGCTCTGGCTTCCAATACCCTGGTCAGACTAGTGACAGCATCTTCAACATTGAGTCTCACAGACTAGACTGCTTACTTTACAGTCAGCAAAACATATTGTACCTGAATTACTCAAAAGGGATACCTTATAGATCAAGATTAGAATACATTTACTAGATCACTCTATAGAATTTGAATCTAATTCTTTAAAAAGCAAGTTACAGAAACATGGTTTTCTCTTCACCTTCATTTTAAAATTTGCCTGACGGCTTAACAAATCTGACTTGTTCTTTTGCATAAACACAGCAAGATTGGAGAACTCTCCATTTGGGGTACCCCATTATTTACTGAGAAGTCCTGGGGGTTGGCTAAAGACAGGAGGCATACCAATAACGGCATTAATCTTATGTAGCACGTCAGAGTTACCCAGGCCTGGCCATAAATGTCCCACGATGAACTGGATGGCTTCAGGTCTTCAGGTTGAACTGGAGGTGACCTTGAGCCTCATTTGCCATAGAGGCATCCTGGCAGAAAGGAGTCCCTCCCCTCCCTTCTTCAGGGCTGGGAGAGATCCTAGTTTCCAGGGTTTTTCTTGATGCTGAGAGTAGGCCGGGCCATGTCAGTCACATAGATTTCCGGATTCCTCATTCTCCATAGCAGTGATGATTTCCATTCTTTCCTTGAGCCGGCCTGCCTCTTGGGTCTCCCTGAGGTTTGTAGGGTACTTGAAACAGTACCTGTTAAATACATGCTCCTGTCATTTAGACCAATCCCTTGCTGTTTCCCTGGAAGAGGGTTTTGGGGTCCCATAACTGATTTTCCTGTCTGCATGAGGGGTGGACCCTATTACAGAGAGGAAAGACTTTTATCTGGATTTATGCAAACCAACACAGTGCCATGAAACATCAAAAACATACTGAAGGTACAAAAGAAGAGAAAAGCAAACGTTTTACTTTACTCACAGTGAGATGCAACACACCCATTTGTTGTGGGTCCTAGTCAAAGGAGCTAAAATCTGTAGAGGAAAAGTGTACAATTTAACATCGTATTTAACCCATTCAATTCTATGTTGAGAACCTTGACTTCCCATTAATAAAAGCACTGTACTGGGAGTACTAGAACAATTCCGCATGAGATTTAAAGAGTTTCTTAAAACAGTGATCAATTTCTTTCCTTCAAACACAACTTCAAACCTTCTACACATTCCTCTATATTCATTCTGTCCTGTAACTTTCCTTCAACTCATTTCAAAATCAACTTCACTTTAACAGGATTCCTTGCCTTTTTTCAACTGATGATATCTGCATCCATTATCTTTCTGACTTAAGACATACATCTATATTCCTTATAGTCATCCCATAAGTTTAAACTTTTATTTTACTGAACTTAGTACAACATAATCTCCCAATTTAGACAATAGTTACCAATCATTTCATTTAACATGACAAAACTACTCTGCAGTACCATTTCAAAAGCATTAGGTTAGTTCTATAGATATTCATTTTACTGAACTTAGTACAACCTAATCTCCCAAATTTGGACACTAGTTACCAATGTCATTTAACATGACAAAATTACTTGCAGTGCTATTTCAAAAGCATTAGGTCAATTCTATAGATATTCAAAAAAAAAACTTTAAAGATGCTCACACCTAAAGTTCTTAAAACATATTCATTGGGCAAAGGTTCAGTTCACATTAGAAATTAACCAGGAGACATCCTAGAATTCTGATTTCTAGGAAAACACGAATATAAAGATTAAAACACTCATAGATTACCATAAAACATTAAGGATCTCACACTTGCATACAAAGTTCTCTAGGTTCAGGATAAGGTTGGTACCGTAAAACCCAGACTAAGTCCTCAGGCCAATTCGGCCTGTCCTTTCTTCCTCAGATTTCCTTGTGACTTCCAGCTGAGATCTGTTTGAGGTGGTTTGGGGTCTTTATCAGGAAAATGAAGTTTACTCCAGATGAAGCCAAGCCATAGCAGGACCCAGAGTACATTAGTAGGTGTTATCTGTTAAAATATAAGCATAGACTTTTCCTCCTACAAGGGGTTTCACACTATTTTTGTGTGTTTGTCAGATTTTAATGCAAATATAAGAATCAATTGTTTTCCCAGACTCTTTCTCATTCACAAAGTTGCAAGAACCAGATACCTGGAAGAGTTAAGAAACCCAATTAGCAAGTCTTATTTGCTGGGCAAACCTGTAATTAGAATTCATTGTTGAGGGAGGGTCTGCATATCCAGTCTGACTGAGGCAGAGCCTGCTGAGCTGGAAAAGCAGGGGGATGGGTAGACCCAGGGAAAATCTTAAAAAAAAAATCTCTCAAACTGACATCTAAGATTAACCCTTCATTACCCTGAGCTAAGTAGCTTTAAAAAGTTTTGTTACCGAAATCTCAGAGATCTAATAAAACACAGGTACGATAAGTTTTTCAACCAATATTGCAACTCTAGAAAATAATATTTTAAACCGAAGCATTACTCTTTGAGCCTGTTTTCATATATCAGTTATTTCAACTCACAAGATTCTCTAGGTCAAATAATTCTAATCCAGTGCAGATACAAATATATACATTGGTATTCTAGCATAAGACCTCTGGACCATCAATTTTTGTGAAACACAGTAAAACCTTCTTTGACTTAAGTTCAATAGTTCTCGTACCTTAGTTAGTTCAAATCATGAGCTTTCTAACTTTAAACAAGTCCACCATACAGACATGCTTTCAAATACAGAGAGAGAGAGCCTCCACCCCCCCCTTTTTTTTTTTTTAAACCAACCTTTGATATTAGCACAGAAAAACACTCAGACCATCAATGTTTATGGAAACATAAGAAAACTTTGTCTATTTTGGTGGTTTCTATACCTCTGTTGCTTTAAAAACAGCTAAATTCCTCATTAAAATTAGCTGAGGCTTGTAAGATAAAGCCTTGCATCCTCTGAATTGTTATTTCACTTTAGTTTTAGGCTAGTTTTAGGAGCTACTTCCTCAGTTCTTCCTAGATAGTACAGACTACGAATTTCAGAAGAGTTACAACTGTTAATAAACATTAATGTTCTTCCAATAAGAAATCTAGATTGAGAATTTCAGTCCCTTCGTGGTTACCACATTCTGATTAGAAATCTTTGTTCAAACCTGATCTAACAAGTTCCAAAGATACCTAAATCTTTTAAATTGCTGGACTACATATCACTCTGACTTCCTTGATTTTGTTTGCTCAGTTCTAAGAATTAATGACTTCAAACTAGCTCTAACACTCGAGTGTTCCACAGACAGACAGACAGACAGACAGTCAGACAATGAACTGACTAAAAAACACCACTACACGTGCACACATTTGCAGTTGATCGATCGATCTGACCCTTCAAAAACGGCAGGGAGAAAAACTGATAGACAGAGAAAGGAAAGAGCAGTCCCCAGGGCAAATTGAGCCCTGTCGGCCGATTGGGAACATTGCTCCCCGTTTCTCTGTCTGATCAGCCAGTTTCCTGCTTGTTAAAAACGGGTCAAGAAAGCGCTTTTGATGATATACAATGGCAAAACAACAAATTATGACAAAGTTGCTGAAACCTGAGGTTGTCAGATGTTACCCTTTTAAGGTCAAGACTACTTCTGAGGCAGAGAGCTAGTCTCTTCTTATCAACCATAGGGATAGACTGCCTTCTTTTATAGGGAGAGAGAGATGAGCCCTAGCCCGAACCTCAGACCAATGTGCTAGGGTTAGGGACAGGGGAGTTGATGTGTTTTGTCCCATCTCGACGTACAGGAAGATTCCTGCGATCAAGCCTAAAACAAAACAGTACGCAAGCGCTTATCCCTTAGGGGACTTCAGAAGGAGAGAGAAACAGATGGTTCAGAGGCAGAGAAAGGGGAGTTTTAGCTGAGAATATAGAGGTTGCCGGAAGCTTGTGGAGCGGTCAATCTCAGAATTGAGATAGAAGCAAGAAGCAGGTATGGGAGTCAATATGCCAGAGGGGGTAAGAAAGGTTTAAATGACTCCTTTCACCTGCAAAATAAGGGGGAGGTGAAAAGATCCCTCAGGGGGACAGTTAACCTTAAAGGAAGGCCATTCAGCAGAACAAAGAGTTAACTATGAGAGAGAGAGAGAGATTCTGGCCATTGAGCAGACTTCAGACCAGTGAGAGAGAGAGTCAGAGACAGCCGGGTGGAGGTGGACTGTCCCATCCTCAGGAGATCTCTGTGGAGAAGGAGTCCGAAGGTGATAGAACAAACCCAAATGCCAGAAGGAGGGACAAATAGTAAAGCGGCCGATGTTCAGATTTAAAGCGGCCGATGTCCTGGGATAGACCAGACGTAGATCCTCTGGACCTACCAGATGGAGGCAAGCCAGGCGTCCCTGGGTCTCCCTTTATCATCCTGGGGCGTCCCCCAGGGCTGTAGCTAATGTCAACCGGACACGTCTGTCAGACACAAAGCTACTTCAGATCCCAGGACCGGTATACCACAGATACACAGATACAGAATAATTGTGCACATAAAGTCGGTACCGAAAAAATTGGCGCCAGTACTTACCCCAAAGAGAAGCTCGGGACTGTCCGGCGTCCCTCAGGCAGAGTCAGGTCTCGGTGGAACCTCCAAATGTTAGGGGCGGCAGATCTCTGCCCGGGGGAGGCTCGGAGAGACAAAAGAACAAAACCAAGACAACTCTTTCTGCAAATGCATGGGGTTTATTTAAGCCAATATAGCTATATTGGGACCTTCAATTGTGCCTCAATAGCGTGGCATAACTGAAGGCCCCGACCTCCAAAAAGCAGGCTGTATTTATACCCTTTTGGGGGAGAAATGAAAATCTCACATATCAAAGGGAATCACATAGGTCACTTAATTTGCATATCTAAACATTTGTTGACAAATGAAAATCTCACATATCAAAGGGAATCACATCTATATATCAAAGGGGATCACACATATTGGGGGAAAATTACATGTATTGAATCAAAGGAGAATCATACATATCAAAGAAAATCACAGGTATTGGATCAATAGGAAAACCATAGGAAACCATAGGAAAACCATACAAAAGGGAAAACCACACCTATTTCACTTAATATGCTAATTTCAACATTTGTTGACCATTCGAGCAAATGTTTGTTTACAGTTCCTCAGGGCAGTTTGTTGGCCCATTTGGTGACAGAGTCCTGCCCAGCGGAAGGTCCTGAAGACATCTTTCAAAGCAGTCAAGTAATTACAAAGGGCAACTTCAGCGGTTAACCCTTAACCTGCCCTTCAGTTCTTGACTCTTAACTTGCCCTCCTCTTCAAGCATAGCCTCAGGTAGTTTAGGTTTATTGGGTTACTCCTCCCATCACAGTGCTCCCAATCCTCTGTGTTTATTTGTAATTTCTTTCTTTGTGTTCTGTTGCCTTGTAAATATTGTTTTTCTCTTCTCCTTGAGTCCTTTGCATAGTTTATTCAGAGCAAGTCCTTTTTGTATGGACACAGGAAGACTTAGCAAATGTTATGCTTTTGGAACCTGGGAGTCATTTGACTCTACATGATGTTTTCCTCCTGGGCATCTGTTCTCTTGACCTAAGCCTCAGCTGCCCTTACCTCCTGGCACCCCCAAAGTCAGAGTCCTGACGAGGGACAGGATGGACCCAGGGCAAATGATGAGCTATGTGCTACCCTGGCATCGAGATGGGCCTGGCCAAAGTGCCTAATGCTTAACTATAAGTTAAGAGATTGGTCATGGATAAATGCTGTCATGATCCAAAAACGTAATAACTAGATTTCGGACCCTGCTAGGGTTAAGAATGATTAATCTGGCCTGAGCGCTGTAGTCTGAGTCTCTGGCAAAATATTGCCAGGAGAGCTGCCCTACAAACCTCAATGTATCTCTTACTGTGCCCATACAAAATTAATTAGTATTAAGATGTTGATGGAGTATTTGGACTGAGGAAAGGAGAAAAACACCGTAAGAGGTATTTTGCCTGCAGGCAGTCAGGAAGGGCTTTGGAATGCCCCTAGGTGGTGTTTCCTTTGAACCTGGGGGCCCTCAGGAAGGGCTTTCTTATATTGATTTTGCTACCAGACTGTGTGTAGCCCAGAGGGCAAGGTGGAGAGAGACAAGAAGGAGGAGACTAGTGAAGAGAGAGCAGAATCCTGAGAGCAGGGATGGGGGAGTGAGGAGCTAGAGAGGAGGAGAGGGAGAAGAGAGAGGAGAAATGGGGAGCTTAGAGAGACTGGAACGGGCTGTGGAGAGAATGGAATAAATGGCAACTGACCAATCAACCAGCTGGCTGGGCCCTCGCTTCCTCTTTCGTCTGCCCCATAGCCTGGGCCACCTGGCTGGGTGAGCGGTACTCTCCCTGTCTGTTGCCCCCGGCAGATCTTTTTTACACGGGGCGGGGGGGGGGGGGGAGGGAGGGGGAGGGAATTTTATTTCACAGATTTTATCAATGTACAGAAAAGTATGTATGTAATAGTTTAGCAGGTCAGTGCATTTTAATGGAACAGGCATATTATTTAACACCCCAATTTAAATAACAGACTTTGTTTTTTGTCCTCAGAAAGCTTTAAATTAAAAGACTTCTTTGTCCTCCAATGTAGGATAACATAGCCTCAGGTAGTTTAGGTTTATTGGGTTACTCCCATTACAGTGCTCCTATTCCACTTTGTTTATTTGTAGCTTCTTTCTTAGTGTTCTGTTGACTTGTAAATAATGTTTTTCTCTTCTCCTTGAGTCCTTTGCATATTTTATTCAGAGCAAGTCCTTTTTGTATGGGCACAGGAAGACTTAGCAAATGTTATGCTTTTGGAACCTGGGAGTCATTTGACTCTACATGATAGTTTCCTCCTGGGCATCTGTTTCCTCAACCTAAGCCTCAGCTGCCCTTACTTCCTAGCACCCCCAAAAGCAGGGTCCCTACGTGGGACGAGAAGGACCTAGGGCAAGCGGTGAGTTGTATGCTACCCATTGTATGCTACCCTGGCATCGAGATGGGCCTGGCCAAAGTGCCTAATGCTTAACTATAAGTTAAGAGCTTGGTCATGGACAAATGCTGTCATGATCCAAACAGTGATAACTAGATTCGGACCCTGCTAGGGTGAGGAATGATTAATCTGGCCTGAGTGCTGTGGTCTGAGCCTGTGGCAAGATGTTGCCAGGAGAGCTGCCTTGCAAACCTCAATGTACCTCTTGCTATGTCCATACAAAAATAACTAGTATTAAGATGTTAATAAGTGTCTGGACTAAGGAAAAGAAAAAAGCTTAAGAGTCAGGAAGGGCTTTGGAATGCCCTGTCCTCAGGAAGGGCTTTCTTATGTTGATTTTGCTACCTGCCTGGGTGTAGCCTAGAGGGCAAGGTGGGAGAAAGAAGGGGGAGGAGACAGAGAAGCCTGGGAGAGGCAGCAATAGATCCAGAGAGAGGATGGAGCTCGGAGTGCGGGAGATGAGAAAGATGGAAGATCGAATAAATGGTAACTAATCAGCAACCAGCTTGGTCCTCGTTCTTCCCTCTCTGGTCCTTGGCCAATGGCCGTCCCGACCCAGTCCACACACAGCGGTTCCAGAGCACCTAACGAGGGCAGTGAGACAGAGCCGCCCAGAGAGCCCGCGAGTGCATTCACCCCTCAGTGAGCCTTAGTTTTTTACACTCCAAAAGTTTCTCACATCCTTTTTGTTTTACTCCCTCCCCCATGCATCCCTGAGTCTCCATACTGTCATCCTAGTAGCATAGACTAATGACTAGATTTGATCTTCACCTAAATGAAACCTTCTTACAATTATGCTCTTTTGCCTATTTTGCTCAATGTTATTTCTCAAGGTAGAACATCTTTTATCCCTTCCCCATATGCACAGATGTGTCCATATTGTGTAGCATGGATTTTTCACTTTCACTGATATATAAATTCCAATGTGTGACTATATCTACAAAAGTAAAATGGGTAGTTGTTTTGCATCTGAAGTATATGCAGATATTTTCTAGTTTGGAATATTGTAGTAGTATCACAAATATTCTACTGTTGGTCTTTTACCGCCATGTCTTCTGGTTTTGTAGTTACTGATGCATCTGAGTGTCATGGGGAATACAAATATTCAACTTGAGTAGATGCTGCCAAGTACTTTTCTGAAGTGATTGGATCACTTTACAGCCCTGACAACAGTGTGTAAGAATTTCTTTTGTTCCCAGTACTTGCCTGAGTTTGTTATTAAAAATTATAGGCATTATAATAAGCATGATATTGATTTATATTATGTAACATTATAAGTATAATGTTGATATATAGCAATCTTATAACAGAATATGCTAATTTTTTGCAATTAGCATTGTAACAGGTATGAGTGATAGTTTGTTAATTTATGCATGTTGCCTCCCCTTCTGTTTTTGAACCACAAACCCCATACCTAGCCCTGTCTTATGACAGCCACAGAATAATTTGAATGATAAGAAGCTAAAGGTGGTAGGTAATAAAGCAGAAGAGTATCTGTTTGAGGAAGGGAAATTTGAGGTAGGATATTGGCAGTCACACCCACAAACTGCCCCTGGTGCCGTGTAATCTCATCAATAGCCAAGACCCAGAGACTATAAACTAAAGCTCCCAGAAGAGAGCAACAAAGAATTTCCTGGTGTGACCTCTTAAACTCTAGCCCACTTACATACCAAAAGTAGCACACATTTGTTTGGTTTTAACATACTCTCTTATATTCTCTTGCTTATATTCTCTTATATACGGGGCTTAAATGACTCCAGACTGAAATACAACAACCTTCACACACTTCCCCCTTATTGTGGTAGGAAGGTACTGGATGATGGGATTGGTGTTTGAATATTATCTGTAATGAACTATTGTGAACTACTTTATGAAAATAAAATATATAAAAATTGGGGGGAAAAAAGTAGACATTTAGCAGGAGACTTACTCTTTTTGAGCCCTCAGATTTCTTCTCTGGAAAAAACTGAGATAGTTATTTATGATGCAGGACACATTCAACTAGCTTGTGTTTGCTGTTTTGGTTTTTTTTTTTTTTTTTTTTTTTTTGGTTTGGGGTTCACACCTGGCAGTATCAGGACTCACTCCTGGCTCTGCACTCAGGAATTACTCCTGGTAGTGCTCAGGAGATCATAAGGAATGCCAGATACATAATCCAGTCAGTGGTCAGCTGTGTGCAAGGTAAGTGCCCTACCCACTGTACTATTTTCCACCACTGAACCATCTTCTTAAAAGTTGACTCTATCACTCCAAAATGTTCATTTTGTGAGATAGATAAAATATTACTTTTTGATTTTTGGCTTTTTAGGTCCTACCCAGCTCTTCTCAAGGCTTATACATAGCTCTGCTTTCAGAGATCACTCCTCGTTTGCTTTGGGAACAATTTGGGGTTCCAAAGATCAAATCCAGGTTTGTTGCGTACAAGGCAAAAACACTACCTGTGGTCTATCTTTTAGGCACATATCAAAGTTTTCTTCTTCTACTTCTTATTTTTTGTTTTCTATCTATGTGACATAGTTCAGGTCATTCTTTATTCTATTTTATATACTAATCCATTGACCAACAGTTAAATACAACTGGTAAACCAGTGTTTTTTTTAGCTTTTCTGCAACTGTGAACTGGCACTGATTTGCTGGCCAGTGATTGAAGAATGTAACTATATAATATATATTACATAATTGTATAAACTTAATACTTAAAAACAAATATATTTCTTCTCAAAAATATATTTTTCTTTTATCTTATAAAATATATTTATCTTCTCAAATATATTTCCTATGTTTCCAAGCCAGGAAATTAGTTTGAATTTATCAGAAAAAGTCACAATAATCAAACTCCTAGAGGGGAAAAAAATAAAGCTATTTTTCATCCATAGTCAAAGGAGGTATGGAAAAAGCAATTTGGAAATGCTGAAGCAAGAAAACAACCTCTATATAGAGGCCACTAGAAAACTGTAACATACAGATTTGGGGTATACTTAAGCCAGGAAAGGAAGTAAGAAAAAAAATCAAGGAAGAAAATCAGAAAAGAGTTGAATTTCAAAATTCAGGACAGAAGAGTGTTTCAAAAGCAAACAATGGGTCACTCCTTTGAGTGCTAATGAAACCTCTAGTATGGTGGAATCAGAAAAAGCCATTGTCTTAGAAGTATGGAAGATTTCAGTGACTATATGAAAACAATTTCAGTAGGCTAGGATGACAATATCTATATCATAATGGTTTGGCTAGTGACAGAAATGGGAGCAAATGGAAAGTGTGGTGAGATGATTGACTATGACACATCTGTTATTTGTCATAAAAGCTTCACAAAAGAAATGACATCTAAGCTTTAAATCGTATTATGTACTTAACAAGTGAGCAATAATAGGGAAAGGGAAAGGTAACAGAGACAAACCAAGAGGATCTGTGTAAAAATATCATTCATTTTGATCAGCAAATAGACATGTGGTGGGTAGTGAGTGGAAATAAGTCAGGAAAGATTCTTATATTTATATTTAGCAACATAAAAGGAAGCATATATATGTATACATATATATATATATTAGTAATAGTTTAACAGATTAGATAGAGCTGTGCCTTGAAAAGCACATCTATCTTGTAAAAATTCCAGTTGGGTTCTTAGAGTTTCTATTCCAGTGAATCTCCTTTTTCTTATTATATCCTCTAAATTTCCTGTAGAACTGATCTGAATAAAATCCTGCTGAAGGAACAGATTGCAAATGCCACCTTTAGCTGCTTCAAACTTTCCAAGATTTTCAAAATTTTCATTTTCTGGTGACCAGCCAGAATATACTTTATAGTTCTCAGTCTTGAAAAACAGCAACTAATTTCCACTTCCATCAGAAGAACATTTCTTTTCCTTGGGGCAGTTATGAGAGCCAACGCTGAAGAGCCCTGCATTCCAGAAGAAAAGAATTCCTTGCCAATCATGGACATCTTTGCCAGAATACTAGTGTTTCATTGTGATAGAGCCATGGAAATTAGAAAGAAATGTTTTGCAATTGCCTAAACTCCAGATTGAGCCACCTACTATTTAGGTTACATCAGAGATCAAAAAAATTGTAGCAAACTTTATCGAAGTTCCTAGGCAGTGATGCAGTCAAGAGTTAATAAATGCATAGAGTTGAGCTTTTGGTATGGCTAAATTTGATTATATGGTACATGCAAGCATTCAATTTTATGAACGTGAAAATAAGATACCTTGCAATAAAATGAACACTGGCATCAAAGTGTTCAAATTTGCAGATTTAATGTGCTTCAAAATAGCTTCATTTTATCACCATTCAACTGCAAAAAAAATAAAACTCATCTAGAAATTAATATCTAGTATATAGAATGACAACATGAGGCTTTTCTATTTCAAAAGGCATGGGAAATAAATGAATGTATGAATGATCATATGAAATTTATTGGATGACAGTTAACAGATTCTCCCCAAGTGGTCTTTAAAATAAATATACACACATCATTTAAGGTCTCTCTATATTGAGAGAAAAGAGGTGCTAACTTATAATAGAAGCAGCTTGTCCTATGACCTGCCCCATCCACCTTTTCTTAGCAGCCGACCTGCTGTTCTGACACCTAAAATTCTAATACTATCAGAAGCTCAAAATAGATGCATGCTATTGGAAAATGGTTTAGTAGCTGTCTGTCCGAGATGCAAAATAACATGTAGCATGTATATCCAATGTTTAAGACAGAATATGTGAATTTCTCACCAGATTGAATAAAAGATGGTTTAATGATATGAATATGACTTAGCAGGGCACAGTCAAGATTTCCTGATTATCCACTTCCTTCAATAGATACAGACAGCCAAATCAAAGTTTCAGGCCAAATAAAGTTTATTTGGAAACCTCACTGCTTCGCTGAAATTAACTGGATTAACTAGATAATTGGGAAAACTTTGTTTCTGTTTGTGTGATGTGAAATGGTTTCAGGTGACACTGCTCTCCCAGGTGTATATTAGACACAGCTGGGCTGCCATCTGTGGTCTTCATTGCCTTGTTATTTGGGTTATAGAAGCAGAATCTATCTTTGTTTTTCTTTTCAAAAGAAGCATAGCATCACTTAAGAGTCTATTTTCATCAAACTATGCTGCATTCTCTTATTGTAGGACTGTGAACAAGATCCTTAAGCCTCTTTGGTCACAGTGTCCTCATGGATAAAGCAGAAGAAAACAATCGGGTCATCTGAATAGGGCTGCTCTGATACCTGAATGTACCCTAATATGTAAAGCACTTAAAGTCAACACCTGCAGTATGTTGCTGTCACATATCGCATCATTATTATCAATACACCTTTAAAAGTTAATAGCTTTGCCACAGGTTACTGAGTGCCCCATTAAATGATATTATATAACCATTGCAAATATAAACCAGTGGATTGACTGATGTGGAGTGAATTTCCAGCTTGTGAACTGAGGTTGAGTGAATCCTGAGTTCAGCAAAGCCACTAAATAATGTTTAGATAAAGTCATTATGCATTGTATAATCTGGCTAGATATCATTTCACATATTTTTCTCACTCAAAAAGATAAATATGGGCCAGAGAGATAGTACAGCGGATAGCAGTTGCCTTCCATGATTGACCTCAACTCAATATCCAGTATCACATAAGGTCCCTTACACATCACCAGGAGGGATCCCTGAACACAGAGCCAAGAAAAAACAACAACAACAACAAAAACTTAAGAAATGCCAGATCTGATCCCCCCAGCAAAAAAAAAAAAAAAAATCAAGTCGCGTTAGCAATTTTTTGTTTGTTGTTGTTGTGATTGTTCTAGAAGTCACAGGGAGTAATGCTGCAAGGAGAGCCTAGTGGTGCAGTGGTCAAATCCTCATTCTTTATCCCTTGAGGATGTGCCACCAACCCCGTGAGGGCAGACAGCGATCATGTGCTCTGCCACTTGAGCCACAACTGTGCCTCAGTTACTGTTTTAGCAAAGATGCCTTTATTTCATGTCCCAGAATCCACTTGAACAGTTTAAGTAGATTATGGATCTAGAACTAGCATATTATTACATACCGCTGGAGCGGACTAGCAGGAGTGCAGATTTGTGAAAGAATTCATGGACTCACAGGCTTAAGAAAAGTTTAAAGGAAAGATTATGGAAAGAGGATGCTTGGCGGTAAAGAAGCAAGCGAACCTTTGTTCCTGAACAGTGCTTCTAAATAAAGACTAAGGTCCGTGTTTTATGCAGCCTTATATATATACTCTTGAATGTGAGGGGTTGTGGATGTGACTAAGTCATGGGAGTTGGGTGTGAGGTCCATGTATGACAGCAGGCAATGTTAGGAATATCGCCGACAGGCATTTCTCTCCTTCGCTGACTATATCCCATCGATAAGCGTTCTGTTCAGCGTCTGGGAAGCGTCTGTTACCTGGGAAGAGAAACCTGTCGAGGTTTCCTGGGAGGGCAAACACAGGAGCTTGTCTACCCATGGTGACGGCCTGGGAGATTTATGGATTGCATTTCCTAGTTTCCTCTATCCTGACGTATGCCTGGGAGTAGGAAATTTGTTAAACGGTGACATTTTATAATTGTCGTCCCCCTAATCTCGTAATGGAAGTTGGTTGCTATCCAATATACATCATGTATTAAATACTACACTTATTATATCGTTGCATTTCTATGTATAGATATAATATCTAATGAGCAAGTTCTATATGAACAAGTTAAAGAAACTTTGATAGGAAAGATATAAAAAAGAATGTTTTTTGTTCTTTTTCCTATCTTTATGAATAATCATTTAGTATGTGTGCATATATACAGAACATCTGTATATATATGCCTATATAGTTTATATCTAAGCAGTAAATATTACATTCTGACTAATGTGATGTTTCTTTTAATGAAGTTGCATATATGTAACATCAGGAAAATAAGCTTTTTAACCAGATATTTTAAGCTTTTCAACCAGACCATGTAATATATTGTATGGTTTCATTTATTTGAAGTCCAAATATAAGCAAAAGCAGTTCTAATAAACAAAATAGGATCTATGGCTAATATGAGAGAGATGTTAGAAGATAGAAAATGAAGTTTTATTGAAATGGGGTTGTAGAGAATTTTCTGAGATGGTGATATTTTTTAAAATCCTGTTTTAAATAGTGGCCAAATGAAAAGTTAAAATTGTCAAAATAATCCATGATTTCTTAAAGACAAAAAGAATATATTTTACTTATATTTAGCATAGAGCTAAGCCAAGCAAATAAATGAACAAAGTAAAACAAAGATAAATCTTTAGACTAAAAGATCTGTCAGTGATTACAGAAAAGAAAGGGGGAAGAGAGTAGGCAAAACCATGGAAAGGTCCATTGTATGGTGGGTTTTCACCATATATAAACCTTCACTGTGTGCTGAAGGATAGAATCTGACTTTCAAGTTCTAAATTGTATTTAGAAAAATATGTACATATTGACTTTTCAGCGATTCATATCTGAAACTTATATAATGTTATAGTGCAATGTCAGTTCAATGAAAGTTCTATATACCACAAAATAACAATTGCTTAGTATATGACCATTTAATATTGAAGAGCAATAAAAAATAGTCCTGAAATGAAAAATTTAGTGACTTCACACTGAAGGTGAAACAAAATACTTACTCCTCAATAAGCTTTGAATGGCCCGGCCTATGTCTAACTCTCTAACTACATTTTGTGCCACACTATTCACCCTCTTACTCATTTTCCTTATTTCTTGAATATTCAAAGCTCTTTCCTGCATGTAGCTTGTCTTCCCAACATCACCAACCATTGGCCTAACTTTATCTAATTAATCCCCGAGTTTCAACTTTACTGTTCATCACTACACTGTCTAGATCACCCTTTTGTTATCTATATTAATCTTTTTTTTTTTCATTTGCCTTTTAATACTTATCACACTTTGCCAGGTTTAAAAAATTCTTTGCATGTACTTATTTTTGAAATGCCTCTTTCATCAGAGTATTAAGTCTTTGGAATATAAACCCTGACTCTTTATAGCTCACTGTTGAGTCCTTAACCATCTTAACACATTACCTGTTACAGAGAAGTCACTTATATAGTTTATCTTCCTATTTCATGCATGTGCATCTTTTGCTACTCAGTGTGTTAAAAAGATAACATTAGCTCTAAAATGTGAGTGTGATTCGTGTGATTGACTACACAGGAGAGGACATTTTAAGGGTAATTGTGGCAAGAAACAGAATCATTGCATGTAAAGAGCAGTGGAATATTGATAGAAGTGCTGTTTGAGGAAACTATGAGAAATAAGGAAATAAAGTGAAAACTATAAATACGACTTTTTATTAGTAAATTAAACTTAATAAGTGCTCACTTCTACTCCCATTTTCAGTTGTTGATATTGGTATATTTACCTATAGTGAGATAATGAGATGAATTTTGCAAGGTTCATTTTCTCTATAAATAATAGTAGTTCTTTGTTTTTCTCTTTAAACACAGGACTCTGTAGAACAGTCTCCCCTCAAATGTACACAGATATTAGTTAACTTTTTTTTTTGGTGTATAGTTATTTCTTCCCCCCACCTTACCCATCTTATATATTTATTTATTTATTTTGTACTGGTTGACTATAGAAGGTCAAGCTCTCCAAGGGGGTGGGGAGAACACCTTAGGCAGTTGATAGACATACAGACAAAGAGAGGATAAATAATAAGGGATTGTCTCACATGATCATGGAAGCCTAGAAGTTTCACAATCTGCCTTCCTCTGGGCACCCAGTAAAGCAGATCGCAAAATACCTACAATCTAGAAACCAGAGACTTGATGGTATAGAGTCTGAATCTGAAGAACTGAGAACAAAGACTTGTGATAAGAGAACACTGATATTCCAGCTCAACAGTGCTGCAGAATATCTAAATGCTTACTTCCTTCTCCTTTTTGTTCTGTTCAGGTCTACAATGTATTTGAATAATGTTATTTTTCTACAATGGACATAAATAATATTAACAGGTGGCAAGGCAAACCAGTTTTACTTGGTCTTCCAATTCAAATGCTAATCTCATCTAGAAACACCTTCACAGGCACATCTGGAAATTATATTTAATCAGATATCTGGGCATTTCATGATCCAGTCTAGTTGTCACATAAAATTCATGATCGCAGTCATCCAAAAGAATGAAAATCTAGCCAACATTTATCAACCTTTACCACTGGATATCAGGAAACATTCTACCACATGCTAAAATCCTAGTACATAAAGCAGCAGCAGCATTCCACAGCCATGGTATGCTAAGAAACATTTATGGTCTGAAATTTAAATAATAAAGAACAATAACTGACCAGATAAAAACTTCTCCAAAGCTAACTCAGGGAACACACGTTAATAATAGCAGAGAGAAGCAAATAGCCAGATGGTTTCCACTCACCAGGCCAGGAAGGGGAAATGAAATGTTTCAAAATATCATCATTCTGAAGCCTAGCTGTCTCTACCTTATGGGATTTTTGTCATATGAATTTCCAAAGAGTGAAGAGTTATGCTTGGAACCAAAAAAAAAAAAAAACTGCTTGAGGACTCTGGAGCCACACAGGGCAACAATCTTCTATGTTGTCAGACTAGCAGCTGTTCTCCATGTCTGTGAAAAGCAGCAGCTGATGTTGTCTGACCTGGTGTTATGTTTGCATATCATAGAGTAATGAGCTTGCTCCATGTTGAAATTGAAGCCATGTCAAGGGGCATGGGAGTGACACTCTTGGTATGTATTGTCAGTGGAATCACAGAATCTCAGAACTGGAAAACGGAGACTCTGAAGCACAGATGTTCGTCAGAGCCTGGAATCAAATTTGAGTGTACAGTTACTCATGCATTGAGTTCCAGAGAGACAAATTTTAAGGGGGAAATTATAATATATAAATACGTCCCTACCAGAAGAATGGGTAGTGTGAGAGATAGAGGGTTGGACAGAAGAGAGGCATGGGAGGGTTGAAATCACTGGAGATGTTAAAGCAGTGAAAGAATAAGATAGTGAGGATATGAAAATTAGACCTAGCTAGTACGTTTGAAAAAACCTGTTGGACTTTCCAAAAGACCTAGAATTTATTTGAATATAGATAAAACATTAAACAAAGTAACTTTTCCAATAATGTTCAGCATGCTAATTTAGACCCACTGGAAGGAAGGATGTGCTGAGTAAGAACTGCCACTATAAAGTGAAAGTCTCGGGAATGCAGTAGCTGACATGTCTGTAGTAACATAAAACAATTATATACAAATATGTTTTGAAGGACGCTTACCCTCAGATTAGATGTGTCATACTTAGTTCAGGGTCTTACATGTATTGTAAGGGAGTTAGGACATGTTGTGGCGAAACCTGTGTGGAAACCATTGTGATTTGAAATATTGTAAAATTATGACTTGCATGTCTTTTTGAATAAGGTTTTTAATAAATATATGAAAGGCAGATGTTTCCCAAATAATTCTTTTTCACTTCCAATCACCTAGGTTTCTATAAGGAAATCAACTAAGACACTTCAAATTCAAGGAAGATAGTTAAGCCTTATAACCAGAAACGTGAATATTCAATCCAGCTATTTGAATATCTGCTCAATTGTTCTCTTTCCTTGTAGATGAACTTTTAAGTTAAACAAACTCAAGAGCAGGTACAGGGATAGTAGAATTTGCCTGTGGGGTGGGATGTATGGATTTCTTTATGACCCTGGTCCTACATGACTCTCAAGAACCATTTTACAGCCATGGAAGCCTCTACATATTTATATACGTCCTGGTTTGGCCCCTAAATGCAAGAAAACAGACAAAAACATCAGTATTTTAACTTTCAACTTGTGGATATTGAAGACCTGAATGAGCAGAATCAAGATGCTATTATTTGGTATTATTAGACAATTCAGACCAAAATGGATGTCAGTCATTTAGAACCTAAGCAATACAAATTAGAATCTCTCTCTCTCCCTCTCTCTCTCTTTCTCACTCACTGTTTTATACTTCTAGAAAACATTAAGTTTATTGGACAGTAGAAAAAGAACTTCTTGGCTAGGTGAAAGTTAGAATAGGATGGAGTAGAAAACATTTTCTTGATTATAATCCTTTCATTTCTAGGGTATGACATGTTTTCTCTTGCTTAGATATTAGCCTCTCTATACTATTTCTAGGTTTTTAGACATACCATATCTTGTCTTGAAATCATCTAAGACAAGTGGGAAAATTCCTTTTCCCATTATGTTTACTGTTCCCGTCTCACACATACATCTGGATAATTGCTCAAATAACTGGTGCTTTTTGTATCTACTAGTTAGGATACCGTATTTCCCTATTTAAGTCCCAAACGTCTATGGAACTAGTAATGAGCCCCTGACCTAAACCAAGAAAATTTGATTTTAGAACATTTTGAAATGAATACTAAGTGCTCTTTTTTATTTTATAAGTTTTGCTGGGGAGAAACTGTCATCATAATCATCACTGTCATCACTGTCATCTCGTTGCTCATCAATTTGCTTGAGCAGGCACCAGTAACGTCTCCATTATGAAACTTCTTGTTACTGTTTTTGGCATAGCGAATACACCACGAGTAGCTTGCCAGGCTCTGCCATGGGGTCAAGATTCTCTCTTTTTTTTTTTTTTTTGCTTTTTGGGTCACACCTGGTGATGCACAGGGGTTACTCCTGGCTCTGCACTCAGGAATTACCTCTGGCCGTGCTCAGGGGACCATATGGGATGCTAGGATTTGAACCCGGGTCGGCCGCGTGCAAGGCAAATGCCCTACCCGCTGTGCTATTGCTCCAGCCCCGGGGTCGACATTCTCTTGGTAGCTTGCCAGATTCTCTGAGAGGAATGGAAGAATCGAAACGGGGTCAGCCACGTGCAAGGCAAACGCCCTACCCGCTGTGGCTATTGCTCCAGTCCATGGAGAGAAACATTAAGACTTAATGGATTTTTATTTTCGGGGAAACAAGAGAAACTTTTAAGAAAAAGAAGAGAAGAAACAAGATAAACCCGAAAATATGGCAGTCTGCATGATGAAAGAGGTTGGTGGTGTGAGAGAGGAAAGAGGGCAAGGACAGAGAGACAGGAATGATCTTAGTTCATGCTTCAGTTCCTCCTTCCAGAAGATGGGAGGTCATTCCTGACTTTATAGGATTAGTTTTGTTGTCTTTGGGTAAATTGTCACTTTAAGGGTTTGTTTGTTTTGAGACCACCCTTGGCTGTGCAAAAGGCTCACTCCTGGCTCTGCTATCAGAGATCACGGCTGTCAGAGGTTAATGGACTATATGGGGTACTGGAGATTAAACCTGGGTTGGCCTTATGCAAGGCAAGTACCCTACTTACTGGATTCTCTGACCCCGAATTGCCACCTCTTTCACTGTAACTTTTAGAAAACAACTTGAATGACTTGATCCCCTGCAATCTATAAATAAGTTCACAGTCTCTAAGCAAATCCTTCTCCAATAAGGTCCTTTCTCTGTGGTTCATCAGGTATTATTCTTTATCATTCAGATTCACTTTATGTGCAGCCTCTGATTGATATTTTTATAACCAAAAAGAAAATTATTTCTTTTCTCTATGGCACATACTTTTGTTATGTTTTCCTGCTGCTTATAATGTCTTTTCTACTAATTAAAGATGTATGATAAATTTTAAATTTAACATGTTATACTTGAAAATTATGCCTGCTTTTTAACTTTAGAAAAAAATGACATACAATTAAATATAGTTCAGGATTATATTACATGAAGTTATACTAGTTATAAATGTTACACTTAAGAATACACATTTATACACACATCTGTATGTGTGTGTATGCATACAAGTCAACTAGTTATTCTGGTTTAGTCATTTAACTCCTCCATATCTTACTTGCTTTTTTATCATTGTTTTTCCTCATCTGTTAACTCTTCAAATTGGCATATTAAAAGGCAACACAGATTTAACAAAAAAAATGCATCTGATGTGAAGTCATTATGTTTCAGTAAAATATGTGCTATTATGTCTCTTTTGTAGATTAATTTTTTAATTAATTAATTTTTTAATTGAATCACCATGTGGAAAGTTACAAAGCTTTCAGGCTTGAGTCTCAGTTATACAATGCTCCAACACCCATCCCTTCACCAGTGCACATATTACAACACCAAGAACCACAGTAAACCTCCCACCCACCTCCCACTCCACTAGCCCTCCCTGTCTGTGTAGCTGATAAATTTCACTTTACTTTCTCTTTACTTTTGTAGATTAAATTTTATCATTTTAATATTTCTTGTGCCTCCTTTCTTAATACCTTGTACATGATATTTTTTGTGATTGATATTAATATTTATTGTATGTTCAAGGATAGTAATTGTATTCTTCTTATTTTTCCTCTCCTTAAACCTGTTTGTATAATATTCACTGTGCTCTAATAACTGGTGATGGTCTAGAGATTGTGGATTCACTGAGGTGAGGAGTGTTCTAGTCAACTTTTCTTCTATGTGAAAAAAAAAAGTGCCACGTATTGGAATTATTCATTCTCTTCTTGTTCCAGGGTTTGGACTCACTCCAGTAATTCTGGAAAAGGCAGTGATCCCTGCATCCTTGTCATAGCTATACACTTATGTTTTCGTAATGCAAGGGCTGTCTCTTTAATTGGTAAAAAACAAAATTTGATGGAATACAAACTAAAGCTTTTTTTTTTTTTTTTTTTTTTTTTTTTGCTTTTTGGGTCACACCTGGCGATGCACAAGGGTCACTCCTGGCTCTGCACTCAGGAATTACCCCTGGCGGTGCTCAGGGGACCATATGGGATGCTGGGAATCGAACCCGGGTCGGCCGCGTGCAAGGCAAACGCCCTACCCGCTGTGCTATCACTCCAGCCCCACAAACTAAAGCTTTTGTTGGCTTTATTAATTCATGCATCAAGCAACAAACGTAGCAGATGTAAGTGAAAAACAAAGGATTTTATAGACAGGAAAAATCAAGAAACATTACTAGGCAAAAATGTGCATTGGTTATTGCAAGTTCTTCCCATTATCAGAGAAGAAAATGAAAACTATAGTGACTTCTTGGTTTGGTAACATGGGACTTAGTATAAAAGAACCTGTTTTATAATCTTTAGTATCTTCGAGTCTCTTTTTTCATTTATTTGTGTTTGGGGGGCCACACCAGCTTATTCCTCATTCTTCCCTCAGAGATCACTCATGGTGGGGCTCAGAGGACCATGTGGGGTTTTAGGGATCAGACTGGATCAACCACGTACAAGGCAAGCACCCTACCTGCTGTACGATCTCTCCAGCCCCACTGGAGTCTCTTAAGTAAGCTTCGAGTTCTCTCACAGAATTTCTCATTCAGCATCAACTTTCTCTATAAATATATGTCACTATAGTGTTTTTCATTTCCACTGATTCCCATCTGCCTTTGAAGCATTCCTAGATTCTCCACAAATTTCTAGTCATTGATGATCTTTCTCATCTGCCTACGTTTGACTCTCCATTTCTACATGTCCATCTCAATACTCTCTTCACTTCACGGGATATAACGGTATCTCTACACATCAGATTTCCAACTTCCAATGAACATTCTGAAAGGAAGTAAGATTTTATGGTCTCTGTATTTAATACCTCTCCCTGTGCTTGCACTGGAATGTTTAATAAACATACTCTGAGTGTGGGCTGGAGCTACAGCACAGCGGGTAGGGTGTTTGCTCTGCACATGGTCAACCAGGGTTAGATTCCTCTGTCCCTCTCAGAGAGCCCAGCAAACTACAAAGAGTATCCCACCGGTGGCAGAGTCTGGAAAGCTACCTGTAGCATATTTGATATGCCAAAAACAGTAACAAGAAGTCTCATAATGGAGACATTACTGGTACCCGCTCGAGCAAATTGATGAACAGCGGGACGACAGTCCTACAGTGCTACTCTGAGTGCGTAAATGAATGAATGTTTCCTTCAAAAATGCAGGGCATTTTTCTTTCATTCTCCTTTTACAATCAACATTTCTTCTACAGTTATTATTTTCCCACTCTCCTAAAGAAAGGTGGGTTCTTCATTAAGCAGTGCCTATTAGAGTTTCACCCTAGAGGTTTCACTATATGAAAACTATAAGACCTCAGAACTGAAGTTTTCAAAGTGGAATATCTTTCATGACCTTAGCAATAACTTTGTGACTGTAGCATGATAATGAGTGTAAACAGGCAGCAACATAGCATTGTACAGAGCAGAAAACTCTCTCCCTCCCCTAAAGGCTCCCGAAGCTCCCCCAGCATCCCAGGGCTCACTGTGGTTGTTTCTTACAGGAGTACCAAGATCACAGAAGACGAAATAGAAGATGAAATAGATCTTGCAAAATCAAAATGTGATGAAAACACATTTCAATTGGGGACTGGGGGCGGGGGAGGTGGGGAGGAGAAACAGTGACAAGGGAGAGTGAATGTAGATGCAGAACACCAGCCTGTCTCATCTCAGAAAACAGAGCGTCTCCTCGGGGCAGACCTCATATTGACTAATCACTGAAATCACAGAGTGAGGATGAGAGAAACTCCTGAGGAAGCAGAGATCTGACAAACCTCACCGATAACCTTGACTGCCTGGACTCAAGAACTGGGCTGGGCTTTGAAATTGAAAAAAAAAAAAAAAACCTGGCAAACAAGCTGAAACTACAGAAAGTTTAATTAAAGCCAGTGGGGGGATATTAAAAAATCAGGGAATAATTAGGGCGGCAAGAAAAATGAAAAAAAAAAAAAGAGAGAGAGAGAAAGAGAAAGAAGATGATTAACGGAAGACTCTAGAGGCACGAGAGCTACCTGGACAGGGTTCTGTTGACAATGGTTAAAAAAAGAAGTTAGCTGTGTAGTCAGTTTCGTTGTTTAAACTTTGGGAGGTGTTGTGTTAGAGAGTCTTGGCCTCTGTGTGGATGCGCGCCTGTTATCGCTATTATCTATATTTTTCCTTGGCTATCAGCTGGGTGGGAATGAAAAAGTGCCATGATCCAAACTGGATTTTAATGAGGACAGTTCAATGTCTGCCAAGTCCTTGGGCATGAAGTTGGCGGACTGGGCCCACCGGTCCTTGAGGGTCCCTGCTCTGGAGCTGAAAGTCCCTCTGTTAAAAACTTGGCAGCCCTTCCCCAGTCTCTCTTCCCCTCTGCCAAGCCAGTGAAGGCAGCGTCTGGCTCTGAACATGCTCTGCTAAAAGTTGCCACAACTGTCAGAGGCCCAAGGAAGAAGCACTTTTTTTTGCTGACATTAGACCATTTAGGATCCAGCTCAGGGACCCTCTGCTTTTACCATTTTTCCTGAGAGACAGAGACTTTTTCCTTCTTCATAAACACCGGAGATGCCACTGTCTACATTTATTTGGTAAAGATCCAAGGGGAACATTTCACCTAAAAAAGTTATTCTTATGAAAGGCTCTGTTGCTTGCAGCTCTAGCTAAAGAAAAAGGCTATGTGGCAGAGTATCAATGAAGCTCAAATTTCAAGGTCAGATTCTAAACTTTCTGCATATTAACTCAAGAAAGGATTTAAATTTTTGATCACAATATTATGGGGAAGAAACAAGACTCCCTAAGCAGGAAAACCACATAAGCTATACTATTATGATATAATTTTATTAAAAAAAAAGTGTTACTTGCTGTCTGAGAGTGGAATGGATTTGAGGCATATAGATCAGAAAATTTGAGGAGGGTGTATAGACTCTATTTCAGTTATAGGAATTAAAAATAACTAGGATGTACATTACAGAATTATGTCAAAAAATTCAACATAACAGTGGGACTTTGGAGGAGAGAGTGGAAGAAGGCATGAGGTTAGTACCTGTGGAAGTCGATGTGGAGGTCTCGTTCTGTTCAGCAGGGAGAACCCTTCGTAGGGCGCAGCCGAAAGAACAGACGCAGAGCCCGGAGGAGGGAGAAAAGGCATTTATTCTATGGCAGTTACAGTATTTTATACCTCCCTGTTGGGAGGAGATGGTGCCAGGACCCCCAACAGAAATGCAGGGTGTGGCACGGGATTTAGCTAGTAATAAACAAATGTTGATAGGATAAGATCAGTAAGATTAGGAGTGGCAACCTTTGCTAGGTGTGGCATGGGGTTAGCTAGTGATTAAACAAATAGTGACAGGATAAGATCAGTAAGGTAAAATGGCTCCCTACATCTCCCCCTGTTTTGTTTTAAATTAAATGTGGTCAGGGGAGGCATTGTCCGGTATCCCTTGTGACATAAAGACTCCATTTTTGCAGGGAGAGGAAGGAAAGGATGATCGGGTCTATGCAGGGGGCTCCTCATAGGCCCCATCAATCCTTGGTTTTGGAGTAACCTCTAAGCTATACCGGAATACCTCACAGGGAGCCGGGCTGGGGTATCAGCCCTCCCTTGCAGTGCTTTGCCTGGCAACCTGATCCACAAGAATAAATCCTTGGGAGCCCGGCATCCTCAAGGTAAAGAACTGGGGGAAGATGAGGTCCTACAAATCAAGCCAAAGATCCTTAAACACTCGAAAATCTCATTTGTTACTCTAAAATATTAACCCAGACCTGGACCCAAAGTAGCACTTGCTGTAGAGTGTCCAATTGTTGCTCAACATCATGGTTGACAGTAGCCTGCATTGTCCCAAGGTGGTAAGAGTCATTTTGTCATGTTTAGACGAAGTTGTGTGTCTGGACCGAGGCTTGAAGAACTATTCCTGCAACAGCATCAGTGGTGGTTACAGCAATGAGTCCAGGATAGCTGCGATCAGGGGGCCCAAGGAATTGTCAGGAATGCTGGAGCAGTTGTGTCAGGTCTTCAGCCAGGAGCCCTTTATCGGGGGAGCGTTGCCATTCTCTGGTCAGGTTCACTGGTAACCATATGCGATCCGGCCCTTAATAAAATTATACTGTGGGGAGAATCTTGGATTGAGAGGGAAGAATTGAGACAGGTAGATAATGCACAATCACCAGAAAAGAAAAATCTTTTTGTGAGTGATCAGAGGTAGTATGAATTTGGGACTTGGTATGAATCCAAGTCTGAAAGTGAAGAGGGAGACAGGAAGGCACTCCAATGCAGACAGGATCAAGTGAGTATCCTAGAGAAAAAATTAAAAGGTGTTTCTTCTTTATTCGGCAGCTGAGGCATCTGTGAATCCCATGGAGGGGGTAAAAGAAAGGAATTGTTAGCCCAGATACTGGGTCCTGGCATGGTCCAATCTACAACCTGTAAAAGTGGAGGGTGAGGAATGTAAGTCCAATAGATATGTTTAGCTTACTAGAATTCAAGAGGATTTCAACTGTTAATAACTATTAATGTTCTCCCAATATGAAATCTGGATTAAAAATTTCAATTTCTTTGTAGGCGCCACATTCTGATTAGAAATCTTTGTTTAGACCTGAATCTAGCAAGCTCCAAAGATACTTAGATCTTTTAAATTGCTGGGCTCCATATCACTCTGACCTCCCTTGATTTTGTTTGCCCAGATCTAAGAATTACTGACTTTAAACTAGCTCTAATACTCGAGTGTTCCACAGACAGAGACAGACAGTCAGACAATAAACATCACACATGTGCACAAATATATACTTGATCGATCAATCTGACCCTTCAAGAATGGCAGGAAAAAACTGATAGACTGAGAAAGGAAAGAGCAGTCCCCAGGGCAAAGTGAGCCCTGTCGGCCGATTGGGAACATTGCTCCCCGTTTCTCTGCCTGAGCAGCCAGTTTCCTGCTTGTTGAAAAAATGGGTCAAGAAAGCACTTTTGTTGATATAAGCTGGCAAAACCTTCTCAAAAGTTGTTGAAAACTAAGCAGAATTAAGAAAGATAATGAGACAATTGCACACACACTAGGAGCACACGCACAAATCTTACTCCTGCACACGCTCGGACCGGTCCTTCTTTCACGCGGGTGCGCACCCCACTCACCACATTCACACTGAGACTCCCGATCCTGCCCTACGGGCATCATCTTCGGTCTTGAAGTAATACTGGTTCCTGCTCCAGCCAGGCCAAGTCTGAATAACTGTTCTGTGAGCGAGACCACTAGTTGGTCATTCCCGACGCGGCTGACTGAGCAGAAGCAAGTTCCTGGGCAGTGGCAGAAGGGACACTGTCCTCAGAGGATTCATTTATTCTCTGGGTGGAAGTCGGTTCAGCCTGAGCAGGTGTGTCGACCTGCCTTATCAGTCGTTCGGGGAGCCAGCGGGCTACACTATCAGCAGCATCAAATATGCAGGCTGATCCTCGGCCCCATATAAGGACTGGATCAGGGCCCTTCCATAGACCACTCAGAGGGTCTTTCCACCTTACTTTTGCATAAGTGTGGCTGGTGGAAGTATGCCAAAAACGGTCCGCTGCACTGCGACCTTCTTTGTCCAGTATAAGAAAGTTCATGACAAACAAAGCGTGAGATAGTAACGTCTTAGGGGAAAGTGAGGCTGGGTACAGTTCCTTTTCTGTCTGGAGCTTTTGAATATATGTTTTAAGAGTGAGATGGGCTCGCTCCACTATCCCCTGCCCTTGAGGGTTATAGGGGATCCCTGTATGATGGGAAATCTGCAGCTTCTTACAAAAATGCTCAAACTTTTTTCCAGTGTATCCTGGACCATTGTCTGTTTTTATTAGCTGTGGTTTGCCCAGTACAGAAAAGCAGTGCAAGACATGAGCAATGACATTTTTTGAGGCCTCTCCAGTCTGGGCTGAGGCACAAATAAACCCACTAAAGGTATCAATAGTCACATGCACATATTTAAGCTGCCCAAAGGAATGAATATGAGTGACATCCATTTGCCAGATGGCATTAGGGACTAGTCCTCGGGGATTGACCCCTAAGTGAGGCACGGGTAGAAGGGATACACAGGAAGGGCACTGGCGCACAATCTGCCGTGCCTGCTCACGCGTGATTTTAAACATAAGGCGGAGAGTTTGAGCATTCAGATGGTGAAGGGCATGTGCAGTTGTGGCCTCCTGCAGCGGATCTGCTTGTAGAGTTAGCGCTGTGAAAGATCGGGTGGCCAAATCTGCCAAGTGATTACCTGCCGCCAGTGGCCCAGGGAGGTTAGTGTGGGCACGAAGATGACCTATGAAAAATGGAGCTCGCCGGGAGCGAATATACTGTTGGATTTGCAAAAACAATGACGTTGCGGGGGAGGAGGGTTTAATGTAACTAATAGTCTCCAGTAATGGTATAGAGAAGGCCACATAGGCACTATCCGTGTATAAATTAAAAGGAAGAAGGGAAAAATTTTTAAAAACCATTAGAACAGCTGTGAGTTCAACCAGCTGAGCAGAGGACTCCTTTGTGGAAAAAGAAACAGTCTCACCCTCACAGGCATAGGCGGCCTGGCCATTAGAGGATCCATCAGTGAAAATCACTTTAGCCCCAGGGATAGGGCTGGTCTTAGTGACAACAGGAAAAACCCATTGATGTAAAGCCATAAATTGTATCAACTTATTGGGGGGATAATGATTATCTAAAATTCCTGAAAAGGAAGCGCAGGCGATGGGCCAATCATCAGTATTTTGAAGAAGCCAATCTATCTGTTCCTTATTGTAGGGTTGAATAACAGAAGCCGGTTCAAGACCAAAGTGTCTGCGAGAGAAACTCCTTCCTTCAATAATTAAGGATGCCACTAAGAGATAGTAGGGTACAAGAACTTTCTTTGGTGTGGCAGGAAGGTGAATCCAAGAAACAGGGTTTTCCTGCCAAATTAAGCCCGTGGGAGAATGAGGAGTAGCGAAGATAAGGAGGTGAAAAGGGCGCTGATAATCTAGAGAGCAAACAAAGTGACCTTCAATCGCTTTTTCTATGAGAACTAGGGATTCTCGGGCTGCTGGTGTCAGACTCCGAGGGGAAGAAGGGTCAGCGTCACCGCGCAAAAGGTCATACAGGGGCATAAGGTCTCCTTTGGTAAGTTTCAGATAGGGACTGAGCCATGTAATATGCCCAAGCAGTTGTTGAAAATCATGTAGTGTCTTTAATGAAGTAAGCTTCAGCTGCGTTTTTTGCAAAAGTACACGGGACCCCTGAAGACGAAATCCAAGAAAGGTATAAGGGTCAGCGATCTGAATTTTTTCGGGGGCAATTTGAAAGCCAGACTGAGTAAACGCACGGATCACCTGATTGCAACAGAGCATAGTGGCCTGTGGGTCAGATCCAGCAAGCAGTATATCATCCATATAATGGATCATATAGATGTCGGGCCATTGTGCCCTAATGGGAGCAAGAATTTGAGTCACAAATTTTTGACACAGTGTGGGGCTATTTGCCATTCCCTGGGGTAAAACCTTCCATTGAAAACGTTGCATGGGCTCTTTATAATTAATAGCTGGCAAACTAAAGGCAAAACGGGGGCGATCATCAGGATGCAAGGGAATTGAGAAGAAGCAGTCTTTTAAATCGAGTACTATCTTATACATTTCTGAAGGGATGGCTGCTGGGGACGGCAGTCCAGGTTGAAGCGCCCCGAAAATGACCATGGTTTTATTTACTGCTCGTAGATCCTGTAGCAGTCGCCAACTGCCGTTTTTCTTTTTTATAACAAAAATGGGTGTGTTCCAGGGGGAAGAGGTGGGTTCTATGTGTCCCGCCGCGAGTTGTTCCTGCACTAACAACCTGGCAGCCTGTAATTTTTCAGTGGGAAGCGGCCACTGGTCCACCCATACAGGCTCATTGGACTTCCATATGATCTTATCCGTATGGGGTGCAGGAGGAGCAGTGGCAGTAACTGAGAATAAACCTAAGCCTGTGTGGTCATTTTTCACTGGGTCGAGGGCTAGCGGCGCAGGCGTGCCCTGGAGGTATTTTCCTAGAACCTTTCCGGGAGAATAACCTGCTGAAAGGAGCATGTCTAGGCCCTTGGCATCAATTAGTATAAGGTCCATTTGTGAAAGGATATCCCTGCCCCAGAGATTGAGTGGGAGTCCGGGCAGAACATAGGGGCGTACCATCCCGGATTTTCCCTCCTTGGTGCGCCAATCAAGCGTAAATGAGCTTAACATAGGGTTTTGGGATTGACCTATACCCTGAAGGTGAGTCAATGAGGGGGTGAGGGGCCACCTTTTTGGCCAGTCTTTTTCAGCAATGACTGTTACATCCGCACCAGTGTCAATCAGACCTAAAAATTCCTTCCCGTTGATCTCTAAAGTCATCAAGCCCTTGTGATTAAGAATGCGTTGGGCAAAAAATGCAAAAGTCTCTGACATTGGGGGTGGTTTTTGTACTGTTGTTATTGGAATGAGTATTAGCTGTGCTAGCCGCGCGCCAGCGTCCAAGACTGAAAATGGGGAGAGTGATTCAACTACTACTCCAATCTGCCCTTGAAAATCAGCATCTATAATCCCGGGGAGTACTTGCACGCCCTGAGGGAGCATATTGCCTCGCCCAATAATTAGGCCAAAAGTTCCAGATGGCAAAGGGCCACAGGCGTTGACATACACTATCTGGGGTCCCTGTTCTTTAACTAATATTGTGCGGGAGGTGGCACAGAGATCCAATCCGGCTGAGTATGGGATGGCTCTGCAGAGGGGTTGGGTGCCGATGGGTTGAACAGCCCATGATTTTGAGGTGCCCCGGTCATGGGAGAGGGAGCGAATTGGGGGCTGGACGCCGATGGGTTGAACGGCCCATGATTCTGAGGTGCCCCAGACACGGGAGAGGGAGTGGACTGGGGGCCCTGGGGCTGGCCCTGTATCCAGTTTCCCGGCCTGGTCTTCTGGCGGCACTCTGACGCCCAGTGGAAACCCTGTTTGCACTTAGGGCAAGGACTTCTAGGTCTGGGCCGCGATTTTTTATTGGGACAGTTTCTTAAGAAATGTCCAGGCTGCCGACAGCCAAAGCACAGCTTGTTCTGACTGCTCGATGGTTGAATAGAGAACTGTTTGAAGGCAGCCCCTATAGCATGCCCTATTTTTTGGGTGGTGGGATCAACCTCGGAGCATAGCCGAATGTATTCTGAGAGGGTCTTCCCACGCTTATAGGGGCGGAGTGTGGCCTGGCAGATGGGATTAGCATTCTCATAGGCCAAATGGCGGATCAGCTCATTATCCGTCTCTTCGTTTCCCATGAGTTTTTCAGCCGCCTCCGTGAGGCGCCCTATGAAATCACTATAGGGCTCGTTAGCTCCCTGACGAACTTTGGCTAAGGATGTTACCACCGACCCTTTAGAGGGAAGTGCCTTCCAGGCCCGGAGGGCAGCCACATGTATTTGGGCAAGTAGCCCTGGGGGAAATTGAGCCTGCACCTCATTAGAATCAAAGGGTGCCTGACCCTGAAATTTAGCAAAGATCCAGGATGAGGAAGAGCCTCCTGCCTCGATGTTGCGGCGCGCCATTTCTTGGCATCGTTCTAAATAATCTGCTTTCCACAAGAGATAGTCTCCCCTACTCAGGACAGCCTTAGCGACTGAGAACCAGTCGTTCGGCATGAGCCATCCCTCACAAAAGGAGTCCAAAAGGCCAAGCGTAAAAGGAGCAGTGGGGCCGCAAGAAGAGACAGCAGCCTTTAAATCTTTCAGGTCTTCGAATTTCAATCTACGGTAGCTTTGGCGGATTGGTGCCTGCGGAGCTACGTCCTGAGGGGAATTTTCCTCTTGGGAATGTGCCCCTTCCTCAGGCTGATCGGCCTCCTCAACTTCTCTGTCTGAGGGATCATCATCAGGTGGAGCCGTGGCAGAGGTGGGGTATTTGGGGGCCCGAGAATGGGACCTGGTAACTGGGAAGGCAGCCATAGGTTTTGAAGCTAGAGTGTGGCAGGGCGGAGGAGAGACCGAATTTGCACTAGATTCTTGGGAGAGGGTAGAAGGCTGCAGGGCACTCACTAGTTCCTGAACCACCTGCCTTATTAAGGCAGCGGTGTCCTGGGCAAGCTGGCGGGGTGCCTCACTGGCGTATGGGGGATTAAAAAAGGCAGTGTCATGGGACAGATAATGGAGTGGTGGAGCTGACGGCTGACACCTCTCCTCCTCATCTACCTGGGTAGCCTTGTCCTCCAGCTTACACCTCTCCTCCTCATCTACCTGGGTAGCCTTGTCCTCCAGGGGCAAGGATTTAAGTTCCGGAGGAGAGGGATCGGGGATATCAGAAGTCACAGGATAAAGTCTCAGAGGTGCCTCTGCGCGGGAGGAGTCAGTCCCCTGCATGGGGGGTGCCTCATCCCCAAAGACTGAGGAAGCCTCTGAACTCTCATACTTTTTCCTCAAAAAAATCTCAATTTCGGAAACACGGTGCTGAATCTCTGAAAATGGCTGACTTTTTCTCGCCTTAAAAATCTCATTTAAGATCCAAATAAAATTAGAGAGACAAAGGATGCAAATAACACAAAGGATGCAAATAACTGGGGATTCCCAGGAGTAGGTAGGGATGGAGGAATCAGAGGGTAAGTAGGCCATTCCCGCACCACGGTGTGTGCCAAGAGAAAGGCGACCCTCAGAAATACTCACTTTTTCCGTGAATTCGACAGCCACGTTGGGCGCCAGGTGTGGAAGTCGATGTGGAGGTCTCGTTCTGTTCAGCAGGGAGAACCCTTCGTAGGGCGCAGCCGAAAGAACAGACGCAGAGCCCGGAGGAGGGAGAAAAGGCATTTATTCTATGGCAGTTACAGTATTTTATACCTCCCTGTTGGGAGGAGATGGTGCCAGGACCCCCAACAGAAATGCAGGGTGTGGCACGGGATTTAGCTAGTAATAAACAAATGTTGATAGGATAAGATCAGTAAGATTAGGAGTGGCAACCTTTGCTAGGTGTGGCATGGGGTTAGCTAGTGATTAAACAAATAGTGACAGGATAAGATCAGTAAGGTAAAATGGCTCCCTACAAGTACCCATTTTATAGGCTTGACTATCTCAGTAGATGGTGATGTTGATCCAAAGCACTAAAATTTTAGGTCAAACAAGTTTGCTTTCTCCTTTGCAATGGGAATTGACTCGAAAGGGTTGTTTTTGTTTTTTTTGGATTTTTTTTTGGTTTTTGCTTTTTTGGGTCACAACCTGACAATGCTCAAGGGGTTATTCCTGATTCTATACTCAGGAATTACTCTTGGCAGGGCTCTGGAGACCATATGCGATGCTGGGATAAAACCCAGGCGACCACATGCAAAGCAAATACCCTACCCGCTATATATTATTGCTCTGAACTCAAAAGTTTATACTTTTGGGGACTGTTTATACATGTGTTTTGTGAAAAAAAAAATGTGCATGATTGATATTTGTGTATGTGTATTTTTGTGTAATTGTGTCTTTGTTTGTATATGTGCCACTGTCAGGGATAGCTTCAGTTGATTGCATAGCAATGTAGAGGTCCATAGAGGAATTCAGGTAATTGAATCCCATATTAAGTGTTGGGCATATCTGCAGTTGAGATCTTATTGTGGAGGATTTCCCCAGGGGCCAAGTGGAATTTATGTGCAGCAAACTGGAGTAGGTGTTTCTAGTAGTATCATCCTCTCAGCTTAGAGGATTTTAAGCATTCCCAGTTTATGTTTAACCTTATGTCTAGCCAACACCCCAGACCAATGAAATAAATGGATGAATATAGGATAAAAACAGCACCATTGTATATTTATAATTTAATAATTGTTTTTTCTTTATTTTTCTGTTTTTTTTTTTTTTTTTTTGCTTTTTGAGTCACAACTGGCAATGCACAGGGGTTACTCCTGGCTCTGCACTCAGGAATTACTCCTGGCGGTGCTCAGGATGGGATGCTGGGAATAGAACTGGATCGGCCGAGGGCAAGGCAAACGTCCTACCCTCTGTGCTATCACTCCAGCCCGTCTTTTTTTTGTTTTTTGAAGGAGCACACCAGGCTGTGCTTGTGGCTTACTACTCTCCAGCTCTGTGGTCTAGGATAAATCCTGGTGGTGTTCAGGCAACCATATATGGTGTCAGGCATCGAACCTGTGTCAGCTGCATACAGAGCCCTAACCTCTGTTTTATTTCTCTGCCCCCCAAATAAAGTTTTACATTCTATTTTTATTAATAGTAATTATTGCCATTAAAGAACTCAGTTCTTTTGGAAAGAATAGCTATTTTAGGAAGTATTTTTATTATGCTGTATATTTTTAAGAGATTTTCTTAATTAAAAATTCATAATATATATGATATGTACTATTAGAGATTAAAGACATTAAAACTCTGATACATTGGATGATAGAACCATCTTATTCTCTCTTACTTTATTAACTTTGGACTCATTAACTTTTCTCTGACAATAGCAATTAATAGACAGTGGATGATTATTTCTGTATGTTTTAAAGGACTGAGGAAGACTAAATTACATTTTTGCATATCTGCTTTTGCCATAGTAAATATCTAAGAAGATATTCGGCATTAGTTAAATTTTTTCAATAGGTCTGAATACCTTATGGTATTTAATTTTAACTGAAAAACAGCTCTTTATAAAAAGAGGTATCTAATGTGTTGTTGCCCTTGGGATAAGTCAAAATGCATCTGGATCAAAACCAAATCAAAATCCTGAATTTTAAAAATATATAAATAACTTTTGAGTTATTCATTCAAATGAAATAACTATTTTTTTAATTGTTACAGTCCTGTTTCAGTTATTCACATGAAATCACTTTGGGATTGAGTTCTTTATAAAGTGACTGAAAAATACCTTCTTACCATTACATTTTTCTATTAAATAACTCAGATGAGAGGCTATTTAGATTAATTGAAAGACCACTGAACAGAGTTAAAAATATGTTTTTTAATATTAGAGTTACATAAAATGTATTGCGTCTAGGATCAAATTTCTGTGCTTCTCTGAAACTTACGTTACCTATATATTAAATGAGTGAATTGGTCTAAAACAATGGGGGAGAACATCTGAAAATTCACAAAAGGAGTACTGCTACAGACGTGTTAAAATGCACAAGAGGAATAGAGCTTAGAGATTAAATTTGTTTTTCATTAAAAGTGAAATATATTTATAAAAATAGTGTAGAATTTTTTCTTTGATAGATTACCTCCTTTGTCTAGTACAAGAATACTAATCCATAAATTATATTATTTTGCTATCCAGTATGTTAAATGTATTTTCCCAAGATAGCTGCAAAAATATTTTCCATCTTAAGTTATGTTCTATTATGTTAGCTTGATATACTTCCCCTTGAGAAACAGGGTATGTATATTTTTTTTATTTAAGTTGATTGAACTTATGTTTGCTTTGATCAATAGAATATTACATGTGAACAGTTATATATAATACAGTGTTTAACTTCAGGTGTAGGGTTACACATGGCAAGAGAGTTTTCTAGAACAAACTCTTGTTTGTCAGTCAGATAAGAGATACAAGTTTCCACGTTGCTGTACTGTATGCAGAAACCATTTGCAAGTGCTGTGGTGTATAAATTGTTAAGATCAAAGTCAACAGCCAAACATGAATCAAGACATCTCAATATGTCCTCAGCTCCCAAATAGAAAGTAATATCAGTTGAGCCTCCAGACATAGAATATAGCAATAAACTACATCATTGTGCCAAATCCTAACTTGTAATCCGCAGAATCCATGATCAAAGGAAATTGGTTGTCTTTTTGGAGAATTGTGTGAGATAGCAATAGCAAGCAAAGAGAAATGTCAACTTGCAAACAAAGTCCCATACTATAGTGTAATGTTCATAATACTTTAATACACTTCCTTATACTATGCTAACTATAAGTGATATAAACCTAAACTATACACCAGTTTGCGAATGAAAGAAAAGCAGGCAAAACTTTGAGAATTTCTTAGAAAAAGTAAGAGGGGTCTGAGAAGCTGTAGGGAGATATATTTCATGAAGTCGCAGACATTTTAGTTAAATCGTCACCATGTGTAGTGTGGAAAATATGAAACGTACCCAATGAACTCGATGAGATAGTGATGAATATCTCCAGATGGAATATAAAAGGTATCATCTGCTTTCTTTTTTAATAAGTCAGATATTGACTAAAGAGAAGTCTATTCTTAAAATAATTTAAAGGGGAATTTTAATCTATTTACATCTAAATTTAGATATATTGATATATCTATAGATGTTTGCAGATAGGAAAATATAGTGCTCAAGAAATTCTTTTTTGGATTGTTCTTTGGGAGCCAGACATTAGTGCTCTGGGTTTACTCCTGGCTTTGTGCTCAGGAATCACTCCTACAGGGCTCAGGAGATCGTATGAGATCCGGAGGATCAAACCTGGGTCAGCTATGTGCAAGCCAAGATGCTGTACTGTCTCTCAACCCCAAAATATTCTTTTGGGCTGCCAAAATATAAAGTATAAAAGACCTCTGGCCCAAGATCAACTCTGGGATGAAAATTTTAAATCAGCTATTAAGACCTCAGAAAAATCAGAGGTGAGGTCTCATGGAACAATTCACAAAGTCCAAATTTCATGTAAGGTCAGCAAGATCATCATTCGAAGATCCATTTCATTGAAAACCAGTGCCTGTGAGACTTAAGAGCATGTGAGTACTCACCCTAAGCATATACTTATGTTAGCAAACTAGGAGACGAGTTTAATGCCCTCCAATTTATTTAAACTCTAAATTTTAAGAAATGATAGTTATAAGGTAATAATGAATTGATAGAATAAAATCAAGGAATCAATGGAATGTCTTAACGGTAATGAAAACTTTTTTGTCCTGTATAGTCTGATCACAATGGTCAAAGTTGGACACACTAATACAAACCTCCTGACCAAAAAACTAGTCTTAGAGGAGAAATAAAAGTAATCCTTATATCTCTGTCACTGTCATACCGTTGCTCAAGCGATCACCAGTAATGTCTCCATTGTGAGATGACTTGTTACTTGTTGAATATGCCATGGGTAGCTTGCCAGGCTCTGCTGTGCGGGTGAGATACTCTCAGTAGCTTGCCAGGCTTTCTGAGAAGGGTGGAGGAATTGAACCCGGGTCGGCCGCGTGCAAGGCCAACGCCCTACCTGCTGCACTATCGCTCCTGTCCAATCTTTAAATAGAGAAAAAAAAGAAAAAAGACCCTCCCTTCTGTACTGCGAGTTTGCTTACAAAGTCAAATACAAAATAACCACTTCAACAACAGACAACTATTATTGCTATGGTGTTATCTTTTTGGAGGAAGTTTTGTTTGCATCATCATAAAAATGTCTTCAGGTTTACAGAATCCTGTTTTCCCTGTCAAACACAATCCTTAACCTCCCATAGCTTTGCTTAAAATAAACGATGTCTTGCCTTCTCAGAGGGCATTCCATCTAAATCACAATATCATTAACAGAGTTATAAATAGAAGCTCGGTGTTGTAGGCCCACACACTGAGAGATTTTTTTTTTCAGGTTTCAACTGTGAGGAGGTCACTGGGAAAGAACCGAGTTTGTTTCCATAAACACACGTGTGCTTCTTATCTGATAGGGGAGAGATTATTACCCAGCATAACAAAGTGACTGCAAGGAAGCTGAAATTAATAAAGCCAATTCAGAGAAAGATGCTGTCCCAAGATATAAGATACACAACCCTTTGTTCCTGCATAGAACCTTGTGGTATTTGAGCTAAATGTCTGAAGCTTGTCTCTTCATAGAGAAAATAACATTAACTTTTTACTTGGGGGAGTTGTCACTGAAATGATTCATTTTAAAGACCAGGTGAATCTTTCAGTTGCAGATTTGAAAGTGAAATTATGAGCTTCTACTTAGTTTACAGCACTGCGCGGAGAACCACAATGGCCTCTATTGCAATTTCTCCAAAGAAATCTAGGTTATTTTTGCCCAGCACAGACTCACTATCAAGCTGTCATATAGGAAGCCCTCCTTTGAGCAAAGAAACATTGACAGACAGCAGGACCCAGCAGCTGTGGAAAGAGCATCTCAGTAGTACTATTTCAGCACTCAGTTTCAGGCATGGCCCGCTCCAGGCAAGCTGCAAATGCAGTGCCATCATCCTTATCGATACCAACACAGAATACAAATGCAATCGCTGCTTTTGTCATAACCAGATTAAGTCACACACCCTATTCATCAGGACTCGAGACATAGCACAGCGGGTAGGGCATTTACCTTGCACGTGGCCCACCCAGGTTCGATTCCTCTGCCCCTCTTGGAGAGCCCAGCAAGCTACCGAGAGTATCTCACCCGCACAGCGGAGACTGGCAAGCTACCCGTGGCATATTCGATATGCCAGAAACAGTAACAACAAGTCTCGCAATGGAGACTCTACTGGTGCCCACTCAAGCAAATCAATGAACAAGGGGATGACAGTGCTACTTTATTCGTCCACGTCCACGTGGTAGAAGGGTGAACTCTGCCTCAAAGCAACGTTGCTGAAAGTATTCTCTCACTCAGTGCTAACCATGTTTCTAAACACACCTAGGACACAATATCACAATCCCTGGGAAATGAGGAATGTCATAATGTCATCCTTTCTAAGAGACACCTACCTGCTTCCGTGGTTTCAGCCTTAAACTACAAATACATTTCTACTTGGATTCAGTGCTATCAGAGTACACGTGTAAGCAAGAGTGACGATAAACAGTCATTGGTCTCTTGAATGTGTTTCTCATCTAGATAGGACGTATTTATCTGGATATTAAGATTGCTGAAATATAAACAACTTGAGTCCTACTTCGCCTTTTTCTAATTAGCTAGCTCTTACAAGATTAATTTTGTGATTTTTAGATTGTAGAACGTGATGATGTGTTATGATATGTCTGGAATTTAATATATTTGTTTTCCTTCTGTGACTTCCATGGTTTAATGGTTCTGTCTCTCCCCTCTCCCTTTACTCTTTTATTCTCTCCTCTTCCTCTCTCCTTTTTACTCTTTCTCTCTCTTCTCTCTCTTATCCCCTTTGATTACTCTGGCTCTTTTACTTGCTATCCCTTCCTTCCTGAATCACCTGCAACTGTTCCTTCTTCCAAATTTTGAAATTCACCATTACTTAAAAGGCAAAATCTCAATAATTAATTTCATCATTGCTTCTATCTTCCTAAGGAAAATGATGTTTTTCTCTCAGCTCTTCTGTTAAGGAAGAAGTTATAATAGGTGTTACAGGGGAAAGAGAATTTGAGTTTCACCATTATTAGATAATATATATAGAAAAGAGCCTGTGGAAAGTATCATAGATTGTCCTAATATAAGAAATAAGAAAAAGACCTATTACATAATATCTTCTACCATTATCATTTTCCAAAAGAAAATGCGTTTGACATCATAAAATTAATAGGTATATAATCATACATTAAAAGGTGGTCATTTTATCTAAACCTATACATGTATGGAAATTCAGCCCCATTATCTTGCTCTCAGTAATATAATGACTGCTCAGGACTTGTTCAAAAGTCATTTATCTATGTCTATAAAGTTTAGCTCAGATATCTTAAGATAGGCTAAACAATAGAAATACAATGAAGTATGAGAAACAAGGATTTTTATTGCTAAACAAATTTTCCTTAAATCTGATTTGTGTGACGCAGGAAAAAAAATCCCTTCATCTCTTAGAGCTTCTGTTACCTTCATAGTAACTCTATATGAGATAGTACAGATATGAACATATAGCATGCATATATAGTGGGTATATGTGAGGTAGTGAACAAAAGAAATTGGACGCTTTTGTATTTGAGCATTTCTGTAAATGTATACTCTCCCAACTCCAATCTGCTACTCGGCACTCTTCACAGTGAATATGTTGTTTGCCTGTATGCTATTTTAATTTGATATAGATATCTTTGTCCTCCTGGAATCCAAGCTCTGCCCCTCACAATTCCTAAAATATAAGCTTAATAGCAACAATAACAAACATTGCTGGGTGAATTGTTCATACACATGAGTCTATGTGTCAGATGTGCTATTAATATTTTGTTATTTAAATTGTTTTGATATTCTTCAAGGTAAATACCACCAAATTTCCCATATGAGAAAATTGTGGTTCTTGTGGTTACATAATATTGTACAGGTTTCATAGCAGTGACAGGAATAGCCAAAATGTGACTCTTGCAATAAAACTCCAGTACCCATCTCTTAATGACAGGACTACACTGCCTTTTACAATGGACAGGTGCAATTAATCTTTGACAATGGGAGTTACCAGAGGCAAATAAAACCAGAGATCATGCATGTCCCCAGGAAACAGAAGAAATGGTGCATTTCTGCTAACTTACTTTTAGAATATTTTAGAATATTTCTGCTAACTTACTCTTAGAATTCTGATCGAGTTGGCACACACAGGGTTACACTTTTTGCATCTTGCTGAAATCTGAATGCAGCTAACCTAAGATTACCTGATTGATGGTGGAGACACAGCTTTATGTGCAGTGAGAGAGAATATGGGAGCTTGTGGCATCTCATCAACTCTCTAATTTCCTACATTAAGGAGAAAAAAAGTGATTAGACTGAAAAGGCACTTTACCATTCAATCCAGGGAAAGCTGCTTGATTTTATTTTAAGAGAAATGAGCCCTTTCTTGCTCCCTCTTTGTCTCCAGGAAATAGAAGGTGAGAAAAGCACCGTGTTGATAGGCTTTGTAAGAGGGCTATGACATGAGAGAAAATAAGAACTAAGTCTAAATTCTAATAGGACCGTTTTTGTGCCATCTATAGCATAAACTAACGTTTGACAAATATTTGTGCTGTTACAGGCTTGGGATAAAAACTTAGCTGCAACTTCTCACCCACCCGTCTCCTCACCACCATTTACTGTAAACCCTAAGATGATCTTCATTTCCAGATGAGGAATTGGAGGCACACGGGAATCCATGCTTAGGGCTGAAGCTGAGTTCTCAATTTGAACCCTGTAATCTTAATGTCTGTGCAGTTCATTAACCCCACAAGCTACTGAGAGAACAGTGTCAAATATTTTTGGCCGAGTGCAGACAGGGACAGGGAGTGAGGCAGAGGACAGAATGGCACAACTTCCTAAGAGTTCAGAAACTTGATTGCATCTGAGTAGCAGAGTAGACCATTCCGTGGGCTCCAGAACATCGGTGAGATTGGGAACATCAACTCATGTGACTCTCCTAGAAAGAAACCTTCAAGTGTCCACTGCACCACAGGTTGTGGTCCCAAACAAAACCACAACCAAGGCGCGCACACACACACTCACAAATTTATTAACACATAGATATATATTCTTTTACCACCCACATTTCTTCAGCAATTTATAACCCCCTCCCCCCACTTTTTCAAAGCTTTGTTACAAAACTCAGCTTTTATGAAATTCCGATGTCACTTCTTGCTTTTCCAAGCAGAAGAAAACCCAGAGAGGCTTTTCATCTTTATAAGCAAGGTCAAAGAGCAGAAGCGGGGGACCACCTGCACTCCATGTGCATTTTTCTGCTAGCCCTTGCAGAAGCTGCGTGTTCTCCTCGAGCGTGCAAGAACCACACCATGAGCCTCTTTCCTCAAATACAAGCCGCTGCTCAGTGTCTAACTGCAGGGGCTTAGAATGGGGCGTGTGTGTTTCAAGGCTTCAACTCCTTGGATTTTGTGTGTTGATAGCAAGCTAGGTCCGGAGGCTTCAGAAAAACCTCACAGAGTTCATAAAAGTCTGTTCCACTTAGCGGAAAACTGGACATTATGAAAACCCAGCGTGGGGCAGCCACCGTAATGTAAACTTGTGCAGGACTGGGCAAGCCCTTCTTGCTTGGGTTTATGTTATGGTTGACTGTGCTACAGTGATGGTGGGAAAGGCACACTTGAAATTTGCAAGGGCGAGCAAGTCTAGGAAGATTTTTCAGGATGTCTTCTGTGCCTACCCACAAGTATATGATAGATGCCTGAGGCTGGACAAGCCTGCTGTCTGGATTCAAGTGTTCAGCGTTAGCCTCTGCAGTTAACAAACTTCGCCCTGCAACGTGCAGTCTAGTGGACACAGAGGAACATGTCAACTTACTGAGCTCCCCACTCTCGTGGATTCAGACCACGGTGGCATATCGGTAAATGGCCTGATGTAGGATAACAGTCTCAGGTAGTTTAGGTTTATTGGGTTACTCCCATCACAGAGCTCCCATTCCTCTGTGTTTATTTGTAGCTTCTTTCTTAGTGTTCTGTTAACTTGTAAATATTGTTTTCCTCTTCTCCTTGAGTCCTTTGCATAGTTTATTCAGAACCATGTCTTTTTTGTATGGACACAGGAAGACCTTAGCAAATGCTATGCTTTTGTAACCTGGGAGTCATTTGACTCTACATGATAGTTCCCTCCTGGGCATCTGTTTTCTCAACCTAAGCCTCAGCTGCCCTTACTTCCTAGCACCCCCAAAAGCAGGGTCCTGATGAGGGACGGGACGGACCCAGGGCAAGTGGTGAGTTGTGTGCTACCCTGGCATTGAGATGGGTTGGCCAAAGTGCCTAATGCTTAACTATAAGTTAAGGGCTTGGTCATGGACAAATGCAGTCATGATCCAGAAAGTAATAACTAGATTCGGACCCTGCTAGGGTGAGGAATGATTAATCTGGCCTGAGTGCTGTGGTCTGAGTCTGTGGCAAGATGTTGCCAGGAGAACTGCCTTGCAAGCCTCAATATATCTCTTGCTATGTCCATACAAAAATAATTAGTATTCAGATGTAAATAAGTTCTTGGACAAAGGAAAGGAGTAAAACCTTAAGAGGTATTTTACCTGCTGGCAGTCAGGAAGGGCTTTGAAATGCCCAGCCCTCAGGAAGGGTTTTCTTTTGTTGATTTTGCTACCTGGCTGTCTGTAGCCTAGAGGGCAAGGTGGGAGAGACAAGTAGGGGGAGAGACAGAGTGAAAGAGAATCCAGGCTGCAGTAGATCCAGAAAGAGGACGGAACTGGGAGTGCAGGAGAGGAGGAAGATGGAAGATTGAATAAACGGTAACTAATCAGCAACCAGCTTGGTCCTCGTTCTTCCTTCACCTGTCCTTGGCCAACGGCCGTCCCGATCTGGCCCATACACAGCGGTTCCAGAGCACCAAACACAGGCGGTGAGACAGAGCCGCCAAGAGAGCCCACGAGTGCACACGCCCGTTGGTGTGCCTTAGTTTTTTACAGCCTGACTCTCTCCTTTCACTGCACCTACCACCCTAGTCTCCAAGGACTCAACCTAACATCCTTCATCACCGTCTCTTAGCTTCACAGTGGGCCCCCCGCCTTCCCAGTTCTGGTAAGTGAAGTAACTTCATGTCTCCTTTATGCCAACCGTGTGTATATCATTGAATTGATGTTTCTTAAGCACTAGTACTGGTGTAGGTTTTATTTGGGATCATTTAAAAGGTTTTTTTTTTTTTTAATTTTCTTTGGCTCCAGTTTTCCCATAGAAATGAATGATAATTGCTTCATCCCTTAATACCAATTTAACTTACCAATCTCTCCTATGATTTCAGGAGGAAGAGGAGTTCCCAGTTGTCTGGGCCTTGCATCAATGCCCAGTGTCTGCTTCAATCCCTATTACCCCACTGGCTAACCCCCACCAATCCTTCCCCACCCAATATGCGCGCCCCCCCTCCCGAGCAATGCAATGGAGCCCACTGCAAAGCTGAGAGATGGTGTTAGGTTCTTCCCTGCCAATGTGGTAAACTGCCCACAAAGACTCGTACTCAACTTTCTCCTGCCTTCGGACATTTGTTGTTTCATTACCATGTTTCTTTATCTCCCTCCTCCAGACTCTGCTGTTCCCCTTTTTCTATTCATTTTTTTTTTTTTCCTTTTTGGGTCACTCCTGGCTCTGCACTCAGGAATTACCCCTGGCGGTGCTCAGGGGACCATATGGGATGCTGGGATCGAACCTGGGTCTGCTGCATATAAGGCAAACGCCCTACCCGATGTGCTATCACTCCAGCCCCTCCCCTTTTCTTATTCTTCATACCACCTTTCTCCTGTACTCCCTCTTTTATAGTAAAAAGTCTACCTAGGCCCTGAGTGTACATTTCTTCATTTGTTGTTTCATTTCCTAAGTGGCAACGTTTCATTTTGGATATATTACAATTACAGGTATATGCTGTGTGAGGTATGCTAAGAAAATAATAGAACAGCCACCATGTTGGTTTTGCTGGACATATATTTATAGGGCTATTTTTTATGTATGGAAATAGAGTTTGCATATTCATGGGTATGTTTTCCATTCTACAATTCCACATTAGGCAATATATTACATCTCCTGGCCTGCTTGATATTCATTGCTAATAAAGTCTCATAGAAATAAAGCTAGGTAGTAATAGAATGGCAGCTTTTTATTACAGAGATGTTTCTATTATGCTAATTTATGATTCAGGTGATTTACACTAATAAGTGTAATTTCTTAATATAAACAAAACTATAGTCAAATTTCAAAATGCTTCTACCTCTGGCTGCGAATTTACATACCTCACAGTTTTATTAAATGTATTCTGTGGAGATAAAACACACTTTTTACATAACAATCACCTCCGGCTTTTCCATGGAGAATTTGACGGACTAAAACAGCTGCACACGTATAATTGTTTTCCCACCTGTTTCGTGGAAGTGAAAGTTCTGTCGGTTCTGTTCCCTTGCCATGTTGATTGTTTGGGGTTTTGTTCAGATTTCAAGGTCACAAATCCCTTTACCTTCCTCTTCTGATACCCTTTGAGGTTGGAAGAAGAGCTGATTTTTGTTGGTTTTGACTTTCCAAGGTTTGATTAGAAATTTTCCAGAAGAAAGGAATTAAATAGGGATTTGTTCAAAACCAGCCAGCTGACCAGATAAGAGGGGATGCCTACCATCTGTGATGAGCTTTTATTTCTCATTTCCGAAGGGCTGTTATTTTAGTTTTATTTCAATCCGAAAAATTAAGTGGTTGAGTTCAAAAGAAACAGAGGACATTCATTTGGGTAAAGCTAGGTGTAGATGAAATCTTTCAAAGCATGATTATCCTCTAGATTACATTTTTTCTTTTTTGAGGTGTGTGTGTTGGGGTAATGGTGGAAGAGAACCTCCTGGCAATGTTGGGGACTCTGCTCTGTCTGTCCAACATTGTGCTTGGGGGCTCCCCAGCAGGATTCAGGGGAACATATGGTACCAAACCAGGTATGTCTATGCAAAACATATATCCCCATCCTTTAAGCATCTCTTTATCCCTCTTTACCTTTTCTCTTTTTGGCTCTAGCATGTATGTACACACATACCCACACAATTCTCATGATTTTGCATTAATTTTAGTTGTATCTTATTATTAATTTTTGGCCTCACTCAGGGGTGTTCAGGGCTTATTCCTGGCTCTGCCCTCAGGGCTCACTCCTGTCAGGTTTAGGGCACCAGATGAGGTGCCAGGTATTGAACTTGGATCTGCAGCATGCAAGAAAAATGCTCTACCTGCTATACTATTGCTTGGATCTCATTAATTGTAGTATATTGACTAGCACTTCTCAATTAAAGAAAACCATTAAGGTATGGCTTTGATGTAATTCTGAGAAAATGCCACAAACTGTCGAATAACTAGAGGAAATAAATCTGCCTGTCATACTATTAATGGGACTAACCCTTGAGTGTTCACCAAGATTACTACTTTCGAGTGTCATAAAGGGAGTTTAGTGCAATCACTCACAGTGATGAGTAATTTAGAATTCCATGGCAGGGAAAGGACTGTTGAGACAAGGAGAGAAAAATTCTAACTTTCATATTTCTTTTAATTTACTTCAACCATATTTTATGTATGTACATTCCTTGGAAACTTCCTAGTCTTATCTCATGACTTAAACATGTCTCCATATTGAACTGATTTGCTTTGCTTTCTATATTTGATGTCTTTTTTTTTCAAACTTGAAGTACTTTTACACATACATCCCACTGACCATACAGCAAAATTTGGAGACATTTTTGGTATTAAACTGGAAGACTGAGGGAGACAGATACTATCTTCTAGGTAGATTTCAGGAAGATGGGGAAAGACGGTCATCCTCACCCCCCTAACTACTGCCACAACAATTATCCAGCTCAATCTGTCAATATTGTTGAGACTAAGAAACTGTATTATAGATAACAGAGGAAGTTGCATATGATTTTGTTTCTACGTAAAAATCAGAATCTTGTGCAAGACAAAAATAGTGCACATTAAGAAAAACATAAGCATAGTAAGCTTTATGGAAGTTTAGAGAGGTCCAGAAGCATATAATAAGAATGATAAAAATTAAAAATAAAGCAAAACATTTGAAGGAACCGACTACATGTATTATTATACTCACTATCCTCACTGTTTATAGAAACTAGCAAAAACTAATGAAAGCAACTTTTATAGCTACTTTGTAAGTTATAGAGGAAAAGTTCAAACTTATCTTTGATTCCATAGACAATTCATAGTTTTATCTACCAAACTAAAACCTGGAAGCTATTATAATTGAGTGATAAATGATCTTTTTAGCTATGATTGAGGGCTTCCTGCTGTCCCTGAATGTTTAATACTGAGAAGTTTTGCTGGGCTGATCGGCAGCCCATATTTAGAGATCAGCAGAGGACTGCTGTAAAATGTTATAATTGTCACCTATTTGCTGAACACCATGAGCAAACCCCCTAAAATGAGTTCAGGGTCATAGACAGTCTAAAACAAGCTGTATTCCTTAAAGAGAAGTTGAGATTTCTTTTACAAATATACATATAAATGTCCATACCTTGCTTTAACCAACTGTTGGAAAACATCTTAAGAATTTCCTTTATTGTGCAAAAACTATAATGTATTTTTGAACAGAATTAGGAATAGGCATCAGTATACTACAATTTATGATTATATATACAAATAGCTCCAGAAAAAAATAAATCAAGTAATATAGATAATCCACTCACGAGGAGATGGAGCATAAACTTCCCGTCTTAAGGATGAACTGTACCTAATACCTTCCTACTTCCTAATTTCTCAAATCATTCAAATCATAAGATAGACAACTCCGATTGGGAAGGCAATGTCGACAAAATACCTGTTCTACTTCCCCAAAATGTCACAAATATCAAACGCCATGGAATTTCTGAAAAATGTCACATGAAGAGAAGCATGCAGAGACATGATAACTAATGTCTTGTATTACTCCATATGGGAGAAAGGGGACATAATGTTAAAGCTAGGGAATCTGAATATAGTGGGAAATGTTTTAATAAAACATTTTAGTACTGATTCGTTCTTTCTAACAGATGTAACATGCAAAGTACTAATAGGAAAAGTGGTACACCGTATAATAGAAGCTCTGTGTTCTACCTTTGCAAGTTTTCTGTAAATTACACATCATTTTTTTAATGTTCATTTTCTTTAAAGGAAGCTTCCAAATAAACAAGAAAGATTGAATTGGACTCTCCTATCCTTTCCTAAATAATAGCCTTATTTATTTGAGTCCATGTGGTTCTGCAAAATCTTGACATTCTGTCACCTCCATATGCTGTTTTTTTTTTATTATGGATTGGGTGAGAAGACTCCCAAAGCAATAAGCAGGGAACCCAGGGGCCACAGATGGTGATACTCAGTCTGCTGAGCTACTTGTTTCAATGCTTGGAACTTTTTTTTTTTAATTTTATTGAATCACTGTGAGATTAGTTACAAGCTTTCATGTTTGGGTTACAATCTCACAATGATCACTGTCCACCAGTGCACATTCCCCACCACCAATATCCCTGGTATGACCCCCCTTTCCTGCCCTCCCCCTGCCTCCATGGCAGACAATATTCCCCATACTCTCTCTACTTTTGGGCATTATAGCTTGCAACGCAGACACTGAGATGTCATCATGTTTGGTCCATTATCTACTTTCAGCACACATCTCCCATCCCGACTGATTCCTCCAGCCATCATTTTCTTTGTGGTTCCTTCTCTATTCCATCTGCCTTCTCCCCTCTGCTCATGAAGCAGGCTTCCAGCTATGGGGCAATCCTCCTAGCTCTTGTATCTACTGTCCTTGGGTGTCAGCCTCATGTGATGTTATTCTATACTCCACAAATGAGTGCAGCCCTTCTATGTCTGTCCCTCTCTTCCTGACTCATTTCACTTAGCATGATACTCTCCATGTCTATCCATTTATATGCAAATTTCATAACTTCATTTCTCCTAACAGCTGCATAGTGTTCTATAGTGTAGATGTACCAAAGTTTCTTTAACCAGTCATCTGTTCTCTTGGGCACTTGGGTTGTTTCCATATTTTGGCTATTGTGAACAGTGCTGCAATGAACATATAGGTACAAATGTCATTTCTACTGTGCTTTTTTGCATCCTTGGGATATATTCCCAGAAGTGGTATTGCGGAGTCATATGGAAGCTCAGTTTCTAGTTACTGAAGGACTGTCCATATTGTTTTCCAGAGAGGTTGGACCAGTTGGCATTCCCACCAACAAAGAAAGAACATCTCTTTTACCCCACATCCACACCAGCACTGGTTGCTTTTTTTCTTTTGAATGTGTGCAATGCTTGGAACTTTTGATGTGATGCTGCTCAGGGCCTAACACCAGTGAACACACTTGGTGATGCTCAGTGGAGCCAGGTGATCCCACAGATGGAACTTAGAGCCACGTGCATGCCTTTTGAGCTATCTCCCTGCCCCTGTCTATTTCTTCACCTTGCATAGTGTTGTTATTCTGGGTCTCTGACCATTCAACACACTTATATTTCCACATGTGGTGTGTTCTGTGGATTGAAGCCTTCTTTTCCTGGCATATCCTCTCAATGACTGGGTTCAGCCACACACATGACTGTGTGCAGAGGGCAGTTCTAGCTTTATGCTTAGGAGTTGTTCCTGATGATGCTCAGGGGACCATAGCAAGCTAGGCATTGATTCCAGGCCTTCTACATGTAAAGTATGCATTCAATTCTTGAAACTGTCTCTAGTCCTACTATTCTGAGGAGTGAGGATGAAAGCATTGTATAACTGAAACTCAATCACAAAAACTTTGTAACGGTGTAACTCATGGTTACTCAATGTTTTTAAAAAATTAAAGATGAAACGATTAGCCTATCTCTTATTATTTCTTTGATGTGGTGGTGAAAACTCAATGAGTAACACTGCAAGCACTAACTTCCACAACTTGCATAGGTAACACTCACTTCTGAAAACTATCTCCTTAAATATTAAGGCCTTTAACTTAGATATTTCACTATATTGAAATAATAAAGGGAAAAAAGCAACACTACTTACATATTACCAGCTGTGTAATAGTTAAAACAGTACTTCTTTAAAGATGATTAAAGCAGCATACATATTTATAATTCCCGTATATAATGTTCTCCCCCTTCCTCCGTACTGTTTATTTTTTTATGAAAATCTTTTTCTCCTTGACTTTTCCTATATGAATCAGAGAGAAAGGGTAAAATTTTTCTAGCTCATGCATGAGCATGATAGTTAGGGAGAACAGAAACCAATTCAAAGTAATTAAGGCAGTTTCTTTGTCTAATAAGCCAAACGTAAAAGATAACTACAGATACGTCTTCATCCAGAAACTTGAGTGATACCAACTGGACATTCTGATTTTTTCTTTTCCATTGATTTCTGTTTTAAGCCAAATCTTTACATCTGCAAAAATGGTGATTGTATTGTCCTTACAGTTAGCTTTTAGGACAAAATGTACCACTTGATGACATTTCTAAGCTTCTCAAAGAAAACTCTTATTACTTAAGACTGGATTATTTGTCACTTAAGGATCAGTGATGGTTTCAGAGATGGATCAAGTGACTAGTGCTGCTATTTTTCCCAGTTTTCTGTGACAGTCTGAGTTTGAGCACTGAAAGTCCAGTGACCAGCTCTCAGTTACCTGCCTAACTCAGGATGGAGAGGTGGTGGTATAACAGCAACACCACAAACATGGAAAGGAGAAGTGGTTTCACAAAAGAAACTCCATCAACAAGTAAAAGTTGATAAGCAAAACACTTTGGAGAGTGCCTAGAACAATCTCATAAGTACAGGAAAGACATTGCAAGCATAACTGCAGTCTTGCATGCATCAAATATAAAATGATAGCTATTGTAATCAGTGATTTATTTACTCATCTCCAAAAAGCAAAGAATTATGCTGTAAATTTAATTTTGATATACCATCAATTTTAACACTCTGAATCAATGTTACTAAAATGTAAACAAGTTATGCATATTATATTTGAAAATGTTAAATGTATATGCAGACATAAGTTTTCACCACAGAGGATTAACTGATCTACAGCTCTTCCTCTATAATATGCATGTTTTCATTCTCTTGTGAATCATTTATATTTTCCTTAGATATTCCGTATGTAAATGTTTCCAGAAATTAGAGGAGAGAAAGCTGAGATTGTATAATATCTTTTAAAAAGATAAATGATATCATGTATAAATGATATCATGTACCTGAGCTTTTTAAAGTCCTCCCAGGGACTTCTCCGGCACACCAAATCAGATTGACTCCTGAAAATAGTTTAGTAGCACCTGCAGGATTTGGCCCAAACCAATTGACTTCCCCTTTCCAGCCTGTGAGATATTTTCCTTCCTTAATACTTTTGCACTGTTTTTTTCCAACAGAGATGCTTATGCCTAGTTTTTCTTTCTTGCATGGAATCACCTTATGAATAAAATAATCCTAGTCTCCCAAACTGAAGCATTCCTGAAACCCTCACCCCACATCCAGATAAGTATCAATGGATTAATATCTCCCTAGGGCTATTATCCTCAGGTATCACTAAACAACTCTGTCCAATTCATTTTTCTTTCTCTGCCTGTTGTCCAACTACTGTAGAAAATTCTCTAGCTGAAAATAGAATTCATATCAATGCCTGACACACAAGGGTTATGTAAAAAAATAGTATTGTCAAATGAATTAATCTTTTACTTTTTCAGAAGGGTGTGGCAATGACTAGATCACAGGGCAAGATGCTGAGAATAAGTTGAGTTGATAACAGCAAGTACTTTTTAAAGATGCTCTGATTGAACCATGCTGGTTTCTCTATTCTGCCTTACATATTATGCTCATGCCTGATAAAAGTGGGGAAAAATACATATGTTAGAGAAAATCATATTTCATAAAAAGGTTAAAAAGGAAAAGTAAGATCTAATACTATTTCCAAGTTTTCCACTTGATGAAAAAAAAGGCCCTGGGTAGCCTTTTTAATGTTAATTATTTGCTTTGTATTGTTTAACTGCTGTGTTTGGACAGAGTGTAGAAAATAAAATAGATAGCAACACATATCACAAGAGCATTTGGCTGTGAAAATGTGATAAATTCAGTTACATCTGGAAAGTCTATCAGACTTCCAAACCTTCCTAAGCAAATTTAGGAAGTTTTCCAAATTTGCCATCATTTGGACTTTATTTTTGTTGTTTTATAAGCATTTGGACACATTTCTATAGGAATTTAGAATTTCTCCTGAATAATGAGTTCCTATGCTGATCAGCACCAAGACACTGTAAACATAAAGTGAATGAGAAAACAAAATACACACATACATGAGAGCACTGGGGAGTTTTTTAAAAAACTACAGTAAATCCTGGTAGCCTGCAAGAAAGAATGTGGGGCAGGGTGAGTGTGGAGGAGGGAAAGAGCAAAAAAAAATGGTAGAAATCAAAGGTAAAAAGAAGGGAAACATTTTTATTTAATTTTTTTATATATTTTTATTTTTTTATTTTTTAAAATTTATTTATTTTTAATTAGTGAATCACCATGAGGGTACAGTTACAGATTTATACATTTTTGTGCTCATGTTTCCCTCATACAAAGTTCGAGAACCCATCCCTTCACCAGTGCCCGTTCTCCACCACA